>NC_056738.1:295566391-295893218 GCF_019279795.1 Protopterus annectens | reverse complement strand
AACCCAAAATAGGGGAAAAAAAAAAACCCCCCGGGAAAAAAAAAAAAACCCAAAAAAAAAGCACCAACACTAGGGACAAGAATGAGTCAAAACACCAACACTAGGGAAAACAAAGAGTCAAAATACCAACACTAGAGAGAACAAAGAGTCAAAGCACCAACACTAGGGAGAACATTGAGTCAAAACACTAACACGAGGGAGAATATTGAGTCAAAACACCAACACAAGGGAGAACAATGAGTCAAAACACCAACACTAGGGAGATCAATGTGTCAAACACCAACACTAGGGAGGACAATGAGTTAAACACCAACACTAGGGACAACAATAAGTCAAAACACCAACACTAAGGTGGACAATCAAAGCACCAACAGTAGGGACAAGAATGAGTCAAAGCACCAACACTAGGGAGAACAATGTGTCAAAACACCAACACTAGGGAGAACAAAGGGTCAATGCACCAATACTAGGGAGAACAATAAGTCAAAACACCAACATTAGGGAGAACTAAGAGTCAAAGTACGAATACTAGGGAGAATAATGAGTCAAAGCACCAACACTAGGGACAACAATGAGTTAAAGCACCAAAACTAGGGAGAACAATATGTGGAAGCTCCAACACTAGGGAGGACAGTGAGTCAAAGCAACAACACTAGGGAGAGCAATAAGTCAAAACACCAACACCATGGAGAACAATGAGTCAAAGCACCAACACTTAGGTGGACAATGAGTCAAAACACCAACACTAGGGAGAACAATGATTCAATGCACCAACACTAGGGGCAAGAATGAGTCAAAGCAGTAACACTAGGGAGGACAATGAGTCAAAGCAACAATACTAGGGAGGACAATGAGTCAAAATACCAACACTAGGGAGGACAATGAGTCAAAGCACCAACACTAGGGAGAACAATGAGTCAAAGCACCAACACCAGGGAGAACATTGAGGCAAAACACCAACACTAGGTAGAACAATGAGTCAAAACACCAACACTAGGGACAAGAATGAGTCAAAGCAGTAACACTAGGGAGGACAATGAGTCAAAGCAACAATACTAGGGAGGACAATGAGTCAAAATACCAACACTAGGGAGGACAATGAGTTAAACACCAACACTAGGGACAACAATGAGTCAAAACACCAACACTAGGGTGGACAATGAGTCAAAGCACCAACACTAGGTAGAACAATGTGTCAAAACACCAACACTAGGGAGAACAATGCGCCAAAACGCCAACACTAGGGAGGACAACTTTTCATAACGCCAAGACTGCGAAGAACAATGAGTCAAATCATCAACACAAAGGAAGCCAGTGAGTCAAAACACCCACACTAAGGAGAACAATGAGTCAAAACACCAACACTAGGGAGAACAATGCATCAAAGCACCAACAATAGGAAGGACAATGAGTCAAAGTACCAACACTAGGAACGACATTAAGTCAAAACACCAACACTAGGGAGAACAATGAGTGAAAACACCAACATTAGGGAGGACAATGTGTCATAACACCAACACTGGGGAGAACAATGAGTCAAATCACCAACACTAGGGATGACAATGAGTAAAAGCATGAACACTAGAGAGGAGAATGAGTCAAAGCACCAACACTAGGGAGAAAAAAGAGTCAAAGCAACAACACTAGGGAGAACAATGAGTCAAAAAAACAACACCAGGGAGGACAATGCGTCAAAACACCAACACTAGGGACAAGAATGAGTCAAAGCACCAACACTAGGGAGGACAATGAGTCAAAGCACCAACACTAGGGAGGACAATGAGTGAAACCACTAACACTAGGGAGAACAATGAGTCAAAACAACAACACTAGAGAGAACAATGTGACAAAACACCAAAACTAGGGAGGACAAGGTAAACACCAACAGTTGGGACAACAATGAGTCAAAACACCAACACTAGTGTGGACAATGAGTCAAAGCACCAACACTAGGGACAAGAATGAGTCAAAACACAAACACTAGGGAGAACAAAGAGTCAATGCACCAACACTAGGGAGAACATTGAGTCAAAACACCCACACTAGGTAGAACAATGAGTCAAAACACCAATACTAGGGGCAATAATGAGTCAAAGCCCAAACACTAGGGAGGACAATGAGTCAAAGCAACAATACTAGGGAGGACAATGAGTCAAAATACCAATACTAGGGAGGACAATGAGTTAAACACCAACACTAGGGACAACAATGAGTCAAACCACCAACACTAGGGTGGACAATGAGTCAAAGCAACGACACTAGGAAGGACAATGTGTCAAAACACCAACACTAGGGAGAACAATGGGTCAAAACACCAACACTAGGGAGGACAACTTGTCATACCACCAACACTGCAAAGAACAATGAGTCAAATCATCAACACAAAGGAGGTCAGTGAGTCAAAGCACCCACACTAAGGAGAACAATGAGTCAAAACACCAACACTAGGGAGAAGAATGCGTCAAAGCAGCAACACTATAAAGGACAATGAGTCAAAACACCAACACTAGGGATAACAATGAGTCAAAGCACCAACACTAGGGAGGACAATTTGTCATAACACCGACACTGGGGAGAACAATGTGTCAAAGCACCAACACTAGGGAGAACAATGAGTCAAAGCACCAACACTAGGAAGGACAACTTGTCATAACATCAACATTCCGGAGAACAATGAGTCAAAGCACCAACACTAGGGAGGTCAATGAGTCAAAGCACCCACACTAGGGAGAACAATGAGTCAAACACCAACACTAGGGAGAACAATGCATCCAAGCACCAACACTAGGAAGGACAATGAGTCAAAGTACCAACACTAGGAACGACATTGAGTAAAAACACCAACACTAGGGAGAACAATGAGTCAAAGCACCAACACTAGGGATGACAATGAGTAAAAGCACCAACACTAGGGAGGACAATGAGTCAAAGGTCCAACACTATGGAGAAAAAAGAGTCAAAGCACCAACACTAGGGAGAACAATGAGTCAAAGCACCAACACTATGGAGGACAATGAGTCAAAACACCAACACTAGGGATAACAATGAGTGAAAACACCAACACTAGGGAGGACAATGAGTCAAAGCACCAACACTAGAGAGAACAATGTGACAAAACACCAAAACTAGGGAGGACAAGGTAAACACCAACAGTAGGGACAACAATGAGTCAAAACACTAACACTATCATGGACAATGAGTCAACGCACCAACACTAGGGAGAACAATGCGTCAAAGCACCAACACTAGGAAGGACAATGACTCAAAGTACCAACACTATGGAGGACAATGAGTCAAAACACCAACACTAGGGATAACAATGAGTGAAAACACCAACATTAGGGAGGACAATGTGTCATAACACCAACACTGGGGAGAACAATGAGTCAAATCACCAACACTAGGGAGGTCAATGAGTCAAAGCACCAACACTAGGGATGACAATGAGTAAAAGCACCAACACTAGGGAGGACAATGAGTCAAAGCACCAACACTAAGGAGAAAAAAAGAGTCAAAGCACCAACACTAGGGAGAACAATGAGTCAAAAAAACAACACCAGGGAGGACAATGCGTCAAAACACCAACACTAGGGACAAGAATGAGTCAAAGCACCAATACTAGGTAGAACAATGAGACAAAGAACCAACACTAGGGAGGACAATTAGTTGAAACTCCAACACTAGGTAGGACAATGAGTCAAAACACTAACACTAGGGAGAACAATGTGTCAAAGCACCAACACTAGTGAGGACAATGAGTAAAACCACCAACACTAGGGACAACAATGAGTCAAAGCACCACCACTATGGAGGACAATGAGTCAAAACACCAACACTAGGGAGCACAATGAGTCAAAGCATGAACACTAGGTAGGTCAATGAGTCAAAGCACCAACACTAGGGATGACAATGAATAAAAGCATCAACACTAGGTAGGACAATGAGTCAAAGCACCAATACTAGGGAGAACAAAGAGTCAAAGCACCAACAATAGGGAAAAGAATGAGTCAAATCACCAACCCTAGGGAGAACAAAGAGTCAATGCACCAACACTATGGAGAACAATGAGTCAAAACACCAACACCAGGGAGAACAATGTGTTACCCACCAACACTAGGGAGAACAATGTGTCAAATCACCAACACTAGAGAGAACAATTAGTCAAAGCACCCACACTAGGGAGAACAATGAGTCAAAACACCAACGCTAGGGAGAACAATGAGTCAAAGCACCAACACTATGGAGGACAATCAGTCAAAACACCAACACTAGGGAGAACAATGAGTCAAAGCACCAACACTAGGGAGGTCAAGGAGTCAAAGCACCAAAACTAGGGATGACAATGAGTAAAAGCATCAACACTAGGGAGGACAATGAGTCAAAGCACCCACACTAGGGAGAACAATGAGTCAAAACACCAACACTAGGGAGAACAATGCGTCAAAGCACCAACACTAGGGAGGACAACTTGTCATAACACCAACATTGCGGAGGAAAATGAGTCAAACACCAACACTAGTGAGGTCAATGAGTCAAAACGCCCACAGTAGGGAAAACGATGAGTCAAAACACCAACACTAGGGAGAACAATGCTTCAAAGCACCAACACTAGGGAGGTCAGTTTGTCATAACACCAACACTGGGGAGAACAATGAGTCAAATCACCAACACTAGGGAGGTCAATGAGTCAAAGCACCAAGACTAGGGATGACAATGAGTAAAACCACCAACACTAGGGAGGAGAATGAGTTAAAGCATCAACACAAGGGAGAAAAAAAAAGTCAAAGCACCAACACTAGGGAGAACAATGAGTCAAAAAAACAACACCAGGGAGGACAATGCGTCAAAACACCAACACTAGGGACAAGAATGAGTCAAAGCACCAACACTAGGGAGGTCAATAAGTCAAAACACCAACACTAGGGATGACAATGAGTGAAAACACCAACACTAGGGAGAACAATGAGTCAAAACACCAACACTAGAGAGAACAATGTGACAAAACACCAAAACTAGGGAGGACAAGGTAAACACCAACAGTTGGGACAACAATGAGTCAAAACACCAACACTAGTGTGGACAATGAGTCAAAGCACCAACACTAGGGACAAGAATGAGTCAAAACACAAACACTAGGGAGAACAAAGAGTCAATGCTCCAACACTAGGGAGAACAATAAGTCAAAACACCAACGCTAGGGGGAACAATGAGTCAAAATAGCAACACTAGGTAGAACAAAGAGTCAAAGCACCAACACAAGGGAGAACAAAGAGTCAATGCACCAACACTATCGAGAACAATAAGTCAAAATACAAACACTAGGGAGAAAAATGACTCAAAACTGCAACACTAAGGAGAACAATGAGTCAAGACACCAACACTAGGGAGGACAATGAGTCAAAGCACCAACACTAGGGAGAACAGAGTCAAAGCACCAACACTAGGGAGAAAAAAGGGCCAATGCACCAACATTGGGGAGAACAATAAGTCAAAACACCAACATTAGGGAGAAAAATGAGTCAAAACAGCAACACTAAGGAGAACAATGAGTCAAGACACCAACACTAGGGAGGACAATGAGTCAAAGCACTGACACAAGGGAGAACAATGTGTCAAAACACCAACACTAGGGACAACAATGAGTTAAAGCACTAACATTAGGAAGGACAATGAGTTAAAACACCAACACTAGGGAGAACATTGAGTCAAAACACCAACATTAGGGAGAACAAAGTGTCAAAACACCAACACTAGGGAGAACAATGAGGCAAAGCACACACATTAGGAACAACAATGAGTTAAAACACCAACAATAGGGAGAACAATGTGTCAAAGCACCAACACTAGGGAGAACAATAAAACACCAAAACTAGGGAGAACAATAAGTCAAAACACCAACACCTGGGAGAACAATGAGTCAGAGCACCATCACTAGGGAGAACAATGAGTGAAAGCACCAACATTAGGTAGAACAATGTGTTAAAGCACCAACACTTGGGATAACAATTAGTCAAAACACCAACAGTACAGAGAACAATGAGTCAAAGCACCAACACTAGGGAGGTCAATGACTCAAAGCACCAACACTAGGGAGGTCAATGACTCAAAGCACCAACAGTAGGGATAACAATGAGTAAAAACACCAACACTAGGGAGGAGAATGAGTCAACGCATCAACTCAAGGGAGAAAAAAAGATTCAATGCACCGACACTAGGGAGAACAATGAGTCAAAATACCAACACTAGGGAGAACAATGAGTCAAAACACCAACACTAGGTAGAACAATGAGACAAAGCACCAACACTAGGGATGACAATGAGTTAAAGCTCCAACACTAGGGAGGACAATGAGTCAAAACACTAACACTAGGGAGAACAATGTGTCAAAGCACCAACACTAGTGAGGACAATGAGTAAAACCACCAACACTTGGGAGAAGAATGAGTCAAATCACCAACACTAGGGAGAACAATTAGTCAAAGCACCCACACTAGGGAGAACAATGAGTCAAAACACCAACACTAGGGAGAACAATGAGTCAAAGCACCAACACTATGGAGGACAATGAGTCAAAACACCAACACTAGGGATAACAATGATTCAAAGCACCAACACTAGGGAGGTCAATGAGTCAAAGCACCAACACTAGGGATGACAATGAATAAAAGCATCAACACTAGGTAGGACAATGAGTCAAAGCACCAATACTAGGGAGAACAAAGAGTCAAAGCACCAACACTATGGAGAACAATGAGTCAAAACACCAACACCAGGGAGAACAATGTGTCACCCACCAACACTAGGGAAAACAATGAGTCAAATCACCAATACTAGGGAGAACAATTAGTCAAAGCACCCACACTAGGGATAACAATGAGTCAAAACACCAACGCTAGGGAGAACAATGAGTCAAAGCACCAACACTATGGAGGACAATGAGTCAAATCACCAACTCTAGGGAAAACAATGAGTCAAAGCACCAACACTAAGGTGAAAAAAAGAGTCAAAGCACCAACACTAGGGATGACAATGAGTAAAAGCATCAACACTAGGGAGGACAATGAGTCAAAACACCAACTCAAGGGAGTACATTGAGTCAAAACACCAACACGAGGGAGAATATTGAGTCAAAACACAAACACAAGGGAGAACAATGAGTCAAAACACCAACACTAAGGTGGACAATCAAAGCACCAACACTAGGGACAAGAATGAGTCAAAACACCAACACTAAGGAAGACAAAGTGTCAAAACACCAACACTAGGGAGAACAAAGGGCCAATGCACCAACACTAGGGAGGACAATGCGTCAAAACACCAACAATAGGGACAAGAATGAGTCAAAGCACCAGCACTAGGGAGAACAATGAGACAAAACACCAACACTAGGGATGACAATGAGTCAAAACACCAACACTAGGGAGAACAATGAGTCAAAACACCAACACTAGAGAGAACAATGTGACAAAACACCAACACTAGGGAGGATGAGTTAAACACCAACAGTAGGGACAGCAATGAGTCAAAACACCAACACTAGTGTGGACAATGAGTCAAAGCACCAACACTAGGGACAAGAATGAGTCAAAACACAAACACTAGGGAGAACAAAGAGTCAATGCACCAACACTAGGGAGAACAATAAGTCAAAACACCAACGCTAGGGGGAACAATGAGTCAAAACAGCAACACTAGGTAGAACAAAGAGTCAAAGCACCAACACTAGGGAGAACTATGAATCAAAACACCAACACAAGGGAGAACAATAAGTCAAAATACAAACACTAGGGAGAAAAATGACTCAAAACAGCAACACTAAGGAGAACAATGAGTCAAGACACCAACACTAGGGAGGACAATGAGTCAAAGCACCAACACTAGGGAGAACAATGTGTCAAAACACCAACACTAGGGAGAACAAAGGGTCAATGCACCAATACTAGGGAGAACAATAAGTCAAAACACCAACATTAGGGAGAAAAATGAGTCAAAACAGCAACACTAAGGAGAACAATGAGTCAAGACACCAACACTAGGGAGGACAATGAGTCAAAGCACTGACACTAGGGAGAACAATGTGTCAAAGCACCAGCACTAGGGAGAACAATGAGTCAAAACACCAACTCTAGGGACAACAATGAGTTAAAGCACTAACATTAGGGAGGACAACAAGTTAAAACACCAACACTAGGGAGAACATTGAGTCAAAACACCAACATTAGGGAGAACAAAGTGTCAAAACACTAACACTAGGGAAGACAATGAGTCAAAACACCAACATTAGGGACAACAATGAGTTAAAACACCAACACTAGGGAGAACAATAAGTCAAAACACCAACATTAAGGACAACAATGAGTTAAAACACCAACAATAGGGAGAACAATGTGTCAAAGCACCAACACTAGGGACAACAATGAGTTAAAACACCAACATTAGGGAGAACAATAAGTCAAAACACCAACACCAGGGAGAACAATGAGTCAGAGCACCAACACTAGGGAGAACAATGAGTCAAAGCACCAACACTAGGGAGAACAATGTGTTAAAGCACCAACACTTGGGAGAACAATGAGTCAAAACACCAACAGTACAGAGAACAATGAGTCAAAGCACCAACACTAGGGAGGTCAATGACTCAAAGCACCAAAACTAGGGATAACAATGAGTAAAAACACCAACACTAGGGAGAATAATGTGTCATAGCACCAACACTAGTGAGGACAATGAGTAAAACCACCAACACTGGGGAGAACAATGAGTCAAATCACCAACACTAGGGAGAACAATTAGTCAAAGCACCCACACTAGGGAGAACAATGAATCAAAACACCAACACTAGAGAGAACAATGAGTCAAAGCACCAACACTATGGAGGACAATGAGTCAAAACACCAACACTAGGGAGAAAAATGAGTCAAAGCACCAACACTAGGGAGGTCAATAAGTCAAAGCACCAACACTAGGGATGACAATGAATAAAAGCATCAACACTAGGTAGGACAATGAGTCAAAGCACTAATGCTAGGGAGAACAAAGAGTCAAAGCACCAATACTAGGGAGAACAAAGAGTCAAAGCACCAACACTAGGGAAAATAATGAGTCAAATCACCAACCCTAGGGAGAACAAAGTGTCAATGCACCAACACTATGTAGAACAATGAGTCAAAGCACCAACACCAGGGAGAACAATGTGTCACCCACCAACACTAGGGAGAACAATGAGTCAAATCCCCAACACTAGGGAGAACAATTAGTCAAAGCACCTACACTAGAAAGAACAATGAGTCAAAACACCAATGCTAGGGAGAGCAATGAGTCAAAGCACCAACACTAGGGAGGTCAATGAGTCAAAGCACCAACACTAGGGAGGACAATGAATAAAAGCATCAACACTTGGTAGGACAATGAGTCAAAGCACCAATACTAGGGAGAACAAAGAGTCAAGGCACCAACACTAGGGTAAATAATGAGTCAAATCACCAATCCTAGGGAGAAAAAAGAGTCAATGCACCAACACTATGGAGAACAATGAGTCAAAACACCAAAACCAGGGAGAACAATGTGTCACCCACCAACACTAGGGAGAACAATGAGTCAAATCACCAACACTAGGGAGAACAATTAGTCAAAGTACCCACATTAGGGAGAACAATGAGTCAAAACACCAATGCTAGGGAGAACAATGAGTCAAAACACCAATGGTAGGGAGAGCAATGAGTCAAAGCACCAACACTAGGGAGAACATTGAGTCAAAACACCAACACAAGGGAGAACAATGAGTCAAAACACCAACACTAGGGAAATCAATGTGTCAAACACAAACACTAGGGAGTAGAATGATTTAAACACCAACACTAGGGACAACAATGAGTCAAAACACCAACACTAAGGTGGACAATCAAAGCACCAACACTAGGGACAAAAATGAGTCAAAGCACTGACACTAGGGAGAACAATGTGTCAAAGCACCAGCACTAGGGAGAACAATGAGTTAAATCACTAACATTAGGGAAGACAATGAGTTAAAACACCAACACTAGGAGAACATTGAGTCAAAACACCAACATTAGGGAGAACAAAATGTCAAAACACTAACACTAAGATAGACAATGAGTCAAAACACCAACATTAGGGAGAACAAAGAGTCAAAGCACCAACACTAGGGAGAACAATGAGGCAAAGCACCAACATTAAGGACAACAATGAGTTAAAACACCAACAATAGGGAGAACAATGTGTCAAAGCACCAACACTAGGGACAACAATGAGTTAAAACACCAACATTAGGGAGAAAAATAAGTCAAAACACCAACACCAGGGAGAACAATGAGTCAGAGCACCAACACTAGGGAGAACAATGTGTTAAAGCACCAACACTTGGGAGAACAATGAGTCAAAACACCAACAGTACAGAGAACAATGAGTCAAAGCACCAACACTAGGGAGGTCAATGACTCAAAGCACCAACACTAGGGATAAAAATGAGTAAAAACACCAACACTGGGGAGGAGAATGAGTCAACGCATCAACACAAGGGAGAAACAAAGATTCAATGCACCAACACTAGGGAGAACAATGAGTCAAAACACCAACACTAGGGAGAACAATGAGATAAAACACCAACACTAGGGAGAATAATGTGTCATAGCACCAACACTAGGTAGAACAATGAGACAAAGCACCAACACTAGGGAGGACAATGAGTTAAAGCTCCAACACTAGGGAGGACAATGAGTCAAAACACTAACACTAGGGAGAACAATGTGTCAAAGCACCAACACTAGTGAGGACAATGAGTAAAACCACCAACACTGGGGAGAACAATGAGTCATATCACCAACACTAGGGAGAACAATTAGTCAAAGCACCCTCACTAGGGAGAACAATGAGTCAAAACACCAACACTAGGGAGAACAATGAGTCAAAGCACCAACACTATGGAGGACAATGAGTCAAAACACCAACACTAGGGACAACAATGAGTCAAAGCACCAACACTAAAGAGGTCAATGAGTCAAAGCACCAACACTAGGGATGACAATGAATAAAAGCATCAACACTAGGTAGGACAATGAGTCAAAGCACCAATACTAGGGAGAACAAAGAGTCAAAGCACCAATACTAGGGAGAACAAAGAGTCAAAGCACCAACACTAGGGAAAATAATGAGTCAAATCACCAACCCTAGGGAGAACAAAGTGTCAATGCACCAACACTATGTAGAACAATGAGTCAAAGCACCAACACCAGGGAGAACAATGTGTCACCCACCAACACTAGGGAGAACAATGAGTCAAATCCCCAACACTAGGGAGAACAATTAGTCAAAGCACCTACACTAGAAAGAACAATGAGTCAAAACACCAATGCTAGGGAGGTCAATGAGTCAAAGCACCAACACTAGGGAGGTCAATGAGTCAAAGCACCAACACTAGGGATGACAATGAATAAAAGCATCAACACTTGGTAGGACAATGAGTCAAAGCACCAACACTAGGGAGAACAAAGAGTCAAGGCACCAACACTAGGGTAAATAATGAGTCAAATCACCAACCCTAGGGAGAAGAAAGAGTCAATGCACCAACACTATGGAGAACAATGAGTCAAAACACCAAAACCAGGGAGAACAATGTGTCACCCACCAACACTAGGGAGAACAATGAGTCAAATCACCAACACTAGGGAGAACAATTAGTCAAAGTATCCACATTAGGGAGAACAATGAGTCAAAACACCAATGCTAGGGAGAACAATGAGTCAAAACACCAATGGTAGGGAGAGCAATGAGTCAAAGCACCAACACTAGGGAGAACATTGAGTCAAAACACCAACACAAGGGAGAACAATGTGTCAAACACAAACACTAGGGAGTAGAATGATTTAAACACCAACACTAGGGACAACAATGAGTCAAAACACCAACACTAAGGTGGACAATCAAAGCACCAACACTAGGGACAAGAATGAGTCAAAACACCAACACTAGAGAAAACAAACAGTCAAAACACCAACACTAGAGAGAACAAAGAGTCAAAACACCAACACTAGGGAGAACATTGAGTCAAAACACCAACACGAGGGAGAATATTGAGTCAAAACACCAACACAAGGGAGGACAATGAGTTAAACACCAACACTAGGGACAACAATAAGTCAAAACACCAACACTAAGGTGGACAATCAAAGCACCAACAGTAGGGACAAGAATGAGTCAAAACACCAACACTAGGGAGAACAAAGTGTCAAAACACCAACACTATGGAGAACAAAGGGTCAATGCACCAACACTAGGGAAGACAATGAGTCAAAACAATAACACTTGGAAGAACTAAGAGTCAAAGTACGAATACTAGGGAGAACAATGAGTCAAAGCACCAACACTAGGGACAACAATGAGTTAAAGCACCAAAACTAGGGAGAACAATATGTGGAAGCTCCAACACTAGGGAGGACAGTGAGTCAAAGCAACAACACTAGGGAGAGCAATGAGTCAAAACACCAACACCAGGGAGAACAATGAGTCAAAGCACCAACACTTAGGGGGACAATGAGTCAAAACCCCAACACTAGGGAGAACAATGATTCAATGCACCAACAACAGGGAGAGGAATTAGTCAAAGCACCAACACTAGGGAGGACAATGAGTCAAAGCAACAATACTAGGGAGAATAATGTGTCAAAGCAACAACACTAGGGAGAACAATGAGTCAAAGCACGAATACAAGAGAGAACAATGAGTCAAAGAACCGACACTAGGGACAACAATGTGTGAAAGCTCCAACACTAGGGAGGACAGTGAGTCAAAGCACCAACACTAGGGAGAGCAATGAGTCAAAACACCAACACTAGGGAGAACAATGAGTCAAAGCACCAACAATAGGGATGACAATGAATCAATGCACCAACACTAGGGAGGGCAATGTGTCAAAGTACCAAAATTTGGGATGACAATGAGTAAAAGCACCAAGACAAGCGAGGACAATTAGTCAAAGCACCAACGTTAGGGAGAACAATGCGTCAAAGCACCAACACTAGGAAGGACAATGAATCAAATTAACAACATTAGGGAGAACAATGAGTCAAAGCACCAACACTAGAGAGGACAATTTGTCATAAAACTAACACTGGGGAGAACAATGAGTCAAATCACCAACACTAGGGAGTACAATGAGTCAAAGCACCAGCATTTGGGATGACAATGAGTAAAAGTACCAACACTAGCGAGGACAATGAGTCAAAGCACCAACACAAAGGAGAAAAAAAGAGTCAAAGCACCAACACTAGGGAGAACAATGAGTCAAAACACCAACACTAGGGAGGACAATTACTCAAAACACCAACAATAGGGACAAGAATGAGTCAATGCAATAAAACTAGGGAGGACAATGAGTCAAAGCAACAATACTAGGGAGGACAATGAGTCAAAATACCAACACTAGTGAGGACAATGAGTAAAACCACCAACACTGGGGAGAACAATGAGTCAAATTACCAACACTAGGGAGAACAATTAGTCAAAGCACCCACACTAGGCAGAACAATGAGTCAAAACACCAACACTAGAAAAGTCAATGAGTCAAAGCACCAAGACTATGGAGGACAATGAGTCTAAAACACCAACACTAGGGAAAACAATGAGTCAAAGCACCAACACTAGAGACGTCAATGAGTCAAAGCACCAACACTAGGGATGACAATGAATAAAAGCATCAACACTAGGTAGGACAATGAGTCAAAGCACCAATACCAGGGAGAACAAAGAGTCAATGCACCAACACTATGGAGAACAATGAGTCAAAACACCAACACCAGGGAGAACAAGGAGTCAATGCACCAACACTATGGAGAACAATGAGTCAAAACACCAACACCAGGGAGAACAATGAGTCAAAGCACCAACACTTGGGAGGAAAATGTGTCACCCACCAACACTAGGGAGAACAATGAGTCAAATCACCAACACTAGGGAGAACAATTAATCAAAGCACCCACACTAGGGAGAACAATGAGTCAAAACACCAACACAAGGGAGAACAATGAGTCAAAACACCAACACTAAGGAGATCAATGTGTCAAACACAAACACTAGGGAGTACGATGACTTAAACACCAACACTAGGGACAACAATGAGTCAAAACACCAACACTAAGGTGGACAATCAAAGCACCAACACTAGGGACAAGAATGAGTCAAAACACCAACACTAGGGAGAACAAAGATTCAATGCACCAACACTAGGGAGGACAATGAGTCAAAACACCAACACTAGGGAGAACTAAGAGTCAAAGCACGAATACAAGAGAGAACAATGAGTCAAAGAACCGACACTAGGGACAACAATGTGTGAAAGCTCCAACACTAGGGAGGACAATGTGTGAAAGCACAAACTCTAGGGACAACAATGAGTTCAAGCACCAACACTAGGGACAACAATGTGTGAAAGCTCCAACACTAGGGAGGACAGTGAGTCAAAGCACCAACACTAGGGAGAGCAATGAGTCAAAACACCAACACTAGGAAGAACAATGAGTCAAAGCACAAACACTTGTGAGGACAATGAGTCAAAACACCAACACTAGGGAGAACAATGATCCAATGCACCAACAACAGTGAGAACAATGTGTGAAAGCTCCAACACTAGGGAGGACAGTGAGTCAAAACACCAACACTAGGTAGAACAATGAGTCAAAGCACCAACAATAGGGATGACAATGAATCAATGCACCAACACTAGGGAGGACAATGTGTCAAAGCACCAAAATTTGGGATGACAATGAGTAAAAGCACCAAGACAAGCAAGGACAATGAGTCAAAGCACCAACATTAGGGAGAACAATGCGTCAAAGCACCAACACTAGGAAGGACAATGAGTCAAATCACCAACTTTAGGGAGAACAATGAGTCAAAGCACCAACACTAGAGAGGACAACTTGTCATAACACTAACACTGGGGACAACAATGAGTCAAAACACCAACACTAAGGTGGACAATCAAAGCACCAACACTAGGGACAAGAATGAGTCAAAACACCAACACTAGGGAAAACAAAGATTCAAAACACCAACACTAGAGAGAACAAAGAGTCAAAACACCAACACGATGGGGAACATTGAGTCAAAACACCAACACGAGGGAGAATATTGAGTCAAAACACCAACACAAGGGAGAACAATCAGTCAAAACACCAACACTAGGGAGATCAATGTGTCAAACACCAACACTAGGGAGGACAATGAGTTAAACACCAACACTAGGGACAGCAATAAGTCAAAACACCAACACTAAGGTGGACAATCAAAGCACCAACACTAGGGACAAGAATGAGTCAAAACACCAACACTAGGGAGAACAAAGGGTCAATACACCAACACTAGGGAGGACAATGAGTCAAAACAACAACACTAGGGAGAACTAAGAGTCAAAGTACGAATACTAGGGAGAACAATGAGTCAAAGCACCAACACTAGGGACAACAATGAGTTAAAGCACCAAAACTAGGGAGAACAATGTGTCAAAGCACAAACTCTAGGGACAACAATGAGTTCAAGCACCAACACTAGGGAGCACAATATGTGGAAGCTCCAACACTAGGGAGGACAGTGAGTCAAAGCACCAACACTAGGGAGAGCAATGAGTCAAAACACCAACACCAGGGAGAACAATGAGTCAAAGCACGAACATTTGGGAGGAAAATGTGTCAAAACACCAATACTAGGGAGAACAATGATCCAATGCACCAACAACAGTGAGAACAATGTGTGAAAGCTCCAACACTAGGGAGGACAGTGAGTCAAAACACCAACACTAGGTAGAACAATGAGTCAAAACACCAGCACTAGGGAGAACAATGAGTCAAAGCACCAACAATAGGTAGGACAATGAATCAATCACCAACACTAGGGAGTACAATGAGTCAAAGCACCAGCATTTGGGATGACAATGAGTAAAAGTACCAACACTAGCAAGGACAATGAGTCAAAGCACCAACATTAGGGAGAACAATGCATCAAAGCACCAACACTAGGAAGGACAATGAGTCAAATCACCAACTTTAGGGAGAACAATGAGTCAAAGCACCAACACTAGAGAGGACAATTTGTCATAACACTAACACTGGGGACAACAATGAGTCAAAACACCAACACTAAGGTGGACAATCAAAGCACCAACACTAGGGACAAGAATGAGTCAAAACACCAACACTAGGGAAAACAAAGATTCAAAACACCAACACTAGAGAGAACAAAGAGTCAAAACACCAACACGAGGGGGAACATTGAGTCAAAACACCAACACGAGGGAGAATATTGAGTCAAAACACCAACACAAGGGAGAACAATCAGTCAAAACACCAACACTAGGGAGATCAATGTGTCAAACATCAACACTAGGGAGGACAATGAGTTAAACACCAACACTAGGGACAGCAATAAGTCAAAACACCAACACTAAGGTGGACAATCAAAGCACCAACACTAGGGACAAGAATGAGTCAAAACACCAACACTAGGGAGAACAAAGGGTCAATACACCAACACTAGGGAGGACAATGAGTCAAAACAACAACACTAGGGAGAACTAAGAGTCAAAGCACGAATACAAGAGAGAACAATGAGTCAAAGAACCGACACTAGGGACAACAATGTGTTAAAGCACCAAAACTAGGGAAAACAATGTGTCAAAGCACAAACTCTAGGGACAACAATGAGTTCAAGCACCAACACTAGGGAGAACAATATGTTGAAGCTCCAACACTAGGGAGGACAGTGAGTCAAAGCACCAACACTAGGGACAAGAATGAGTCAAAACACCAACACTAGGGAAAACAAAGAGTCAAAAACACGAGACATTTTGGGATGTGTGTCAAAAAATATTACTAGGAGTCAAAGCACCAACACTAGGGACAAGAATGAGTCAAAACACCAACACTAGGGAAAACAAAGAGTCAAAACACCAACACTAGAGAGAACAAAGAGTCAAAGCACCAACACTAGGGAGAACATTGAGTCAAAACACCAACACGAGGGAGAATATTGAGTCAAAACACCAACACAAGGGAGAACAATGAGTCAAAACACCAACACTAGGGAGATCAATGTGTCAAACACAAACACTAGGGAGGACAATGAGTTAAACACCAACACTAGGGACAACAATAAGTCAAAACACCAACACTAAGGTGGACAATCAAAGCACCAACACCAGGGACAAGAATGAGTCAAAATACCAACACTAGGGAAAACAAAGTGTCAAAACACCAACACTAGGGAGAACAAAGGGTCAATGCACCAAAACTAGGGAGGACAATGAGTCAAAACAATAACACTAGGGAGAACTAAGAGTCAAAGTATGAATACTAGGGAGAACAATGAGTCAAAGCACCAACACTAGGGACAACAATGAGTTAAAGCACCAAAACTAGGGAGAACAATGTGTCAAAGCACAAACTCTAGGGACAACAATGAGTTCAAGCACCAACACTAGGGAGAACAATATGTTGAAGCTCCAACACTAGGGAGGACAGTGAGTCAAAGCACCAACACTAGGAAGATCAATGAGTCAAAACACCAACACCAGGGAGAACAATGAGTCAAAGCACCAACACTTGGGAGGACAATGAGTCAAAACACCAACACTAGGGAGAACAATGATTCAATGCACCAACAACAGGGAGAGGAATGAGTCAAAGCACAAAGACTAGGGAGAACAATGAGTCAAAGCACCAACACTAGGGAGAATAATGTGTCAAAGCACCAACACTAGGGAGAACAATGAGTCAAAGCACCAACACTAGGGAGAACAATGAGTCAAAACACCAGCACTAGGGAGAACAATATGTGAAAGCTCCAACACTAGGGAAGACAGTGAGTCAAAACACCAACACTAGGTAGAACAATGAGTCAAAATGCCAACACTAGGGAGAACAATGAGTCAAAGCACCAACAATTGGGATGACAATAAATCAATGCACCAACACAAGGGAGGACAATGTGTCAAAGCACCAAAATTTGGGATGACAATGAGTAAAAGCACCAAGACAAGCGAGGACAATGAGTCAAAGCACCAACATTAGGGAGAACAATGCGTCAAAGCACCAACACTAGGAAGGACAATGAGTCAAATCACCAACATTAGGGAGAACAATGAGTCAAAACACCAACACTAGGGACCAGAACGTGTCAAAGCACCAGCACTAGGGGGGACAGTGAGTCAAATCACCAACACTAGGGAGGACAATGAGTCAAAACACCAACACTAGGGAGGACAATGAGTCAAAGCACCGACACTAGGGAGAACAATGTGTCAAAGCACCAACACTAAGGATGACGGTGAGTCAAAGCACTGACACTAAGGAGGACAATGAGTCAAAACACCAACACTAGGGATAACAAAGAGTCAAAACACCAACACTAGTGAGAACAATGAGTCAAAATACGAACACTAGGAAAAAACAATGAGTTAAAGCACCATCACTAGGGAGGACAATGAGTCAAACATGAACACTAGGGAGAACAATGTGTCAAAGCACTGACACTAGGGAAAACAGTGACTCAAAGCACCAACACTAGGGATGACAATGAGTGAAAGCACCAACACTAGGTAGAATAATGAGTAAAAGCATCAGAGTTATAATTATACACATACAAGACCAATAAATTAATGGTGAAGAAGTCAGTAAAAATGTAGCAATAACTAATGTATATGTAAAGCAGTGACTAAAATATTATAATTAGCAGTCTGAAACAAATGGACTCATGCTTGGAATGCCTGCAGGCAGGAAATGATTTGTGCAAAACAAGTAACACCAGCTACAATACATAATGGTTTCTTGAAGACAACAAAGTAGAAACTTGTTTGGATGCCAAAACTGCAGTTTTAGTACAAACTTACAGATTACAACCAGGATTAGGCTTAGGCCCAGAATGTTCATAGCTGGTGAAAGCAGCAGAAGAGACAACAAGCAATATGTCTACAGCAAGAAGAAACTCAATCCTCTGTGATATGATTCTCTGCAATTGTTCTTAGGTTCATAGGTTCATAGGTTTATACTAGGCTATCTGCCCTAAGGCATTTATAAGCCTAGCCCAAATTATTGTGGCTTACGCCACCCCTTATATGAAAAAATACTGTGCCCATTAGTTTGTTGTGCCTCTGTCCAGCAGTGACCCAGAGATGATTCCCGGGGTAAACCTACGATCTCCCATCCACAGGTCTAGATTTCTCTTGAACAGAGTCAGCGAGGTGCTCTGCCTCACATGGACCGGGATTTTATTCCACAGCATAGGGAGTCTCTGAGTGATAAATCTATCCCTCCAGCACGTCCTATTTATATCCGTGCTAAGGTTTAAGTCGCTTGCTCTAGTGGTTTTGGTGGATTTGGATTTTTGAGGTGGAGCATGTCCATTAATTCCGGGTTGGACATGGCCTTGTATGTCAGGCACATGTCACCTCTGAGCAGGCGGTATGCGACTGAATAGAGCTGGAGTTTCTTCAATCTGGCAGCATATGACAGATTTTGGAGTCCCTTTATCCTTTTGGTGAGGAACTTTTGGGGTCTCTCCAATTGCTGCAGATGTCGGGTGAGATACATCCCGAATGGGGCATTGTACTCGATCATTGGTCTGATAAGTGAAGAGTACAGGGGAACAATGACCTCACTAGATCTGGATGTGAATCCCTTCATGATCAGGTGGGCAATGTAGAAGGTCTTTCTAACCACTTTAGCAATGTGAGTGTCAAAAGAAAGGCCACTGTTAACCTGGGTCCCCAGGTCCCTGATAACCTCTTCTGTGCTTAGTGGATTGCCACCTATATGGTAGCTTGGGGTTACCTTGTTTTTCCCGAAGGGTATGACTATACATTTTTGGCGTTTAACTTCAGGCCATGGCTCTGGCACCAGCTATCTGTTTCCGTGAGTCCCTTCTGAAGGATATCAGTGTCCGATGCACTTTCCACTATGGCGCCCAGTTTGCAGTCATCTGCAAACTTTGTCAGCCAAAGTCCTCCCATGTTGGCCTGTACTTCTGAGAAGTAGATGCCAAACAATAGGGGCCAAGGACCGAGCCCTGTGGGACACCACTTGTGACCGGCTTGGAGTCTGACACAGCGCCAGCAACTCTAACCCTGTGGGTTCTGTCCTTAAGCCAGTTTGCAACCCATCGTGTGACATATGGGTTTACATTTAAGCTGGTAAGTTTTTCTACAATATCCGACTGGGGTATTGTGTCGAAAGCCTTTGGAAGGTCAAGGTAGGCTGTATGGACTGCCTTTCCTCATCAATGGCCTTGGTGACTATTTCAAGAAGTCGACCAAGTTCAAAAGGCATGATCTTCCCTTGACAAAGCCAAACTGGGTCGGGTCCAATGTCTGCAAGTCCCCTATATCTTTGTTTATGAGCTCCATTATGATCCTCTCCATAGCTTTGCAGACTAGACTTGTTAAGCTTATGGGCGGTAATTACCAGGGTCCGTGAGGCGCCACCTTTGTGGAGTGGGACCACAGTTGCCGTCGCCACTCCTTGGGCACGTATCCTGTGGTAAGGCTGAGATTAAACAGCTGCCTTATGTGCGGGTTTAATTCCTCATTTAGCTCGTGTAGCACACAGCCGGGGACACCATCCGGTCCCATTGATGCTGTGTTTTAGCTTTAGAGAGAGCAGCTTTCACCTGCGCATTTGAGATGTCCGGGAGGCTACACTCGGCTGGGATAGTTATCTCTCCTTTAGGGGAGAGGGGTGAAGTTTGCACTGAACCTGTCTGCCAGTATGTTGGCAATGTCTGTGGGTTCAGTGATTTTGTATCATTTTGGACTAATTCTGAGCATATCTGTGAGTTTCCACCCAGGTTCCTAACATAGCTGAAAAAGGCCTTATGATTGTCCTTTGAATCCATGGCAATTTTTCTCTCAAAATTGGCCTTAGTTGATTTTATGAGTGCTCGTATTTTTTACTAATAATGATCAGGGGTGACTTCCCTTTTATGGATTTTGTTCTATCATGTAATAGCTTTCTCCTCTTATTGTAAAGTTTGTTAATGGCTGGGGTCCACCAGACTGGACGTTTGCCCTTTGTGGAAAGAGTCTTGGTTTTATTTGGGATTGCCTGATCCATGCAGTCCTGGAGGTGTTCATAGAAGGCATTTGTAAGGGCTTCCGCAGCTTGGGTTGTGGTTTCCTCTGACTCAGGGGCCTTGAAGGATACCACACCAGTCTTGAGTAGTGTGAAGTTTGCTTTAGAGAAGTTCTTCACTATGGTCTTTTTGTTTGGGGTGGGGCGGATGTGGATTTCCAGTGAGATTAGTTTATGATCAGATCTCACCAATGAGGGATATACTTCGGTGTGGAGCATTTTGTCCCCATGTTTGTGACAATGAGATCTAGTATATTTTCTCCTCTCGTGGGAACAGTGACTAGCTGTTCCATGGCATTTGAATTTATGAACTCCAGGAACCGTTGGGCTAGAAAGTTAGGGCTTGAGTAATGTTCCCAGTCTATATTCGGTAGTTGAAGTCACCCAATATGATGGTGTTTGGAGATACATTTATACCCTCCAGTGTCTTCAGGAAGGCTGTGTGGGGTTCCTGAGTTTGAGAGGGTGGCCTGTAGCATGCTACAATTTGTAGAGCAGTTTTGCCTATTGTTAGTTGCACCTGGATGGTTTCGAAGCTTCATGCGTTGCCACCAACCTGGAGGTGTGAGTATCCTTTATGAATATGGATACACCCCTCCTTTTGTGGAGTGGTCCGGGTTTTGGGGCGGAACGCATGATATGAGGTAAAACCTAATAGTGCCGGGTGCTCTCAGGAGCCTTGAACCAGGTTTCAGTTACAGCACAGACATCGATGTTCTCCATACTGAGAAGGGCCTCGAGTGCGTGCATTTTGAGATTTAGACTTCTGGCATTGAGCAGCATTACCCTCAATTTCTTCCCATTTTTGTTTTCTAGGGTGGTAGGTTTAGAATTTGAGCCTTGCCTAAAAAGGCACTATGGGGTGGCAAGAGCCTTAGCCAATATCCGGAATCCCAGGGTGACAGGTGCAAGCCGTCCCTTGCGAGCAGCGTGGCTTGTCAAGCATGTCATCCCAGGCAGACAGACACTGGATCCCCTTTGAATGACACCAGACATTAAGCCAATTGTTAAAGCTGATCATCTTGTCTCTATATTGTGGCATCATTCTTGGTGAAGGAAGGATACTGCTCAGGGTTAGGGTCATACCTGCCTGGGCTACATAATCAGAGAGCTCCTCTATGTCTCTTTTCATGCAGTCCAGGGAGGTGCGTCTCAGGTCGTTCACACCAGCATGGACAATGACTGTGTCATATTTGTACTTGCTGTGGAGTGACCCGAGTGCTTGTGTTATGTGGCGGATTCTAGCGCCCGATAGGCAGCTTACTGTGACCCTCTCCTTGTTCAGCCTGGTGAGTGGGACGTCAGTGTGTCTGACTATGGAGTCACCTATGACAAGTATGTTTGGTGTTGTATTTGGCCTTAAGGGCTGTGACTGCTTTGCACACTGCTTTTGTGGTTTATGTGTTGCTTGTGGGGTGTCTTGAGGTAGCAGTTGTTTGGGTGTCTGCTTTGGAGGCCTCTGCTGTTTAGGTAAATTTTACTCAGAGCCTCCGAGTATGTCTTTGTGTGTTTATGTGTTTGATTCAGTGGAGTGGTAGCATTATGTGAGGCTGGTTTTGTGGTGTGTGTAGTTGCCTTCTCCTCCTGTCTGGTCTTGCCAGTCCTGAGTTGAGAGAGCTCAGCCTCCAGTTTGGCTAAATAGCTGCATCTCTCGCAAGTATTTGTGTTATGTGGGAGGAGGAGAGGGTTGTCTGTGTACATGAGGCAGTTATAACATTGCCTCAAGATTCCCAGATTCACCAGCTGGACCGGAGAGGAGATTGACAACTGACCTTTGGACATGCTAGAATAATATTGGGAAATCCTTAATTGAAAACAAGGGCCAGTGGGGAGTGAGGGTGTAGTGCTTTTAATTTTAGTGCTGACTTATATAATTGCTTTAGTGAGCAAGTGCCAGGTAACTTGAGTGCAATGTGATACAAGTAACTAAATGCAAAACGACAAACAGTAACTTTCTTTCAAGTGAAACAAGGAAATAAGTACAGTAAGCAATGCAGATATCACTAGTGATCCACAGAAGCGCTGAGAAGTTGCGTATTAGGTGAATTAGCTTCCAGGAAATAACAAGCAAACAAACAACAAGTATATAAACAAAGCTAGATTCAGTAGGCCTGGATCTAGTCTATGCTAGAGCAAACAAGGTGAACCAATTTCAGTAAGATACAGTTCAAATATTCAGGCACTATAAACCTTTAACCAGAAAATTCCCAGCTCAGAAGGGCAGAGTCCAGCCTCTTCTCCCACAAGAGTGCAGTCCACGAACCTTCTTAATGTAAAATAACTGGCCTGAAGCCCAAGTGCCTAAACCAGAACTAATACACTTGGACACTGGGCTCTCAATCAGCAGTTCCCAACTTAGAAGGATGAAAGCTACCTGTCCTGCCACCACAGTGCTTGCCACAAACCTTCCTAATGTAAAACAACTGGTCTGAAGCCCAAGTGCTTAATCCAAAAGACTTGAATGATAGCTACACTTTAATCAAGTTACAACCAAGCAGTAATAAATACCATTGAATACTTTAGAGAATGTCTGGATTAGTGCTCAAGTTACACAAACAAAGCTAGATCCAGCAGGCCCGAATCCAGTCTATGCCACAGCAAACAAGGCGCACCAACTTCAGTAAGAAACAGTTCAGATATGCATGCACTATAAGCCTTTAACCAGAAATTCCCAGCTCAGAAGGGCAGAGTCCAGCCTCTCCTCCCACAAGAGTGCAGACCACGAACCCTCTTAATGTAAAATAACTGGCTTGAAAGCCCAAGTGCTTAAACCAGAATTAATACACTTTTAGAATAACAGACACTGAGCCCTCAATCAGCAGTTCTCAACCTAGAAGGATGTAAGCTACCTGTTCTGCCACAACAGTGCAGACCACAAACCTCTCAGTGCAAAACAACTAACTGGTCCGAAGCCCAAGTGTTTAAACCAAAAGGCTTAGAATGAGTTACACCAAGCAGTAATAAATACAATTGAGTATTTTAAGATGATGCAAAAGTAAAAAGAAGTAGGTAAAAACACAAGTACAGTAAAAGCAGATGAAATTTTTTTTTTTTTTTTTTGCATGTAACATAGGTAGGTCGTTAAGAAGACAAAGTTAGCATGTGACCTGGCAACAGCCACCTACTGCAATGATAACTATAACACCTTTTTAACTGTATTAGTAGTATTAGAAGTAACATTCAATACTACATGGTGTTCCCATAAAATGGAATTGCCCATTCAAATACAAAAGCCATAGAAAATGTCCTCATTGACAAATTCAGTGAATAACATCCTTATTCCCGGTCTTGAATCACTGTGTCTCTTTCCCCAAAGTCATTATTGACCATATCTTGGAAGTTCTATCCATAAGCAAAACAATAGCTCCATCGGCAGAGAGAATATTCCAGGCTGACTCCTGGTTTCTACAAAGTACATCATTGTTGAAACTTTCCTTATCCTTTACAGCCTTAGTGTCTCCATGGGATATGTGCCTGATCTCCACAGAATGGCCAATATATATATTCTGCAGGAGTGGTTCAGCCATAGACCTTGATAACTATTATGCTATTCATCAGCAGCATTACCTGTAAAATCATGGGACATATCTTGGTAAACCTCATAAACACTGAAATATGTGTTCTACAAACTTTAATGAATTTGGCTTTATGAAATGTATATAATGTGTCGTTAGTCTGAATATTTTTTTTTTTAATGAAGTAAATGCCATCAACAAAGCCATTTCTGTCCATACTACGCATATAGACCTCAATAAAGCCTTCGGTACAATTCCCATGCTAGGCATTATTGACAAAATCAGTAGTTTAAACATAAATCTTTATATAATACAACAAGCTGAAAAATGTGTCTCTGATCAACTGCATATAGAAAGAAATGGTGGAACATTCCATTCTAAATGTCACCTCACTAATGGCATCTTTCAGCGATATGCGAAGAACACTCTCCTCTTCAGCACCTACTTCTCCTTGTTCTATGTGAAAGCAGATGTCAAACATCTGTTGCTAACCAAATTTACTGACAACTGTAATTTGGATACTGCTAATTACTCCTCCATGAAGACATATCCTTCATGAGGGGCTTACCAAATTTAACAACTGGTGTACTGACTATGGTCTTAGGCTTAGTGCCAAAATATGTGGTGCATTTGTCTTCTAGAAACAAGTCTATGTTAACGATTTCAAAATAAGCAGGATCCCACTTAAGAATGAGAGTAATTTAAATCTATGCCCCCTCATTGAGAGTGAACTGTCCTTTTGATCATAGCATATCAGCTATAGTTAGGAAATCCTTCTACCTTGCCTGCTAGTTACCAAAGGTATATACTTCCAGAGCAAGGATGTCATAATCCCCCTCTGTTCTACCAATATGGGGCCAATTATAATATATACTACACTGTCTGGAATGCAACTCCTAAAACACCTTTATCAACTATAAACAGCAGAAAGTTTTCAAATAAAAAAAAAATAAAAGAAATCAAACCCCTAAGTTCATTTGCTACTTAGACTAAATAAATGCCATTTAGTAGTTCTCTTTCTCATATTAACTCTTATGTTCTCTTCATTGCCTTGTCTTCTAGGGTATGAAAAAACTTGTGTTAAATCTCTCTCCATCTTAGAAATACATGCAATGCTAAAACCACTCACTTCATAGGCATTTACTTCCATTGCAACATATATAAGATGAGCAATAGGCTGTTCACTCAAAGACTATGCTACCTATACAACAAACTATCCTAACATGCCAAATAATGTAACACATTGGTTTTCCATAAGTTCTACCCTAAAGATCAGATGAGTACCCACAAATATACTCAAAGGAAAGCAGTATGGCCTTTACTGAGTCAGGTGACAAATCTAGCACTAAGGCTCTGCATTGTATGGGTGGGCTGTATATGACTGACAACATCACATGCCTCAAAAGAACCTAAGTACCTACAAATCTAATGCATGCTTTCACAGTGCAAACATTATATGCACCATCTCTGTGTGCAATGGTCACCCATAGTTGATTAGTACTTAATTGCTCTTTTTTTTTTCTTTGAGTTTAATAGAACACAGTCTGTTTTTCTTTTTTTGTTGCATCTGATTGCTTGATATATGTTGCACTAATTTGTAAATATGCACTTAGTGCTACTTAATGCCAACAAAGACTGCATCAGCTTGGAGACACTGTAGGCTATTTTTGTTTGCTTATTTATTTTTTTGATAGTATCAGCACTTTCACGGAGGTGCAGCAACACCAAAGAGATAGAATGTGAAACAAAAGGTTTGCGAAGAACTCAGAGGAAAGGTGCATAGACATTGTAAACAACCTATTGTAGACAGTAAGTCTGTGCATCCACTCAGAACTGTTTTTCCTTGATTACTTTTGCATAGTGTAGTTTTTTTCTCAAGAAAATAATACTTAGCAGTAGAGCCATGTTTGCAGATGTTTTTCAAAGATCTGGTTTTAAAGCTTCGCAGTCTAACAATTCACAGCCATGTTCCTATTCTGAAGAATTTGCTTATCATCCTTTCAAGCTGTAAATCAAAATCTGTGCTCCATATTTCCCTGATTTGTCTATTTTTTTTAATTTCTCCAAGTCTTTCGGGTTTCTAATACCATAACAGGAATGGACCCCATTCCTAAGTCAAAGTACGATTAAAGTTAATGAAATTAATATTGTTTCAGTTTTTGATGTCAGCCAAAAGTGCTCTTTGCAGCACCTACAATGTGCCTAGTAATGACTCCTTCTGCATTTTGTACAGGGTTACATGGATTGGTAACATATCTAAATACAAGTGTAGATTCTTTTTTATAAGACCTGTTCCTCCTACTACTGTTGGAACTGTCTCAGTATCTTTCTTCCACATTGCTCTCGTTTCTGCTTGCAGATCATGATATTTTATGACTTTTGCTCTTGTTTCTGCCTGCAGATCTTGATATTTTATGACTTTGTGTCTCTCTGTAAGCAAGACACTGTACTCACTGGGTGTAGTGATTTCAATGATCAACGCTACTTTTGTCTTCTTTTCGTGGACCACTATATCTGATTTTCCACCATCTATCATTTGAAGTGTTAGTAATGGGTGATCCCATGTGATATACACTTCTTCATTTTCCATGATGCTTTGTGGCTCATGTTTTCAGTGTTTGTCAGCCACTTCAGTACCATAATGTCTGCACAATCCCCAATGCATCAGTCTTGCCACATTATTATACCTTTCAGTGTACAGTTATTCCACCATTAGTATGTCACAACCAGCAACAAGCTGTGTGACTGTTTCCAATTCAGTTTTACAAAACCTGCATTTGTCTGTTTCTCCCACATGTTCAATGAACTTTGTAAACTAGCATGTATGTAGTCCACTGTCTTGGGCTGCCAATATTAACCTTTTATCTCTTGGTTTAAATTAGCCTCTCAACCATTCCTACATTCACTCCTGATCAACATGAGGTTCTTCCAGAAGTTTTCTGTACTTGCAACTATATTTATGCTTTTTCACATTTCTTTCCTTCTCATCTGATCCTTCACCT
This sequence comes from Protopterus annectens, assembly GCF_019279795.1. NCBI lineage: Eukaryota > Metazoa > Chordata > Ceratodontiformes > Protopteridae > Protopterus > Protopterus annectens. The sequence continues at coordinate 295,865,570 of NC_056738.1, read as the reverse complement.
TATATTCTTTCTTTTGTTTTTTTGGCACATTCAGTTGCTGCCTGACTTTTATCTTTTTCTGCTTTGATTTCCATTCCTGCTTGATGCCGATATGCTTCTGCTAAATTAAGCAGAGAGGTCATCTTAATTTTATTCTCCTCATGTTTCAAAACTTTCGGTACATTTCGGTCTTATGAGGTCAGGTCAGTAGATATGTGTGTAGTCCCAAAATTGCAGATCTATACATGTAATCAGTTTCACGGAGGCCCATCCTTCTTTTGGAACGGGGAATATATAATCTTGGTATACACTGATTTTTATAAATCAATTGGTGAGCATGAAGCATCCTTCTTGTTTTCCTGTCTAATCTATCCAACACGTTTTGGGGCCAGTCATTCACTCCAATATTGTAAGTTAGGACAGGAATAGCAAATTGGTTTATAGTCTGGATTTTGTTCCTAGATGTCAATGCTGTTTTCAGAATTAATTTAAGTCTTCTAAAGAATTTCTTACTAAGTTTTATTCACATTTGTTCATGTTTCATTGTTGATCCTTCATCAATTCCCAAATATTTATACACTCCCTCTTGCTCAAGTTCTTTTATATCACAGTCATGTCCCAAACTGATGTTTTCCTGGTGCTGCAGTTTTCCTGCTTTAAAGGTTGCTTTTGCACATTTATCAAGACCAAATGACATTCTTATATCATCTGACAATTTTTGACAACCTGCGGCTGTGCTTTCAGTTCCTCATCTGATGAGCTATACAGTATTAAATCATCAACAAAGAGAAGATGAGAAGTTGTTACACTTTATTTTTTTTTTCTAGGAGGCAAATTGTAGCCATGGCATAAGCTGTTAAGTAAACAGCTTAATAGGTTAATGGCAAGGCAGAACAGCAACGGTGCCAGAGCAGAGAGTCACTCTGAAATATCCCCCTTTGAATTTTTATCCCTGGGATAATAATCTGTCCTTTATCATGGCTTAATTGCAGAGTTTTCTGCCACTGTTTTATAGTCACTGTAATGTAGTTGATCAGTGTAGGGTGTGTCTTATACATTTTTAAGCACCCTTTTATCCATTAATGTGGGATACTCTCAAATGATTTTTTATATTCAATCCATGCCATACTTAAATTTTTCCCCTTTTTACAGTTCTCCAGTATGAATTTATTTAACAACAAATGATGCTTTGTTCCATATGATTTTCTTTTATTGCCCTTTTGTTCTACTGCCATAATTGAGTTTTCTTCAGAATGACTATGAACTCTGTCAGCATCAATTCCCGTGTATAGTTTATACATTGTAGGAAGGCAAGTTATTGGTCTATAATTTTTAGGGTAGCTTGCAGGTTCACTCTTATGTAAGGGCATTGTTTTGCCTGTTGTTAGCCAGGTTGGCATCTGTTTGGGGTGCACATATAAATAGTTCTTACTATGGCTAAATCTTTGTGCAAAGATGTTAATACTTTTAACCAAAAGTTAGGTACTGCATCTGGGCATGGGGTTTTCCAATTAGAGGCTTTTCTTAACTTTGTCTCAACTCCTCTGGCTGTTACTTCATCCCATTTTATATCCTGTACCTTTAACCGTCTTATTCTTTCTTTTACGTCTTCTATCCATTTAGCATCTTTGTTATGTTCCACAGGATCTTCATAGATACGTCTCTAAAATGTATCTATTTCCTCTTTTTTGGTGGTCTTTCAATTCTTTTTACCTTGTTTCCTAGATCTCTATAAAACCTTTTTGGGTCATCAATAAATTTCTTGTTTTGTACTTTTCCTTTATATTTATCTGTGTATCGTCTAAGTTTTTTCACCTGTGCAGAAATTTTTTGTTTATTTGCGATATTGCATGAGAAATCCTGTTCTGTTCTGATACTGCACATTGATTTTATCACATCTATATTTTTTAGTATTTTTGTTGATCTGTTCCCTCTTTTATAGTCTTCTAACAGTGACACTTCTTGTCTTAATTGTTTTATAGATTTCTCTATTTGATACTTCCATGATGGTATTCGATTTCTCCCCTTCCTTTCCCTCACTACAGTGTGTTCTTGTGGTAGAACTTTATCAGTTATTAATTTAGCAGCACATTAATATATCCTGCTTACTTCTGTTATAGCACATGGATCTCTATGGACAGTTCTAATTACTGCATTCATTTGTTTCATCGGATTTCTGCCTTTTTAGGTTTTAGCAACCTTCTGCAGTCTATTTCTGTCATTGAACCTATTGATCTTAATATATCTATCCATGTCTATCTTAATCTTAATATTAATCTTATCTTAATATGTCTATCCATGTCATCAAGCAACTCATAGCCCTTCAAAACCCACACCATCAACACCCACACATAGCAACACTAAACCCACATATGCAGAAGCCCTTAACATTAACCTGCACAAGCAACAAGGACCTCCGAAGCCGAAATGCAAACAAACACCAGTCACAACCAAAGTGACACATAGCTTACAACACCAGTGTGCCACCCAACAACAGCCCCTAAGGCAAGACAATGTACCCAACACTTTAGTCATAGGTGACTCTATAGTCAGGCACACTGATGTCCCACTCACCAGGCTGAACAAGGAGAAAATTATAGTCAGCTGCCTGTCAGATGCCAGGATCCACCACATAACGCATGCACTCAAGTAACTCCACAACAAGTACAAATACAAATCTGTCATTGTCCATGCTGGAGTGAATGACTTGAGATGTACCTCCCTGGACTACATGAAAAGAGACATGGAAGAGCTCTTGGATCATGTGACCCAGGCAGGTATGACCGTAGCCCTGAGGTAGCATCCTGCCTTCGCCCAGAATGATACCACAGTATAAGGACAAAATGATTGACTTCAACAATTGGCTAAGCTTCTGGTGTCATTCAAAGGGGATCCAGTATTTGTCTGCCTAGGAAGACATGATCCACAAACCATGATGCTTTGCCAGAGATGGTCTGCACCTGTCAGCCCTGGGATTCAGGTTACTGGCCAAAGCTCTTGCCACCCCTATAGTGCCTTTTTTAGGCAAGAATCAAAGGAGAAAACCACCACCGTAACAGATACAAGCATGCAAAATCTGAAGGTAATGCTACTCAGTGTTAGAAGTCTAAACCTCAAAATGCACTCTCTCGAGGCACTCCAAAAAATGGAGAACATCGATATCTGTGCAGTAACTGAGACCTGGTTCAAGGCTCCAGAGAGCACCCCTGCAATACCAGGCTACAATTCTTACCACACTTTTCGGCCACAAAACCAGGACCGAAACACTAAATGTGGAGGAGTGTCCATATTCACCAAGGATATTCACACTTCCAGGCTAGTTGCCCAACACAATGCATCTGAAATCCTCCAGGTGCAACTAACACTAGGTAAGACTGCAATCCAAATTGTAGATTGCTACAGATCACCCACCATGCCCCAAGATTCTCACTACACCTTTCTAAACATACTGGAAAATATTAAGATACAACCAAACACCCTAATACTGGGTGATTTCAACTACCCTGCCATTAATTGGGAAAACTACTCGAGTACCAACTCCTTTTCCCAACAGTTCTTGGAATTCATAAATTCCAACGCCCTGGATCAACTAATCCATTGTCCCACCAGGGGCTCCAATATTCTAGACCTGGTCATTACCAACATGGGAGATAGATACACCACACCAGTGGTCACACCCTCATTGGTCAGATCTGACCATAAGCAAACCACCTTTGACATCCACATCCCACCCCCACCCCCCAGTAAGAACCCTCCTTAAAAAACTTCTCCAATGCCAACTTCATGCTACTGAAGTCAGACGTGACAAACTTCGCAACACCCATGCAGATGGGATCTGGAAGTTCAACTGCAGAATCCTACACTAAGGCACTGTATGAGCACACCCACTCGTGCATGAATCGTGCCATCCCAAATAGAGCCAAGATGCTCTTCTCCAAAAAAAGGAAGCCAATCTGGTGGTCCCCTGCTATAAACAAACTATACAACAGAAGAAAGAAACTGTTGCAGAAAAGAGGAAAATCCCAGGATGCAAAACCTTTCTCACCAGCCTCATTAAGAAGCTGAGATCCCTCATAAAATCCTCAAAAGCTAGTTACGAAAATAAAATTGCCAAAGATTCCAAAGACAACCACAAGGCATTCTATAGTTATGTTAAGAATCTAAATGGCAATGCTCAGATCTGCTCTGAGCTACAACAGAATGGCATTAAATATACTGATCCCAAGGATATTGCTAATATCCTGGCAGATCGATTTAGTGCCAGCTTCACCCCCCTCTCACCCCCTAAAGGGTCCATCTCAATACCAAAAGATTGCGAAATTCCGATAATCATGGCCACACAGGTAGAAACCGCACTCTCCAAAGCTAAGAATACAGCATCAATGGGACCAGATGACATCCCAGGTTGTGTACTACATGAACTACAAAATGAACTGGCACCTCACCTAAGTGTCATGTTTAATCATAGCCTCACCCCAGGCTTCGTGCCCACTGAGTGGCACACAGTTGCAGTTATCCCGCTCCACAAGGGAGGATCTGCCTTGGATCCCGGGAACTACCACCCCATCAGTCTGACAAGCCTGATCTGCAAGGGCATGGAACGCCTTATCATGGAACTTATAAACAAAGACACTGGCAACCTTCAAACACTGGACCTCACCCAGTTTGGGTTTGTGAAGGGCCAATCTTGTCTCCTGAATCTGATTGACATCTTCACATTGGTCTACAGAGCTGTGGACGAGGGTAAGGTGGACCACACAGCCTATCTGGACCTCACCAAGGCCTTCGACACCATCCCCCACTCTGGAATCATAGATAAACTTACTAAGCTGGGCATAAATCCCTATGTCACTTGATGGATTGCCAACTGACTTACTGACAGAACCCAGACTGTAAAAGTAGCTGACTCCAAATCTAGCTCCAGACAAGTGACAAGTGGAGTACCTCAGGGTTCAGTCTTGGGACCACTCTTGTTTGGCATCTACTTCTCTGAAGTACAGGCCAACACTAAGGGACTCTGGCTAACAAAGTTTGTAGATCACTGCAAACTGGGAGCCATTATTGAATCCCCAAATGATGTGGATATTCTACAAAAGGGATTCCAGCAACAACCTGCTTACCAGCCCACAGGACATCAAAGGCAGATGGAAGGAGTATTTCCAGAAGCTTCTGAATGAAGAAAACCCCACAGAAGCAGTACTGCCCCAGAAACAGCCTACAATGAGAGTAGAAGAGGAGCTCAGCTTAGAAGAAGTAAGAGCAGCACTAAGGAAAATGAAGTCAGGGAAAGCAGCAGGCTCAGATGAGGTCACAGCAGATATGATAAAGATGCTGGGTGAGCTAGGGGAGAAATGGCTCCTGAGGGTACTAATTGCAGTGTGGAGAGAAAGGCGTATCCCAGATGACTGGAGAATAAGCATACTCGTGCCAGTGTGCAAGAACAAAGGGGACATCCACAACTTTGGACAGTACAGAGGCATCAAACTCCTACCACATTGCATGAAAGTTCTGGAGAGGGTGATTGATAAACGGATACGCAGAATAGTAGAATGTAAGATGGGAGATGAACAGTTCGGATTCAGATCAGGATGCAGCACAATTGACCCAATGTTTGCATTGAGACAGATACTTGAGAAGAAACTAGAGAAGAGGAGAGAGTCAAACTGGGTTTTCCTAGACTTGGAGAAAGCATATGACAAGGTCCCAAGAAAGCTGATCTGGGCAGTACTGCGGTGGTTTGAAGTCCCAGAAACATTGGTAGAATTAGTACAGGCTATCTACAAGGACCCAGTGACTCAAGTACGAACAGTGTTTGGCCTCACTGAGGGGTTCCCAGTGGGAGTGGGTGTACACCAGGGTTCAGCTCTGAGCCCACTGCTGTTCATACTGGTAATGGACTACATCAGCAAACAGGTTGGAGGGGTCAGAGCAACAAATCTTCTGTATGCAGACAATGTGGCAGTACAGGCAGACTCTGATCTAGAACTTCAGCAAAGGATAGGAGAATGGAATGCAAATCTGAAGGCACATGGGATGAAACTAAGCACAGATAAGACAGTGGTAATGGCAGCAGATTGGGGAAATCAAAAGAAGCTGAGAATAGAGATAGATGGGAAGATAGTGGAACAGGTAAACAGTTTCAAGTATCTGGGAGGGGTGGTTGTGGAGAAGGGTAGTCTGAATGAAGAGGTCAAAGCTAGAATCAGAGGGGCTGCAGCCAACTGGCATAGAGTATCAGGTGTAGTCTATGACAGAAGAATGCCAAAGAAGCTGAAAAGTAAGGTATACAAGACAGTGGTGCGACCAGTACTACTGTATGGTACAGAAACCTGGGCAGTAAAGGCAGAACAGTTGAAGAAGCTAGAGGTGATGGAAATGAAGTGCCTGATAAAGATGGTAGGATGCACACTGCAGGACAGGCGAAGAAATGAGGACATAAGAGCAGAAGCCAAAGTAGCTCCAATTGCAGAAAAGATCAAAGAGAACAGATTACGATGATATGGGCACATGTGTAGAAAAGTAGAAGACAATCTGGTGAGGGAGATTTGGGACAGACAGGAAGAAGGTAAGAGGAAGCGAGGGCATCCAGCAAAGAGGTGGATGGATTGTGTGAAAGAAGATCTGCGACAGTCAGGCATGAGTGATGAAGAAGGCAGGAGAGTGGCACTGAATCGAGAGAGTTGGCGACAGTTAATACGATACCCCGACCCCATGTAAATGGGGAAAAGAGGGATGATGATGATGATGATTCTACAATAGGGCCTTACAGAAACAGATGCCTGGTGGCAGAGCCATGGGCTCAAGCTTAATGCCCAGAAATGTATAGTTATCCCCTTTGGAAAAAAACATATACTCATGAATTACCACATAGGTGGCAGGACAATAAACATCGAAAGTGTGATGAGATACTTGGGGACACAGGTGGACAGTGGTCTCACTTTCGTTAACAACATCACCAGAACAGTCAGGAAATCCTTCTATGTGGCACACCCTATCACTAAGGGCTTTTCATCCAGAAAAAAGGAGGTCATTGTCCCACTGTACTCATCCCTCATTAGACCCATTATAGAGTATAATGCCCCGTTTGGTATGTACCTCACAAGACATCTGCAACAGCTGGAAAGGCAGCAGAAATACCTCACTAAAAGAATCACAGGCCTAAAGCAGATGCCATATGCTGACCGTCTAAAATAACTCCAGCTATACTCTGTGGCATATCGTCTACTCAGAGGCGATCACTGCTTAACATACAAGGCCATGTCAAACCCTGAGCTGTTGGACATGCTACACTTAAAGAAATCCCAATCCCTCAGAGCCACACGCTCCAGGGATCTAAACCTTGTCATCACAATGAACAAAACATGCTGGAGGGATAGGTTCCTGACCCATAGACTCCCCATACTCTGGAATAGACTGTCCATACATGTCAAGCAGAGTGCCTCATTGGCCCTCTTCAAAAGGAACCTTGATGATTGGATGGGAGATAGGAAATTCACCCTGGGGATCATGTCAGTCGCCCTGCTAGACAGGGTTCCAGAGAAGTAAATATTGTGGGAAGAAATATCCAGGGAATTGTTATGGCTAGGCTTGCATAGGCCCAAGGGCCGATAGCCTAGTACCACCCTATGAACCTATTAAATCAAGCAACTCTTCTCTTAGCTCATTTTCCTCCAAACTGGGGGCACATCCATTGTTTTCCATTTCCTGTGGGCATTCTATAGAAAGTTCTATAATATCTTCCTGTGGCACCTTCTCTTCAGTTTCATCCTCTGCCATCCTTTGCTCTGCCATATGGTAACTCACTAGCCTATCACTCCTCAACATTGACTGCATCAGAGTTTCCACAATTTCCTGTTCCTTTCCTTGCTGTCTAGCTTCAAGTGAACAATTATACTGGTTTCCTGTGGAAGGCTCCAAAATATTTTGATATGGCACCTGACCAATTGTTTCCTGTTCCAATAGTTTACCCTTAATATGGGTATCCATTGTTCTATCCTGTTGTGGTGCTTTCTACATTTGATTTTCTACACTTAATCCTTCACTTTGCAGTTACTCCATAACCTCAGTTTCTATTTCTTTAACTTCTCCATTAATTATCCCCTTGTCTACTTTTCCTCTTTGTCTTCTTATTTTTTCTATTGTAAAGTTTTCCATGTCCAGATTCCTTTGCCTGTATTTCTCTTCAAATATCTTTGGTGCTGCTCTTTTTGTATTGATATATTTGATTTCTCCTTTGCATAAATATTACACCATATTAAATATCTTATTCTTTCCCATGTCCATATTTTTTCTTCAGATGTCTCCTGATCTTCATGTTTCTCCTTACTTTTGGGACTCACTCCATCATGCTGTAACCTGTGTTAGACCATCTACACCAAATCCTTCACTTCGCAGACACTCCATAACTTCAACTTCTATTTTTTTTTTATCTTCTACTTTACTAATCTTCTTTTCTACGTTCCATCTTTGTGATATTATTATTTTTATTGTGAAATTTTCCATATCTGGATGCCTTTGCCTGTATTTCTCTTCGAATATCTTTGGGACTGCCTTCTTTATATTGATTAATTTGGCTTTCTCCTTTGCATAAATATTGCACCATATCAAATCTCTCTTTCTTTCTTTCCCATGTCCTTATTTCTTTTTTCTTCATTTGTAATGTCTCTAGGTTTTGTTGTTTATATTTTCAAGCTTCGTCAGATGCTGTTTTTCCCAAACAGATTAAAATTTCTTGATATATATGCTGTTTTTCACAAATCTGTTGTATTAATAAATGCAAATTTTCATTTGAAGCTTCTGACAGTTTTTCTTGCAGAAGTATTTTTCTTTCATCTAATTTGTCTCTTAATTGTTTTGTATATCTTGTGTCTGAAAATTTTGGGCTTTTTTCATAACAGTAACAATGCATAATTTCATTCTTATCTTCAATAGTCCACTCTGTCATCTTTATGGCTCCTCTTTGGTCTATCAGTTTTGTCTACAGCATAACTGAGCTAATGTTCTATAAAGCTTGAACTTTCAGCCACCACTCCCAAATTATTTTCAGCTTTCAAACACATCACCTTATATCTAGCTCCTGATAGTGTTATCACATTGTAACCTACACAAAGTTTAATCAATGTAAGGGACAGAGATGCTATAGGTAAACATAACTATTTTGTATTTAGTAGCTTAGTTTTCTTGTCCCAAGACTGAAAAACGTGCCCGGTGATTACTGTTACTTGATTAAAAATATGTTTCCACCAGGGCCATAAAATGGGCACTGTGTCTCTCCAATAGAAAAATGCATAACCAGACATTCTAGTCTGAATTCTACTCTTATAATGATGATTTACAATAGTCCTCATATACTCTGTTCCATTTCCTTTGTTTGCCTTTTTCTAAATTATATTTTAATACTCTACACTAGAGCAATTGGGCAGTACAAATTTGAAAAACAAGAATAAATATTGTAATATAGTGGATGCATTCACAGTTCTATGCACTAATGAGAGAAGTGGGGGATGGTAGGAAAGCCCCAAACAGAAGTCATGTTGCAGACTAATAGGGGGGCATGATGCAAACTATGATACACACTTTTCATACTGGAAACAGTGAATCATTTGAAAGTAAAACCAGATGCATTTTTGGCTTGGTCACAGTTTTCTTGAGGTGTTCTCATATTTAACCCTAGAGGGATTTCTAAGGGATAGTCACCAGCATCTGTGAGTAAAAGAGGACATCCTTATCAGAATGGAGCTACTATCCAGAAAACTATAAGAAAGTTTTTGTACATGTGGATATGACCTTGCCTCTGTTGTATAAGCCATCGAGAGGATTTCCTACCTGCAGACTTGTTACTACTCATGCTGTGAAGGTGCTAAATGGAAATACTTATGATATGTGAACATTTTAGGGCAGTACTTGAAAGGGTCTTTCTATGTATTTTGTTACATGGGAATGAAGCCATCCTGAATTATTTTCCACAAAGCTAAAATTTCTGTTCCTATCTATTTTGCAAAGATGAACACATGCTTATTTCCTGCTATTTTAAATAAACCTATGCTGGTTACTGGGAAAGTGGATGGCTACAAGTGTATCCAAGACTACTACTGAACTGAAATATGGCATCAGGTGGAGAATGTGGGTGATAGTGATCTAAACCATTAGCCACCTCTAAGTTATTACCGTCTGTGCTTTAGAAAGAAATAGACAGTATTTACTATGTGCTTTAAACTAGGCAGGGAAGTATACACTCATTGTGACAGAGAAAGAGATTGGAAAATCCTTGCTATAATAAAAACCTCTGAACTGTGCAGCTTTGTGAACTATAGTCCTTTGCAACTTTGATGTTGTATTACTGTGTATTGCAAAAAGTATCTGGACATGGACCACAACTACTATCTTTGACCCGAAAATGGAAAAGGTTATTAAAACCTTAGCTACGGTCACTGCAGATACTGGGGGCTTTCTATGACAAATGACTACTACTACTACCAGTCAGCAGTTACATATTGTCCAAGAAATAAATGGAACCAAGTGGGCATTATTTGAGTAACATTTGTCTGTCTTTCAACAGCAAACGTTATAACACAGCTGCAGATAGCTTTTGTAACTAGTTACCCACACAAGGTCTTAAGAACCAGTCTACTACTGAAGAAACTGGAAGCAGATGAAGATATTTAGGTCTGTCTTATGGTTAATGTAAGTTATGCATCAGAAGACTACTGGCCTTACCTGATTGGGTCAGAATTTTAACTGCATCTATTGCGGGGGGTCTTTCTGAAAGCCTATATGGATGAGGAAGATGCAGGTGACCACTGTTACCAATAATTTGAAAAGTAACTCTTACCAGAATAGATGCTTCAGACAGATATATTCATTTCAAAGTCACCGTGGACAAATTGGTAAGGTTTGGACAATTTGGTAAGGTCCAAGTTGACTGTTTTGAAATTAAAACTGAGACTGTGGTTATAATTTGATGTGAATAGTGTAGGAAATATTTTAGACATCTTAGCAGTGTCTAGATTGAAGTAGTCACTACCAAGCTATTTATGAAAATATGTGTTTCAAAATGATGCAAAGCTCTGAACCACTAGTTGCAACACTAGAATATCTGTTATTGTTCTAAAGTTTGAATCTCAAGATGGGCCACTGACAATATATCACCTTAAGAATGTGTCTCTACTTGAAAGCAAACAAATACGTATCACTCCGTGTCTGAGTAAACAAAAATATTGTTATGTGAACCAATTTGCTTTAAAAGTTTTTAGAAGTGATACGTAACAAAGTATTTGACTTTGATATATCACTATCAGACTCCACTGAAAATGGGCACTTCTGGCCCAGCTGGACAATACCAGGGGTAAACAAATGGAAATAAATAAATGGAAATAAATTTGTACAGCTTAAAACTATATATTCGTGTTTGTAAAATCGACTAAGATTAGTCAATCAGCTGTTAAGCTTCCTATACCTGATGACGAAGGGATGGGGATGTTAGGATTAGTGATTAGCCTATAGAAGTGCAGAATCTAAAAGTTATCAAGTGCACTATTTCTGTATATAAATGAATTACACGGTGTGTTAGACTCTGGAAGCACAACTACTTTAGTTACAGCAGAATATATGCAAGAAGAATAGGCATGAATGAATATGATATAACCCACGATGAAGTGCAAGCTATTCTAAGCACAGTCCTACATGCAGTAGCTTTAGTTTCTAGTCGTACAAATGATGCAAAAAAAAGAATAGGACTTGCCATTTTAAGTATTTGTGAAAAATGTTGAGAAAGAAATCAAATGCACTGACAGACTTCCTTAATAAAGAAAAAAACTGTGGAATTAGAAACTTCTAAAGGCAATGAGGTTTTTGCATGGGTAGATAATTCTGAAACTGAGTATTCCTGAAGACTATTGTTGGTAAGGCTAAGAAAGGAGTCAGCACAGAGATGGACAGAGAAGGACTCGCAGTTAAGCATGTTCTCCATAACATTTCTGGAGATAAAGTACTTAGAGAAGTCATTACAAAGCCTAATGAAAAGCTGGTCAAGTTATGAAAATGGAAACCCATAGAAATTGAGAATGATTCAGTTAACCTCTAGGAGAAGCACACAAAAAGAAAAGCAATGATACAGAACCATAAACAGAAAATCAGAGAAGTGCACAAGCAGCTGACCAGTGCCAGAATAAGTAGATGCAGAAATAAACTGAAGACAGAAACCCCAACCCACAAACCAAGGTCACAATTAAATCAAATAGAAATGCTGTCATAAATTGCCCCGTCTGGTGGAGAGACATTACATATTTTTGTAGGAAATCAAGCTACCTTTTCCACCTCACATCAAACTAAGGATAAGAAGACTACTGACCTGGTTGATGTCCACATACATAAGCCATGCCACTTTTAAAAAAAGCCCAACGTGAAGATAACATTCTATGTAGAGCTACAGGAAACATAACAAGAATTGTCCAGTCAGAACAGTCCTACTTCCTACCCATATTATAAACTGAAAATAAGTTAATTTATGGGTAAATATAATGACAGAAAAGGTAATAAGCATTTTTTGGTACCAAATCCATTTAAATATCCAATAATGAAGTTGTCTCATAACTATATTTTGAGTGGATATTTAGGCATGGATAAAATAATGCCTAGCACTTTACCTTGGTTCTACTCACAACATATTTCCAGGAAACAGAAACTTTGCAAGCAGCTTACTTGTCATACCAAACAACTGCACCTAACCCTGGGTTTAGAAACCCTTTGATATCCTTACCTATGAAAGAGGCCTTATTTGAGTGAATAACAATGAACCTTGAAAATCTCCTTGTGAGGTCATGTAAAGGTCACTGGCACATGCTTGTGATCACTGATAATGTCACAAAGTTCCAGGAATCAGTTCTGCTAAAATGAATAAATGTTAAGGTTCTACTAATTTCTACGACTAGAATTCTTACAGAGATTCTCATGGAAAAGGCATGCATTTATGTCCTGCACAATACATTAACTATGCCAGTTATTTCAGGTGATGCAGCTGAGAACCTTCTTATACCACCTTCAAACAAACAGGCTGTCAGAACTCATTAGCAAAACTTTAAAACTCAAGCTTCATAAAGTTATAGAACAAGATAGTAAATTTAGTACCAGCTGATTCCATACCTCCCTATCACTACAAAACAAGTACCCCAAGCCTCAAATGGATTTTCATCTTTTAGATTATGATATGAAAAACATCTACACAACTTGTTAGATATAGAAAAAGAATCCTAGAAAGAAGAAATTATGTCTTTTTAGAGCATGATAGGATAATTACACTGAACTTCAGGAGAGGCTATGAGCTGCAAATGCCTATTGTCAAAGTACTCATGGAAAGAATATAAGAATATAAGAAGCTGAAAAGAAAGAAATAATTATGCTAGGGAGTTACAGGCATAGTGCCTGTGTTAGTGCGCACTGGTAAGATCAAATTTTTATTAGGTGGCAAGGTAATTTTGGAGTCATTGGCAGGATAATTAAAGTAAATTAAAGGGTAATTCAAACTGGAAGTAGAAAGCCCAGGACTATATTAAATAAATACATAGAAGCCCTGGAAAGAAGATTAGGTTTCTGGAGTACAGTTTCTGAAAAAAACTAATAATCCATCAGCATATCCTGAAATAAAGATAAGTGAAATGCAAATTAAAGATTTGGCACTCAGGCACTCAGGAATAGGAGCATATCCACAGATCTGCCTGGCAGAACTAATTTAATTCAGTACAACATTGAGACTATCCCCAGTGGACAAGTAAATCTAAAAACCTGTTGGAAACAAGAACCTCAATGGCAAACAGTACAGGAGGAACAATAGAAGACATTTAAGCTAATGGTCATAAAGGAATCACAAAGTGAGTGAAATGGTTCTCACATATAATAGGATTACAAGATTATACAATAATATTAGAAAATTGAATAGGATATCTACATTTGAATTCCTATCTGTGCTCACAGTTTATGAATTGAGAGGAATGTTTTGTAAAGCAAAATTTGTCTGCACTGGATTTGACAAAATGTTATTGTTAAATTCTAGCAGCTAAGGAGAAAACAGCATTCTTCACAAGTGATCCTCTTTCTCCTTATAAGATGATGTCTCTTGGTCATTATGGTGTACCAACAATGTTTCAGGGGCTATACATAAGATGTGTAGCCCTCAACAGGTTTACCTTCATGGTGTATTTATTTTTGTTGAAGACTGGAAACATAACTTAACAAAGTACCAACAGTCCATTAATCATGAAGCCAAGCTGGTTTCATAACATCTCAGGCAAGAGAAAACTGGACATGGCAAAGCTCATTTTTTAAGCTATGTAAAATAAAGTGGTACAGTAAAACCTTGAACAGACAAAGTACAGACCATACATAGTTGGCCCATACCTATTATCAAAATGTAGTTCAAGGTGTTTTTAGGGTTGGACAACTGTTACCATACATTTATGCCAACTTCACCACTATACTATGCCACTTGATTTAATCAAAGAATGGGCCCCCTAAATGTCAAATGATTGATAGAGACAGATCAAACATTCAAGAATTCAAGGAGTATGTCATGCTCTGAACCCATCTTGTTAGCCACAGACTTCTCCAAACATTTGATCTTGTTAAGGCTTTCCTCTGATGTAGGCTTAGACAGAGTACTAGCACAAGCTGACGGACTGTTTGCTGTATCGCCTAGAGGATAAGTAGTTCTGAATGGTGGTAATTAGTGACTGAATGTAGTAACTGGCTTTTAAATGGACTTTATCTACCATTAAGTATTATCTCTTGGCAGAAAATGTTTATTAGTTCTAATCCATTAGCCCTTAATTGATTTGTCAGACAGGCAGATAGTAATTTTGAGCCTATCAGGTAGGTTTTGTCACTACAGCCATTCCAGTTTAAAATAATGCACCATCCAAGCCAGTTTGTGTAGTTGTATTTGTTCTTTATAAATGTACCAAGCAGGCAAATATTATCTAAATGCAAATGGACTATCCTAGGTCTACACCCCATCTGCAAGCACTAGCAATACATGTTCTCACTAGGGAAGGAGACCAGAAAGTATGAGGTTCAACTCTAAGTGCTGTGAGATTTCTGCTGGTGAGATTGGATTGGATTCCTTCTTTTAAAGTTTGGATACTTCCTTTTTTTCTCTTTCTCTGTCTTTTTATATTACAGTTTTATTTATTTAAATGTTTTTCTTGTAGTTTTTAGTTCTTAGCTAGTATCAGTTAAAACATTTCCCTTTTCATTCACTGATTAAAAAGGAATTGAATCTAGCAATTTAGGGGGAGGAGCTGAGGAATAGGATTTATCATTTAGCTGCAAGTATTTAGATGTATTCTTATCTGTCTGCAAGTTCTGTGAGAGTAGTGCTACTGTGTGACTGCATTGGAGTTTGGATTAAATTTCTTTATTTAAGGTTTGTATATTTCCATTTTTAAGTTTTGCTCTTATTATATTACAGTTTGTTTTATTTTAAAATTTGCTTTATGTCAAAGTTTTTTTTTCTTTGAGTATTACAAGTTCTTGGCTAGGATCAATTAGAAAAAAATCCTTTTCTATTCACTGACTGAAAAGGAATTAAAAGTAGCTAATTAGTGGGATGAGCTGAAAAGTAGGATTTCTTATTTACCTACAAGTGTTTAGCTGTATTCCTCTTAAGCTGCAAGTGCTGTGAGACTACTACTGGTGTGTGACGGCACTGGATTTTGGATTGGAATTCTGCACTTAAGGTGTGGATACTTCCATTATTTTATTTATTGATTGACTGATTGATTTGCTCTTTTATATCACAGAATGCATCATTTTAAAATTTGTTTGACTTCAACATTTTTTCTTGGAGTTTATAAAGTTGTGAATACGGCAGTTAGAAAAAATATTTTCCATCAACCGTTTAGAAAAGAGTTAAATCTAACTGATTAGAGGGAGGAATGGAGTAATAGAATTTCTTATTTAGCTGCAAGTATTTAGGTGCATTCTTATTTAACTGCAACTGTTCAGAGAATACTTCTGGGGTGAGACTGCACTTGATTTTTCCCACCCAGCTGCCCAGTCCCTGTTGTGCTTTTAAATTTGGTAGCTTTTGTGTTGTCCACCCTGCTCTAAACTTGACTTTTGAAAGTCCTCCCAGTCTCTTCTCATCTTATTTGCTCAATCTACTGGACACTGAAAGATCAACTGGGAAGGCCCTCCACTTAGACTATTAATGCTTTAGTTATGCTCTGTTTCATATCATCCCATTTAGATCCCTCTGCAATATTCACAGTATTAATCTCTTTTGTCCATCTAACTTTTTAAATTTGTAACATCTGGGAACAGACTACCAAATAGTGGAGAGTCCAGAAATTGCTTCTCAGGAATCAGCCTGGGATTAGTGCTTCTGTTTTGCTCCTGGTTTGTGAAGGAGTACAGGGATATTATTCCTTAGCCTTTCCAGAGATTACAAATCACTGGAAAGCATGAAACTTTTTCTTAGGAACCAGCTTTGGATTAATGGACTACATTGATCCTGGTAACAGAAGGAGGAGAGGAGCATTGATTCCTGCTGGTTTCTGACTGGACAGTGTGCATGGAACTTCACTGAATAGTCTTGTTGCAGTTGTGGTGAAAACCTCGTCAAGGCATTTGTTCAGTTTGTCTTCCTGCTGCTTTTAGCTGCTGTAGGTTATATCCAGACTAACTATTAAGAGAATATTATAGAAAAAGTATTAAACCCATTAACATATGTGTTAATACTACTTCTCAGGATGAAGCTTGGGATTAGTGCTACTGGTTAGAGAAGTAGCAAAGAATCATTGATTCCTAGTTGTGCAGTTGCATTGAGACTAGCAATATCTCCAATCCCAGAGAGACAGCAACTCCGGTAGTCAAATCCAAACTTCACAAGCAACGTACCCCCTTCATCCTATATTAGTAAACTCCTGGAATCAGGGATTTGGACTTTTCAATGGTCTATGTAGCCAGCTTTGTTGAAATGCCATCCTGAGACAATGTAACAATTGTCTCATGTTTAGTAATGGACAATTATTGCTTAAGTAAACTGACACAGTGTGCAAGAAATGTACTTACATAATGTTATTGAAGGAAAAGGTTTCACATGGAGCCATGCCAGATAACATTTAGGTTGTCATTACCATGGAACAGCATACTAGCCCAACAACATATAGCTTAAACAAAGCACATATACCTTTATATGCTGAGGCTCTTAAAAGTAACCTATCCAAACCACAAAAAGTGCTAAACATAACCTAAGAAAATGGTATCCAGAGCAACCTTACAAACACAAAACACAGGCAATATATGCAATGAAACATACATCTGACACATACTGACTCAATTCAAAAGTCTCTAAGGCTAAGCTACACACATTCCAATATACTAGCCATAGGGGACTCCATTATGAATCAAACCAATGGGTCAATCACAAGACTGTACAAGGCGAGGGTTATGGTCAGTTGTCAATTAGATACTAGGAATAACCACATAATGCATACACATGGGTCCTTCCACAAGTGAACATATGATATAGTCATACTACATGTGGGCATCAATGACTTGAGATATACCTCCCTGGACAATATGAAGAAAAGTATTATGGAGCTCTTGGAATATGTGCCTGTGGCAGGTATGAAACTAACCTTGAGTAGCATTCTACCTTCACCAAGAATGGCCATGCAATACAAACAACAGATTATTGACTTCAATAATAGTCTTAGCTTCTGGTGTCATTCAAAGGGAGACCAGTATATATCAGCTTGCGAGGGGAAGGCAGACAGTCCAAACTGCTTTTCCAGAGATGAACTGTACCTATCTCCCAAAGGCAGTAATATATTGGCTAAATCCTTGCCTACCACTGTAGTGCCTTTTTAGCCAATGTCTTGTGTCTATTAAAGCTTCCAACATAAAAATACAGACTCCATATAACACACACATATTGATACTCATTGCTAAGAACCTGAACAAAAATGTCCACACACTGCAATCATGGTTTACCCTGAAAACAATCTATATATGCTTCATGGCAGAGACCACTGTCAAGACCAATGAGAGCACTCCATCAGTGCAGAGTTTCAAAGCTTACCACACATTCAGGCCATTCACACTGGATGAAGGCATTAAATGTGGCAGTATATCCACTGTCTGAAAAAATTCACCTCAGGACTCATCAAACAACATAATCACCTAAAATTCCTTCATGTCTAACTTACTATTAACAAATCCCCTTATCATATCATAGCTAATTATAGGATATGCTCTACATCCCCCCATCAGCCCATACTTCCTGCCCAAGCAGTATGGAGTCACTATGCATTAAGCCAAACACCATTCTTTTTCGTGACTTCAATTATCCATTATTTGGGAGACTTGCACATCCTCAAACATGCATGCCCAAAAATTTCTGGACATCATCAATACAAACTCTCTAGTTAAGTGTACCCCAACAACAGGAGAAAAAAAATCCTGGACTTGGGCCTTACCAACATGCTGCATCTTTGCTTCCCATCAATTGTAACATCTTCCCTTATCAAATGAGACCACAAAGCAGTCATATTCACCATAAGACTGAAGCTGGAAGCATCTTTCAGTACCTCTGCATTCAGGGATTATGTAAGGCCAACCTACTGAAACTGAGTGATGACCTAGCTAAATTCAAAAGCTCCTTCCATCTTGATGACCCACTGGTTATGTTAAGTTCTTAACTACAGCATTCCATGGACATGTAAATAACTGTGTAGTTGCTTCTATCCCCCTCAGAAGAAAATACTTAGTCAAATTAAAAAAAAAAACTTTCATGGTTGAGCCCTAGTACAAACAGTTTATGTAATAAAAGAAATAGTAGCTGCACAGAATGCTAAATTTATGTTACAAGATGCCAATAACACTCTTGCTAAATTTAACAAGGGAATCTGGACCCTGATTAAATTGTCCAAAGACAGATATGAGGTAAAAATACCCTACCATGTAAAGGATAACAACAAAACCTTATGTTATAAAATGACAAAAACAGGACCAAAGAGTACTATTTGATGTCAAAAACAACTGTAGTAAGAATCAAAATAAGAATAATGGCATCAAATGTCCAGGCTTCAGGTAAAAAAACACTTTATTGTAAGGAAAAGGTAAGCGCTTTCAGAAACATACAGATCACTTTATCAGACTAACTTAATGCAATATCACTCCACAATTAAAGCACTCAGTATCCAGTCAGTAGCTCTACATAATTAAACACATATACCTAGTAAAAAGAACATTTATATATTATAAAAATAATTAGAAATTTGAGTAAATAAAAACATAATAAAAACATAGTGACATTTCAGTGTTTCAAAGAACATGCCTTAAGAAAAGGTTTCAAGGAGGTGGCCACATTGAGACCTGGTGGTTTATCAGCTTGTAGCATCAAAATCCATCTTTTTTTCAATGGCCTCAGTAATACTCAACATCACCACCCCTAATATTACCAAAGCGTAGCACATGTTGTGCTACTGCATTATTTTCCTCACAATTCCTTATGTCCCTGTAGTGTTCTAGTATTCTGTCTTTAAAAGGACAATTAGTATTTCCAATGTAAAAAGTGTGACATGTAGTACAGAAACAAAAATATACTAAATTAGTGGTTCTACAGTCTGCATAAAATCTGGGTTCTATTTTAAAGCCATTGGTAGGATGCCTATAGAGAGCCCCATTATAAATATATTTACATGCTAAGCAAGTTCTACATATATATGTACTTTGTTTATTAGGCAGTCTATGCTCTATATACATGCGGCCATGTTGGCACAGAGCTCTCTTGAATGATTTGTTATTCTTAAAAGTAAAATGGGGAGCCTCATCTATGATACCTTTCAGTTCATCTATAGAATGTTGCAAAAGGGATCAATATTGCTAGAAAAAGACACAGGGAACCTGACATGTCAAGTTTTCTGCACAATCTGTGTCACTGTGGGATCAGTGACAACCACTCTCTCATTGAAATAAGGTTTACATTTATTTTCTCTTTCAGCCCATGCTGCTTCTATACAAGAGTCAATCTCATGTTCCTTATAGTAGAAAATCAATTACAGGATGGAATTAATGCACTACAAAACAATATTTATGATTCTTTGTCTGCTGAAATTATTGGAGATAAGCTGGATTTTTTGCATGACAGCATTATCTCATATGAAAAAAGGTTACAATCAGCAAAAATTTGAAAATTACAAAGAGATCTAGCAGACTTCAAACATGGGGCTGTTTTCTCCTGGCCAAGAACTAATAAAACAGTTCAGCCAGCTAATGTCAATCAACTCTCACAGTCTGAGACTGCATCTACGAATTCTAACCAATCAAGTTCACTAGCCACTGAGCCCAGACCAACAGGAGCTGTTCCAAACATGAATCATGAAATGCAGCCTGATCTGGGGGGTGGAGCTAGATGAAAAGACAATGGAGGAGCTGAAGCTACTGTGAATACCAGCACACACACTAGCTTTTATAACTCTGAAAGTCATGTTGTTTCAGTGGCTTTTTTAACAGCTGGGAACTTGGAGTATGGCAAGAGAACAGGTCCTACCACTCATTTTATGCTTTCAACACCTCTATCCATCAAAAACGAGATCTGCAAGCAGGGGAAGGAGAGACAAACAGCAGCCTTTACCTCTCGTAGACAGTGTACAATCGCAAAATCGTTGCAGATGAATATGAATACACATGGTAACAATAACCTTGTTTTTAATATTTCAGATATTGAGCTTACCCAAGCACAAATTAATTTACTAAATAAAGGCATTTTGATTATCACTGCACAAAAGGCCAGTCTGGTTGATAAGTTATGTGATTTGAAATTTTTTGGCAGAACTTTGACCTTACAAGCCATTTTCAGAGAAAATACTGAACAAACTCAATTGTTTAAAAAGCCAAATACCCCCACTGAATGCCATGATAGATGCCTTTATTAATATTTGTGAAGAACAGATAAGGCATGGATATTGGGTGGCCACGGTGGTGCAGCGGTTAGTGTTGTCACCTCATAGCAAAAGGTTCTCTGGTTGAATTCTTGGCTCAGGTGCCTTCTGTGTGGAGTCTGCATGTCCTCCCTGTGGTCGCATGGGTTTCCTCCAGGTGCTCCGGTTTCCTCCCACATCCCAAAGACATGCTGTAGGTGGATTGGACACTCTAAATTGGCCCTAGGTGTGAGTGTGTGTGTGTGTGTGTGTGTGCCTTCTGTGGAAGGTTGGGCACTGGGCTGGCAACTCAACACTGTAAAACTCCACTGCCAATCATGAGCAGACAGGTGATCTGCTGTGGCAACCCCTAACCAGGAAAAAGTCAAAAGTAGAAGAAGAAGAAGAAGATAAGGCATGAATATGAACATGGGGCTAAAGCTAGTTTTTATAATATGAACAAGGATGAATACACTGGAGCAACTATACATAGTTACCAGAAATCTTACACATGACTATTGGATGGTAACACTAGATACTGAATCTCTGTTTACTGTGATCCCAAATGAGTGGTGCATAGATAATATCAGAATGATTCTTAACGAACACTCACCCTATAGTAATTACAAAGTTAGTTTGTTATGTACATTACTTGAAATTGTTTTGGAAAACAATGAATTTTATGTGCAGAGGCTTGGCATGGCTATGGGCACAGCATGTGCCAACAGCTATGCCAACCTAGCACTTGTCAAATAGGAAAAAGAATATGTGTTGTCTTCCAATGGTTTTTCTGAACATGTGTTATGGTATGTACGCTTTGTGAATGATCTTTTTTTATTATGGAGTGGCACTATTAATAGACTGGAAAGCTTTATAACATTTTTGGGGAATTCTACTAATTTCTTAAGATTCACTTATAAATATTCTTCTAACTGCATTGATTTTTTGGATGTGACGATCAATAAGGCTAATTTAAGTAAAAGTAACACAAGTTTATATAGAAAACCAGTCCGCAAAAACAATTTGTTACACAGGGAAAGTATGCATCTTAGGCATGTCCCATGTAATGTTTTGAAAAGACAATGCTATCGAGTTATTTATTTATTTATTTTTTTATTTTATTTTATTTTATTTTACATTTGTTGACCGGGCTAGTCCAGCTGGATACATATCCATTTTCAGCAGAGGCCCGGTGAGAAAAGCTCCTCGAGAGTACAAAACAATGTATGACGTTAATCAAATAAAAACAGTAAATAAATTCACAGTTTAACAAATAGAAGTACTATATACAATTAAGCTATTTTATGCAAAAAAGAACATATTGAAATAAGTAGTTGGGTAAAAAATAAGTAAAAATGTACAGTACAGGAACACGCTAGAAAGAGGTGTGTTAACATAAGATACTAGAGTGACAAAGAGAGATATTAAGATATAAGAGATAGTCCAAATTAGTTGAAAGACAAGTTAAGCTTCTGGAATCCAGTATGCAGGTAGATTATTCAGACATTAAGATTTAGAAATTTAGTGAGAAGACAAGAGTTGTTAGTCTGGGTTAAGACAGGTGCATAGCCAATGTGTTTTAAGGTAGGATTTAAGCCTGATTTTGAATTGTGTAAGTGATGGTAGTGAGGTTAGGTCACTGGGAAGAGAGTTCCAGGATTTACCAACGGTGTTAGAGAATAGAGAGTCTCTAGAGTTATGTGTTTACTAATGATAACCATCAATTACAGACAGCCCTGAATGAACTAAAATCTGATTTTCTACAGAGCGGCTATAACGAACATGAGATTGACTCTTGTATAGAAGCAGCATGGGCTGAAAGAGAAAATAAATGTAAACCTTATTTCAACGAGAGGGTGGTTTTCACTGATTCCACAGTGACACAGATTCCAAAGAAAACTCAACAGGTAAGGTTCCCTGTGTCTTTTTCCTAGCAATATTGATCCCTTTTGCAACATAGTTAAGAAGAACTGCAGTATTTTAAATACTATAGAAGATTTGAAAGGTATCATAGATGTGGTTCCCATTTTACTTTTAAGAATAACAAATCATTCAAGAGACCTCTGTGCCAACATGGCCACATGTATACAGAGCATAGACTGCCTAATAAACAAGCTAAATATATATGTAGAACTAGCTCAGCATGTAAATATATTTATAATGGGGCTCTTTATAGGCATCCCACCAATGGATTTAAAATAGAACACAGATATTATGCAGACTGTAAAACCACTAATTTAGTATATTTTTGTTTCTGTACTACATGCCATGCTTTTTACATTGGAAAGACTAATCGACTAATCATCCTTTTAAAGATAGAATACTAGAACACTACAGGGATATAAGGAATTGTAAGGAAAATAATGCTCTAGCACAACATGTGCTACGCTTTGGTACTGACAATGATTTTAAATTCATGGTTATAGAGATCATTCATGTTAATACTAGGGGTGGTGATGTTAGGAATATTACTGAGGCCATTGAACAAAGATGGATTTTGATGCTACAAGCTGATAAACCACCAGGTCTCAATGGGGCCACCTCCTTGAAACCTTTTCTTCAGGGACGTTCTTTGAAACACTGAAATGTCACTATGTTTTTATTATGTATTTATTTACTCATAAATTTCTAATGATTTTTATACTATATAAATGTGCTTTTTACTAGGTATATGTGTTTAATGATGTAGAGCTACTGATTGAATACTGAGTGCTTTAAATGGTGGAGTGATGTTGCATTAAGTTAGTCCGATGAAGCGATCTGTATGTTCGTGAAAATGCTTACTTTTTTCTTACAATAAAGTGTTTTTTTACCTGAAGTCTGGATATTCGATGGCATTATTCTTATTTTAAAACCGTATTTACTTTGTAAGAAATCTCTGAAGCAATGTCCAAAATTGTGCAGAGGTAATAGTACAAGATATCACATACTCAGACCCACAGGACATAGCCAATTTTATAACACACAAATGAAGTTCAAAATTCACCCCATATTCCTAAATGTGAGATCACATACCTGCAACTATTCAGCTCCCAGTCTCAGAAGAACAAGTCCTCATGGCACTATTCAAGGCCAAGAACAGTACTTCTATTGGGTTGGCTAGTTAGTCTGAAACTTTGGCTTGTCAGACCACCTACAGATGTTATTCAATCTCAGCCTCCAAACAGGCTTCATGCTAAATGAATGGAAGTCAACAACAGTAATTCACTTGGACAAAGGTGGGCATCAACAGACCCTGGCAATTATTGACATATAAGTATAACCTGTCTCATCAGTAAAGCTATGGAAAGGATCATTTTTGGAATTAATAAATTAGGATATAGGTAATTCCTCCAGACCTAAGTCATTGTGGATTCATCAAAGGCAGATCCTGCCTACTTAACCTGGTCAACTTCTTTGAGAAAGTTCCTGAATCAATGTATGTAGACAAGTCAATGTTCATCGCATATCTAGACCTCACATAAGAATTCCACACATTCACACACTCGGGTATCAAACTTCCTCAGCTAAATGTAAATCTCTATGTTACTCACTGAACAGAAACTGTCTCACAAACAGAACCCAAGAAATTAGGGAGGGATAGCTCTAATCCCACCAAAAGACATGACACTAGTGGTTTACCCCTGTATTTAGTCCTTGGGCTACTCCTCTTTGTCATTTGCTTTTCAGAGGTCAAGCAAAATGATAAGGGCTTGTGGTTGACCAAGTTTGCAGATGACTGTAAACTTGGTGCCATCATAAACTCCCTGTGGGATACCAAAAATCTTCCAAGAGGGCCTTTCTCAAACAAATAGCTGATATCAAAACTATGGCATAAATCTAAGTGAAAATAAATGTATAATCATGTCTATTGGCAAGCATGACTTCCCTAGTAACTGTCACATTGACAACACTCTACTGAAAGTTGATCCCTTGGTCTTAGATCTTCAAACATATGCTGACAATGAGCTTTTTGTTAATTGCCATGTGCCCACTGTTACAAGGAGGTCCTTTTCCTTTGCACAGCTTATATCTAAAGGTGTGCTGCCCAAGTCCATGAATGTAGTCATTCCACTGTACGTAGTTCTCATCATTCAGATCATTGGATGTAATGGCCCGTTTGGTATGTACCTATCCAAACACTTGTCATAACTGAAGTGACTACAATGTTTTCTCACTAAAACAATCAAGGGCCTATATCCTCAAAACTATGCAAATGATCTCAATGGCTTGTCCCTCATCTTGATACTAAGAGGTGACCTGTGACTTTTATATATGGCCTTATGAGACATTGTTCTGTCTGACCTAGTAAACATTCTCAAGTTGAATACTAGCATGAACACCCACTCATGGGATCTCAATTTCTTTTGCAACATAACTGAAACACGATGGAGGGATATGTATGTATCACAGACAGTACCTCTTGTACAGAACCATCTTCTAGTCTACACAAAGTGAGGTACTTCCTTAATCTACATAAAGTGAGGTACTTCTTTAGTCTACATAAAGTGAGGTACTTCCTTAGTCTACATAAAGCAAGGTACTTCCTTAGTCTACATAAAGTGAGGTACTTCCTTAGTGTACATAAAGCGACATACTTCCTTAGTCTACACAAACTGAGGTACTTCCTTAATCTACATAAAGTGAGGTACTTCCTTAGTCTACATAAAGCAAAGTACTTCCTTAGTTTACATAAAGTGAGGTACTTCCTTAGGCTATGTAAAGCAAAGTACTTCCTTAGTCTGCATAAAGTGAGGTACTTCCTTAGTCAATGTAAAGCAAGGTATTTCTTTAGTGCACATAAAGTGCGGTACTTTCCTTATTCCATTCAAACATAATTTGGATGAATGGATGGGAAATCCCAAATTCATCCCTGGTTAACCACCCATGTTCCTCAGGGAAAAGGGCAATGAGTAAATTTCCCAATAGATCCTTGTTCTGCTGACCTTTGAGTTATCTATGTGCAAAATATTAGAGCTAAGAACTACTATGGGTATGTAAGGCTATGCTTCTTAAGATCCTGACAGATCAATAGACTAGTATAGCCTAGTATGTACCTATGAACCTGTGAACCTATAATATAGTGTCTGATTTGCTACTTTTGAACACTAGAAAGAAGAGTTGGGAAGGTAGGAAAATCTTTAAAGAACCCAGGTTAGGCACTGCATGGTAGACTGTTTACAACAGATAACACGCCTTGCAAACAAAAAAACAGAAAGCCATTTGAGGGTAAACACAGCTGTAGTTTAGGCCTGAGCTCTATAGGTTTGGTGTGTGCTTGCATCTCACCCTAGATGACTTTTTGGGCAGGAGGATTAACATCTCCCAGGGAAGAAGTCATCTTTAGCAGCATAAAACTGCTATCCAGCAAAGGAAAGTTGAGTAACGGCTTTTGTGCCTGAGTTGTAAACTTTTGGGAGTCTTCCCTACGTATGGATTTTTTTTACTACTCATACTATGAAGGTGAAAAGGGAGAAGAACTATGTTCTGTGTGCAGTGTTGCAACAGGTTTGAAAGACTGTTTATGTATAATGTGATTTGTGGCAAGGAAGCCATCTGGAACTGCTATTTTCTAGAAATATTTAACTACTGTTTTAAAGACTGCATTTTTATATACTTTTTATTTTCTCAGCTGTTTTGCCAATAACCCCTAGCTTATAAATCCATGCAGCATTTGAGAAACTGATAGTTATAAGTATTTTTATGACTACTAATAAACTGAAGAATAATATGTAGATTCTTGCTATCTAGTATATTTTCTCAAGCAAGTTACCTCATACTTTAAAGTACATTCCTAAAAAGAAACCTCGTAAAACATTGTTGGAAAAAAACTTTACCTGCACAATGGAATTATCAGTGTGGTATTATTTAGGACTTTATCCCTCGTTAGTAAAATCTGATTTTCAAGCTCACCAGTGGCGGCTGGTGACTTCAAATCAAAGGGGGGCTGCAGAAGACAGCTAAATGGGTGGGGCCAATGGGAAGGAGCGTGGCCAACTAGGAAGGGGTGGAGCTGTGCTCAAAATCACAAAAACTGAGGCTTTAATTAAATCCGCTGCCCTGGGTGCCAAACAGTCATTATGAGAGTCCAATCAGGACAAAATGAAGTGTAGAAGAAACACAAATATTTCAATGCATTGGCTATATAACAGCTTACTTAATATCTAGATAGAAACAAAAAGGTTGTGAGGCATGAAAAATAAATTACTTTTTAAATACATTACTGGAATGCCAGTCAAAATCAAGTTTTAAAAAAAGAAGCAGTACTCAACTCAAACCACTTCTCCTTGCACGGCAGTTCTAATTATAATGTATATTCAGCTTTATAAAAGTACCAAATAACATGCTGAAAGTAGCAATCTCTGTGATACCCCCACTTGTAAAATGTTTCTTATCCAAAAAAGACCTGCTGCCTGACAACAACTGTCTACTTGTTTCATGGGGCAAACTTGATCAAAATAAAAAATGAACAGCAAACGAGAAACAAGCTCAAGATAAATTGCTTAAAGGATTACTGCACAGGTTATGGACTACACATGATAGATTGGCATTCTGTTTATTTTACGGGTAAAGCCTGCAAAGATGACTGCAAGTCTCCAGCAAATGTAATGAGCTTCTGAAAATACTGTAATCTTGTCCTTTATTACAAATACTGTCATATGCATTTCAATACCCAAGGCTTATACGCTATCTAGTTATGTAAATATTGTCTGCATGGCAACAACAAAAAGGCTTTCAATGTTGGTAATTCTTTAACAGTATGCTTATTAAAGCTTACTTGCATCTTATAGTCTCAAACAAGCTTACCTGATGGTCATTAAAGCATTGCTACTTAAACACAGAGCAATAGGCACTGCAACAACATGCATTTTCTGAATAAGAAACATAAATCAACAGTATAAAAATATGACAGAAAACCAGAACATTCTACAAAATCAAGGACAGATGAAAAGCCACTGTAGTAGTTGTGTCTACCTTGGATGGGATAATACTCTACATACTTGCACTGCATAACTGCTCTTTGCCTTGCTTGGACACATACAGAGTCACTATGTGGGGGAGTGGGATGCAACAAGTATGTCACAATTGGAAATGTCTCTGGCTGATGGTGATGGCCCTGACACATTTGTCATACCTCTCAGCCTCAGAGCAAGAAATCTAGACAAAGCCATAAACAGAAGTGGGACAACTGCCCAAAAATAAATACAATTTTTAACTATTCCTCTTATAAACTTAGAAAGATAATAGAATAGTAGATCCTGCATTAGTATGAATTTTCTGAAGGGAATGCAATCTGAAACTCAAATGTCTGTCATTTTCTAAATTCAATCTTTAATAATTTTCCACTAATTTTCCAGAAAAACAAAATTTTATGAAAAATGGACCAAAAATCTGATCCAAAAATATAAAATAGCCACACAATACAGCTGGGAACCTGTTAAAGAAGGGAAACTTTTTTAATATTAGTACTGTTAATGAGAAGTTGACAAAATAAGAGAATTTACATGCACTTCTGAAATTAAAAGTAATCTATAACTCTGATCATTACAACTGTTTATTAATTGTAAATGCTCCACATTTTCTTCGAGATTTGCCATTTTGCGGAGGGATTATTAGGGGAGAGCAAAGTTTTGAGCCAAAATTGGGGACAGCTGAGAGGTTTGGATATATCTAATTCTATAAAGCAATTTATTTGCATGTACCTCTCAACCTCTTAACGCAGGAAATCTGGACAAGGCCAAATATATTGGGGGAACATGCAAACAGTACTAAATATTGCTCTTGTATAAACTTAGACAGTTGACAGAATAACAGGTCTTGCTTTAGCATGCATTTTTCTGAAGAGTATGAAGTCTGAAACTCAATGTCTGTCATTATTTAGTGACTTCATTCCTAAATGATTTGCCAGAAAACCACAAATTTTATGAGGAACAGACCAAAAATAAGAAGCAAAAATCTATTCATTCTGCAAAAATCTGGACTGTTAAGAGGTATAGTTCAGCCGTGGTTGTCTGAGTTTGCCGCCCTTCCCCTCCTCACAAAATCATGGTCGAATAGGGCCTCCCCCCTGCAGCTATTCCATCTTCCCATTACTTGGCTATTTTGCCCCATTTACCATAAACACTATAATGTGCATATGGCTTTACTTCTAAGATGATTATGATTTGGATTTCATTTAAAAGTTTTAATTTACATTTTACAGCACAAACACTAATAGTCATCTGCTAAACAAAGCAATGCAGTCTCACAATGAAAATAGACTTAGTATTAAAACTTCTCTGCCCTTGAAACTCACAGGCATTGAAACAGCATTAAAACCCACATTCAAAGAAAATTCATCTGGCCAGTGGCAGATAAAGATGAACTTTGGGCTGTTTTCAAATCATAGGCCCCTTGCACAGGAAACATACATCTGTTCTTTGATACACCTTCCTGATTGTATTAAATTATATTCCTTGTATAATACAGTACAGTTGTTAGAGGCCGTTTTAAATTTATTGTTTTGAACATTTTTCCAGTAAACAATGAAACAAAATGTATGCACCAATAATGACAAAACTGTCTAATTCAGAAATATTTCATCATAAAAGTCTAGTCAAACTTCTACAATCCACCAGTTTCAGTAAATATGCACATTCTCTGCAGAAGTAAAAGTCATCTAAATAATTCCACATTAAAGAGATATGTAACTAATGAAGAGGTTGCTGCTAGCAAACAACTTTATATTTCATTGTTTCATCTACAAATAAAGTGCCTGTTGCCCTTGAGTAATACATTGCTTATGTTATATTAAAAAGTGATAAGCTAGTAATATTGCAATAGAGATTGTATGGCAAACTGATAACAGGTTCATTGTTACAGGCATCTCCAGCAAAGAGGACATTCTCAGGATTGCAGCATCCCCCCCCTTGAAAAGTACAACACAGTACTGTATCAGCAATACATCTATATACTGTGGGAGTAGAACCCACAGCCTTCTGCATCAAAAGCAAGTACATTACCTGTTGTGCTATTGACAATGCAAGCAGGTTTAGCATAAGCAGCACTAAACGTCTCTTCAAGCTCTCAGCTCCTTGTAAAATCCACTCGACACTCAACTGTATCTCTCAACTCTGAAGTACAAAAAATCTGGAAATGCCAAAATTTATGGGGGGGGGGTAAAAGCCCCAAAACTAAGGACACATTTTAAATATTGCTTGTATAATCTTGGAAAGTTGCTAGAATAAAATGATGTGTTATCACCATGGATTTCGCTGCCAAGTCTTGAACTCAGGACCTTGTGCACTACAGTCAAAGCAACATACCACTATGCCAAATCAGCTGTTTCTTAAAATAAATGTAGACTGAAACTTAAATAGCTATCATTTAATGAATTCGGTTCTCACCATAGCTCTCAACCTCTTAGCACAAAACACCTAGACAGAGCCAATAATGGGAGAATACAGCCCCCAAACACTTTCGGTGAATTCAGTTCTCACCATAGTTCTCAACCTCTTAGCACAAGAAAACCGGACAAAGCCAATAATGGGGTAATACAGCCCCAGAAATAGTCACAATTTTCAAATGTTGATCTTATAAACAGAAAATTGCAAGAATAAAAGGTTTTGTGTTACCATGTACTTTCTGAAGAATATGAAGTCTGAAATTCAAATGCCTTTATCATTTAGTGAATTCAAAATCCAGAAAAAACACAGATTTTATGAGGAACAAAACAGAATAAAAATATGAGGCAAAACTTTCACAAGTGGTGGTGGGTAGGGAATTCAATCTCTTGCTACATGCTCCCAAGGTACATGTTTGGAGTCTAGCCACCAGATATATTTAACTGGGACATTTTATCCACCCATCTGGCTGCAAATCCTTTCATTCGGTACACTATCCTATGCAAGCACAACTGCCTTCAAATAAACAGGAAAAGCATCACACAGCAACAAATTAGATACAGGCTTTACTTATTCCATAGTTTTAGATTTTCTTTTTCAAATATTTATTTTAGACAAAGTAGGACCTGCCATCCTTGTACATTATGAATAAAATAAAAATAAATAAAATGGCCTGATTAGTATCTTTGAGGTTCACCTAGATTCTAGTGCTCTACAATCAAAGGAGAAAACAGTAGCAGGATAGGTAAATATAAAGACAAAGTATTTCAGTGTTTGTGCAACAAATTACTACTATATTGCATGATCCTGGAATGTATGTGCCCAGTTGTCAGTTTACCTGCTCAAAAAAATAACTCATTTTATAAAGCTACGCCAGTAAATATTAATATATCACACTCACAGTGGACTTACTCATCCAACAAAGTTATGTTCTAAATGTGTCATGTAGTTTTTTGTGCTGACTTTCAGATGCAGTCATATAAAGTTGTTTTCTGGTAATAGATTTCCGAAGTCCAGGATCAAGTAAATAGTTACTGACTTTTCCAGATACATTTTAAATTAACCAGTTGGTTAAGAATGACCTGCTGTGGCAGATTCAGAGCCTTTTTCTTTCTATATGGAGACTTGTGATGGACATTTGGTGACCTTTGAGAGACAATAGCAATTCAACAAGATCCTTGATCACTGAGCTGAGAACTGCAACCCTGTAGCCTTGCAATGACGGGACCAGGAATGTTCCCTTTGATCTTTCTTTCTTATTGCGTATTGAAAACAACACTGACTTCTGCACAACACTGTAAGAATACATTCCAGGGAAACATTACAAAAGCAACCCCAGGCAAACTCGTTTGCTGTTGATTTTTTTATGTTATGGTGTCACTTCAGACATTGTCAGTTCACAAATGAAAATTTGTCATACCTATCTTGCAGACTTTAAATACTTATCAACACATGTACCTTCCGATTGCAGTAGAGTTAATCTATTATGCATTTACACCTAGTAAGACAGTGTAGACTGCAGGGTCTCAACTTTTAAAACCTAATGTTTTGACAAATGGCAGTTAAATAAGTTAAAGCATGTGGCTTTTTTACTTTCATCCCATACGTTTGCAAAACACAGTTCTTGTGGTACATTTGGAGATTACACACACACACACACACACACACACACACACACACACACACACACACACACACACACACACACACACACGCACACGCACACACACACACACACACACACACACACACACACACACACACACACTCCGTCCAAAGTAAGTATACTACCTGCTTCAAAAGTCCATACAACATCCATCAGCAGCACTAGAAATCCCTTGAGAGCAGATCTTCCCATCCATCAGCAATAGAAAGCCAGTAAGAGGAGCAGCTCCTACCGAGCCTGCAGATGTTGCAGTCTGATCCCCTTCCAGTCTATGCAGTTGTAACTCCATTGATTTCTGGAATCTTTGCTATTGCAGGCTGTCTTCCTAATCCAGACTGTCTCACCAGCAATCTGGCTACTGTGCGCATGCTCTGGGGACTGGTTCAGCAGCAGTCCGGACTTGGGAAATGTTGCGAGTGTGCATGCGCGAGTCATGGAACTTGCATTTGTTTTATTTAGTTTTTTTTTTTCTTTTTTCTTTGTTTGTTGTATTTATTTGTCTTACTTTTGTACAGCTGGGGGGGGGGGCTGCAATCCTGCAGCCCAATAGCACGAGCAGCCCCTGAAGCTCACATATTTTATGTTTGACAAATATTTATAATACATGAAATAGCTTGTATTTCAGATGCAAAATTTATTTGAAGCCCTTATGTACTAGTACTGAATGTTGGCTCTTTTTTTTTAAAGCTTAAATGTTGGCTTCATCAGTCTTGTTTATGTATGCTGATCTCTCCAAAAAGTTATTTGATATCATGCATATCTTTGCAATGTATGTACTAGATGGGTTTACAATTATGTTGCTGAAGATCAAAATATAATCAACCAGAATCCTGAGCTGAACATATATATCAAGACTAAAGTGTTGAAACTCACCATATCAAACTCATGGACTTACCCTCTGCAGGACCCAAGTTATTGTTTATTCCTGGATTTGTAGAGGTACAGAATTCAAATAGGTACAATTGTTTCATCCTTGTGGGTTTCAACATTTTAATCTTTTGATATATTTGTCTCTGGATTCTGATCAGCTGTATTTTAGCCTTCAGTCCCATGATAGTGAATGGAAATGCCATACTTGTAATTACTAACTTAAAAAAATGAGTAGAGTATCATATGATTTTTTAAGTATTTTTGCTAACATTTTTATTTTGTATCTTTTAGTGGATTAGTTATATGTTAGGCAGGCTTTTTCATTTGCTACCAACTGACACCTGCTCACAGATTTTACCTTTATGTTCACAGATAACTTTTATATATTTGCTCAAATTAGCATTTGTATATATATATATATATATATATATATATATATATATATATATATATATATAAATATACACTACTATCTTTTCACACTGTTATATAGCATATGGCATGCCATATCAAAGACATTTTTGATTTGTACTGAGTTTATGTTCTTTAAGGTTTTAAGAGTTTTTTCCAAGGGCTGGAAATAAATAGATTTCTTATTGGATAATTGCTTTCTAAAATTTAAGTAAATGAATAAATAAAACTGCATAGTTTGATAAATTTGTTGATAAAAACATCACCAATTATACTAAGCATTCTGTTAGCATTTTGATACATCTGCAATCATTTAAAACAACAATGATCTTTGAAGAAATATACTACAGCGCTATTTTGCTGAAAAAACAAATCTGTACAAAAGATCAGCTTAAAAGACTATGGTATGGGACTACTTGTTGGAAATGAATAACATTTGTAATTACTATTGCAGATATAAACCATTAATGTAAATTATGTTAAAACATGCCCTGCTTTAATGGTATTCTTAAGAAAAATGTTTCACAGCAAGCTGTATTTTATTATTATTATTATTACAATTATTATATGTGGATTAGTATTTAAGTCATGTTCATGCAATGGAGAAATGTACACCCTTAATTATTAGACAGAATAGCTGTTTTAAAGAAGATGGGGTGGTAAATTATGCTTGAAAGTTCTGTCTTGTATGAACTTTAGCATATTTCTTGACAGTGTTATAATTATGTTGTGTACAGCTATTTCATCCACAATGGCAGTTATTGTGCAAAAACAATGAATCCTGGCCATCCGTTTAAATGTGAGCATCTGTGCATAAGCTAGAAGCTGTGTGTAGAAGATGGCTAGTTAGCAATTAGCCACAGGAAATAAAATGCTATTTATAAAGCAAGGGAAGTAAGATGTGACGTTATTCAGTTAGGAAATTGACATTAAATTTACACATTAACCAGAAAATAACAAATGTACTTTTAAAACTGGCTGAATATACTGAAGATATAGTGTTCATTCATGTTCCTTTGAGAATATGTTTTTCAACTTTATCTCAACTCATGAACTAGCTGTCAGTATTCTTAATGATGCTGTTATTTTGGGGAAGGGGTACCTTAAAAATTACTCTGCATCTGTGGGTGGAAAGGACGTTTGCCATAGAGAAGTGATACCACATATTTTCATTAGAACAGAGGAAGATGTCATGCAGAGACAAGTGCTTAAAGTAGAATGTAGGCTGCTGATGAGCTAACACTGTCCTTGCAGCTTATACACAAAATATATCAATAACTATATGCCCCTGAGTCCCCTTCCACAATAAAAGGGGCTTGGCAGACACTTACTGAACTGTCTTTGTCCTTTTGGGATTAAACTCCGTTTCTTGCCAAAAGGAGATGACACACACCCCATTTACTATAAGCAACTGTGGATACAAATTCATCTGCCAACCAAAGGCATTTTACAGATGATTGTAAGATCTCCTTAATAAACAATTCTGATTTCAGTTATAGCCAAGCAGGGCCAAATAATTTATTGTCTTCATCTGCTCCTATAATATAAGGATGGGATGTTTTGAGGTACGACCATATTTACATCTGAGGACAAATTAATAACAGCAAGATTCTATCAAACTACAGAAGCAGCAGGCTTCTGCTTTGTCACCTGACCAGACCTAAATACAAGACAGTGAAACCAGCAAGAAATGTAATTCTCAGTTCGGACAGAGAAGGTAAAGAATGATGTTATAAACCAAGTGTATGAAAAAACAAGGTACAATCTGCTTAAGTTGTTGGTAGCTCAGGTGGACAGAAGAGATTCTAAGACATCTACAGAAAATAGTAAGGTAAATTGTCCAATGCCCTGGCAAAATTTCTGCTAGTAGTATAAATAACATCTTGGGTATCCACTGAAAAGAGGACACTAACCTAGTCAACAAAGGATAAATAAAAGGTCATAGTGAAACATGAATATGTGATTTTATATTTCCTAAGGAATTAGTATACAGGAGCAGAACCCTTGTCAGTACAAAGATCTTTAGGAATTATTTTCTAGATCCTGAGGAATTGGTTAATATCACGGCAACCTAGGTGGGTCCCTATTAATTTGATGAAGCTTTAGCTTGTCAAACTATAAAAGATTGACAGCTAAAGATTGAAAGAGCCAAACCTTGAATGGCCAGCTAAGCAAATTTTTTCTCAGGGATTACTTAGGTAGGACTGCACCTGTAGAACACATGTAAACAAGAATTACTATCTCACTAACTTCAAACCTGTGTTCAAAACACTGATGGTGTCAGAAAATGATGGGTAAGCCTCACTTCATTTTATTTTTTAAAGCAGATATCATGCCACTGTACTGTATCCTAATCTTACAAAAGAAACTCATGTGAAACACCTTTTCAGACAGCAATATACTTGGCTAGAACAGAACAAAGCTGTATTTCCCTTTTCTTCTCTGCTAACAGAACCTCTTCATCTAGGATCACGGGAATGCAATCAATTGTCTGCTCTTATCTCTTTATTATCTTTACTTACTATGAATGGCCTTTTACAGGGTAATATTTCTCTTTGATATGGGCAGTTATCACATCAAAGCAAAGCAAACACCCCAGATGCACGCTTAGGTCAGTCCAAAATAAATTTAATCTATAAACAATTAAACACAGTTGAGTGCTTTCATCCCTGAAATAGGAACTTCATCAGAACAAGTGAAAAACATCTTTTAGTCACATCCCATTTAAAAACTACACCAAAACAGCACATGATACAAATTAGCCAATAAAATTTGCCAATCAATTCAACCTAACAGGGGCACAAATTCCTTCCATACTAAACTAAATAAAATGATGAACGCCAAAGGTTAAACCAGTCCAGATATTAAAAAATAAGGGAAAAGAATGTTAAAGTACAGGCTAGAGAAACCATTATGGTTAGTCCAGGGAATGTGCACCATTCAACACAATCTGCCAGTGCAATTCCTTCTTTTCCAACAATTCACTCCATGGTCCCCCAACCCCATCTTGTTTCTATCAACCTATCCACAACAAAAAATAAAAAAATAGTGTGAGGGAAACTTGTTTATACAAAGCATTATTAACTTTGCACTTAGTGATATCCCTTAGGTGCTCATAAATATGTTCTTTCATTTTTCCCTTAGTTTTTCCCACATAGAAAGATAGGTATTGCTGACATTTAGCCACTTATACCACACCTCTAGAACTGCAATTGAAGCAAAAACAAGCAAAACTTCTGGTTTAAAACAGCATCATGAAAATGCAGAAACCAGCAGGAGTATACTCTTATGACTTCAGCAAACAGTAAGTTTGTTAATGCAGCACTTATGTAAGTTTGCCAGACCAAAAGAGAACATTTGGAACTTAATTTCATTTGGATTATAATTCGAAGTCTGTTGTCTATATTGCCCTCTGTGACAGAGGATATATGAAAATCAGTATATAATAAAAATGAAGAAGATTACACCTGCCTTCTACAATCATTTTACCTTTGTAGTGATATAGTTATTGTATAACTTGTTTAGGTATGTAACCACTGTAAATATTCTATCTATAATATGTAGATGTTGTATCTGTAATCCTAACTGCTTACCTTGGAGCTTTTCTCCCCAGGCCTCCGCTGAAAATGGACATGTATCCAGTCAGACTATCCCAGTCAACAAATGTAAAATAAATAAAATATAGGACATTTTCTTATTTTGTTACTTGAAGGCATTTTTCATAACCAAAGTCAGAGAGACATGGAATGTTTACCTGAGTATAAACAGCTGTAGTAGAAACTAAGACTAAATTCTACTACATCACCGGGGACTAAAAATTAAGTCAGTATAAAAAGTCTATTCATACTTGTAGTTGTAAAGAGATGACTATGTTCTTTTAAACAAGGATAGTATGTGTGTATTATTTAAATGGTTACTTTAAAACAATGCTCGTTGCAGCACATTCTTATGTTAAAAATAAAAAGGTGATACTTCAAGTTTTTCCTTTATGTTATTTAATTTCTATTAGTTAACATTCATGATACCTTGTTTTTGTTGGTGGAGTTTTTACACGAGACTAGATATTTTGCCTATAAAACATTGTGATGCATGTTAGCTGTTTTTTCTGATGAAATCTGAGTAAAAAAAATTCAAGTACTTGTGGGATCCAGCTTAAAATGTGTTTGCTAGCACTTTTTTTCATAATTTTTCAGGATTTCAGAGTGCTTGTCCTGAACTTTGTTGTTGTCTTTACTACCTGAATTCATTATAGGCTGGTATAGTCAGATACGTAGCTGGACGGACGGTCAATTAGAAGAATCCTTATGTCAATCATCCTGGTTTTACTGGAGAATCAGTTGTCTTTATTTTTCTGTTAGCATATTTTCAAATTGATATATGTGACTGGAATCCTTTCTATCTCACTTTTTTTTCTACATTTTACACATCTTTGTGGTAGAAAAAGAACAATTA
Organism: Protopterus annectens; assembly: GCF_019279795.1. NCBI lineage: Eukaryota > Metazoa > Chordata > Ceratodontiformes > Protopteridae > Protopterus > Protopterus annectens. The sequence continues at coordinate 295,827,912 of NC_056738.1, read as the reverse complement.
GAAGCAGCCCAAATGTGTCATCTTCAGCTATAGAAATGTAATCATGGTTATAGCATAGTCTGAGATGGCTTTTGTCACCTTTAGAAAGTAGCAAGATATCTACTTTGAGATAAAAACAAAAGGAAGCAGGAAAACTGAGCCCAGTAAAGCATTATAAGAAGAATTGAAATACAACTGGAATTTAAGAACAGAAAACAAAGCCAGTGGATGAAAGGGAATTTGACAGCTTCTACAAAATAATGGAAAAGATAATGGAATTTCATTCCACTGAAATAAGGGCATAGTGGTAGTGAGACCTGAACAGGGAAGATAATCATGGCTGTTTTTTTTTTATTTTTTTTTTTTTTTTAGGGAGAGGGTGGTACTTACCATATTTTGTGGTGATTCTATGTACTGAGTCTCACATTTTAGGCTTTTTTCTGTGGTATTGTATAACAAGCATTCTAAATAAAATGGAATTATGGCATCATTTTATATACTGGCAATATCAGAGAAAAATGTTCTCTGTTTTTGATATTTTATTCCCATGTCCAGTTGCAGAGAGTTATTGAAAGACTGTATAGACTTTATGAAGGTAATACAAATGTGTATTCATATTTCTGTTCTGTTAATCATTAGGGTACAATAGTACATTGTGCTGTGGCTTAAGATAGAATGATAGGATAATGTCAGGGCTTGCAGAGGTAGGGCTATTGCTGCAGTCCATTAAGAAGTTCTCCATCACTGAGTACCAGTGTCTAATTGGATTAGATATCTGTCAGTCATTAATATACATCCTTATAATGATTAAAAGTATAAGGCATAAAAGAAGTCTAATGAAAAAGAAATAATTCAGTTCAACTCCTCTGCAGTATATGTTAGTCATGTTATCACTTCTAACAAAATATTCTACAGTAAAGTTGCATTCATTGGGTATCTTTCCTCTTTCTTCTAATTATGGGCAAAATAAATAAAATGAGAATTTATACTCTATTTTAGAACTCATATGTCAATCTGGTTAAGAGTCGACTTCTTTCTACCTGCTTTTTTTTTTTTTGCTATGACACAATACATTTGCTAAAGGCTTTGACACTTTGTAACTGTTACAGATGTTATTACTGTGCAACAGTACTGTGTATTCTCTCTATGATTGTATAAAAACTACATTGTATTACAGAAATTAAAAAAAAAGTGTTGGCTCATTCTTTGGATGACACGTTAAACCAAGGCCCTATCCGCTTAAGATGGTGGTAGCTCAGGTGGATGTAAAAGATTGAATGGCACTTATTAAAAAGAACAGGGAACATTCCCCAATGCCGTAGCCACATTTCCCCTAGTAGTATAAATACCGCCTCAGATCTCCTCTAAAAAGAGGCTACTGGGACTAACCCACTCAACAAATGATAACTGACTAACTAACTAAATAAATAAAACTTAGATCAATTATCTTTTTAAAATATGTTTTTCTTCCTCTGGAGATATGCAGCTTTATTTTTAACTGGGGTGACAAGCCATTCATGGTGCACTGCCATCCTTGGGTGTTTCATATTTAATATGACCTCTCTCTACCTAACTTCCATACCTATCATGCAATATTTTCAGTGAAGGCATGTCACTGATGATTTTTTAAGCATATTTATTGAATTATCACTTGTGACACAAGCAAACTTACATTGATATAAAATTAATCAAACCATATTAACAAGTTCACATTTACAAACATTGTATATCATATATATTGTTATATATCCTATAATTTAAGCAGTATTACATAAATCATTCACCTCCTGCCTTCTCTTAAACCTCATTCCTCCTCCAAAACATTTTTCTGTATGTATTTGTTCCCACAATTTCCATTTTTCTATATAATTTACTGCTACCTTTTTCTAAGGATCCCACTTCCTGCTCTTTTATCTCTCTAACAATATTCACTACTTCATCTATGGCCAGTTTAAATTTTGATTTCCATGTTCTAATAACTACTTTTTTGCCAGCCATCAGAATTAAACTTAACTATGCCTTACCAGGTCTAGGCAATTCAGATTCTGTATCACAGCTCAAAAAATTATTTCCTTAGTTACACTCTTTTGCTCGCCCAGTATTCCTGACACAGTAAGGAATATTTAAAGTCTGCCAACTCATTACATTCCCAAAACATATTTTCCCAGTTACTTCTATCTTCTCCATCATACCTTCAACATTTGCAATCGACCTAAGAAAAAATTATGTGGAGTCTGCTTGGAGTGTAACAATATCTATGCAAACACTTTCAGGCAAACATCCTAAATCTTCTTGATTTTGTTGGATATTTGGTAGCCATACATATGATCCCCCATTGTTTCTTTGTGAATTGCATATCTAATCTCTCTTCCCAATCTTTTCTGACCTCTTCTGATTGATGTCTGTACTTATCATGCAATATTTTACATACCCTACTGTGGCTAGGCAGATCTTTTTTTTTTTCAAATTAAATTTTTATTTCATTTTCATAAGAACATCTGAAATTTCTGCTTATTATAAACAAAAAGTTTGTACATGAAGTATACAGGATAACAATGAAGTTGCCTAAGGTCAAATTTACACAAAGCTAGTATTGTGGCACAAGATTACGACCAAGTCACAACAATCAAAACCTCATTCTCTTTAAACATCGTATGTTAATAACAATGAAATTAAAATAAACTTGATGCATGACAGAAAAATGAGAAAGAATTCTTATTGCTGTACTATGTCTATCATAAAAAACTATTTACAATAAATACACATATATACACTGGGTTGTCACTCATTAAATTATAATGTGTTTAAAGATTAAGCTGAATGAAACCATGTTTATGAACATTGACTTATCTAGAAATCATACCTTGACTTTTTCTAAATTATGTTGTACACTATCACTGGTTATATACTTGAGGAAGGACTATCTCTGAGTTAGTTTAATGGTAAAGTAGAGTGTAGCATTATATATTAGTTTATCTTTAGGATTAGGATATAATTTCGATAAGGATTCCCCAATATTTCCTAAAATAGGACAGTTTCTTTTTGCTTACAGTTTTTAGTTTGTTGGCCAACACATATTTGACAGCTACATTTTTAAATTCTGTCCATGAAATTTTAGCTCTGTTAAGCCAGTTAAGAGCGATATAGGATTTAAGCAGTGCACTTATCGTTACTATGAGATGTTTGGATTCTAATGTATAAGTATTAGGGAATATGTTTAGAATTGCCATTTCCCATGAGAGGGTGGATTTCTAAACTGTTTTGCACTTTAAAAGTTTGTTTTTTGCTTAAATTAACTGGAAGGCTACACATTCAAGTGCGCTAGCCGATTTAAAGCATTTACTGTTTGTTACTGTATCTATTTTTTATCTGTTTGTGAAAAAAACAAAAAAAAACCCCAAAAAAATATCCTTGTTTTTCCGCCTTTACTGAACTAGAATAGTCCAGTCTTCAGATTTTGCTGATCTCTGGGCTGTGTCATAGCTCCTGTGTTGTCCATATCCTTTTTTTGGATAGGAGGAAGCTTCTTTGTTCACCAGTGGGAGTGGGGAGCACTGAGCAGCCTATTTGTCCCTAAATGAGTGGTTCCAGCCCAGCAACTTGTAGTTTATTGGCCGTTTTGGGCCATTTCCTAGCTCTTTCTAACCCCCTGCTATAAAGCCCGCTTTAGCGTGCTTTTGCACGATTCCGCATGAAGTTGCGCATAGCACAGCATCGGGCAGCACCGGTTAATCAAGTTTAAACTATTTCTGGCTCCGCTAAGTCTGCTCTTCAGTTTTTCCCTCAGAACTGCTCTACTTTCAATCTAAACAGTCTATTCTCTATCTGAAAAGCCCAGCACTTGCTCCTAAAGCATTTTTACACAGTTAAAGCACTCTTAAATAAAAAGAAAGCACTACATCCACCTACAATCCCCTTGAGTACCCATTTCCCTATAGGTCCTTTCTGACTCAGTTACACAGCAATCCCTTACACTATTCCAGCATGTCGAAGGGTCAATTACTGGCATCCTCTTCAGTTCAGCTGGTGAATCTGGGAATCTTGAGGCAATGTCACAACTGCCTCATGTACACAGACAACCCCCTCCTCCTCCCAACAAATACAAATATATGTGAGAGATGCAACTATATAGCCAAACTGGAGGCTGAGCTCCCTCGACTCAGTACTGGCAAAACCAGTCAGGAGGAGAAGGTAACCACACACACTACAAACCCAGTCTCACATAGACCTATCACAACTACAAACCAAACACATAAACACACAAAAACATACTCAGAGTCTCTAATTAAAAATCTACCAAAACAACAGAGGCCTCCAAAGCAGACATCCAAGCAACCACTAGCTCAAGACATAGCACATGCGACACATAGTTCACAAAGTCAGTGTGCCAAATAGTCACAGCCCTTAAGGCCAAACAACATGCCTGATACACTTGTAATAGGTGACTCCATTGTCAGACACAGTGACGTCCCGCTCACCAGACTGAACAAGGAAAAGGTTACAGTAAGCTGCCTGTCAGGCGCTAGAATCCGCCACATAACACAAGCACTCAGGTCACTCCAAAGCAAGTACAAATATGACTCAGTCATTGTCCATGCCTGTGTGAATGACCTGAGACATACCTCCCTGGACTACATGAAAAGAGACATAGAGGAGCTTTCTGATTATGTAGCCCAGGCCGGTATGACCCTGGCCCTGAGCAGCATCTTACCCTCACCAAGAATGATGCCACAGTACAAAGACAAAATGATCAGCTTTAATAATTGGCTCAATTACTGGTGTCATTCTAAGGGGATCCAATGTCTGTCTGCTTGGGATGACATGCTTGACAAGCCACGCTGCTTCGCAAGGGATGGCTTGCACTTGTCACCCCTGGGCTTCCGGATATTGGCCAAGGCTCTTGCCACCCCCATAGTGCCTTTTTTAGGCAAGGCTCAATAGACAAACCCACCTTCCTAGAAAACACAAGTGGAAAAAAACTAAGGGTAATGCTGCTCAACACCAGAAGTCTAAACCTCAAGATGCACACTCTTGAAGCCCTCCTCAGTATGGAGAACATTGATGTCTGTGCAGTGAATGAAGCCTGGTTCAAGGCTCCTGAGAGCACCCCAGCACTACCAGGTTATATCTCATATTATGCTTTTTGGCCTCAAAACCTGGACCAAACCACAAAATGAGGGGGAGTATCCATATTCATCAAAGATACCCACACCTCCAGGTTAGTGGCAATGCATGAAGCATCGGAGACCATCCAGGTGCAACTAACCATAGGCAAAACTGCCCTACAGTTTGTAACATGCTACAGACCACCCTCTCAAACTCAGGAACCCCACTCAACCTTCCTGAAGACACTGGAGAGTATGAATGTCTCTCCAAATACCATCATATTGGGAGACTTCAACTACCCAAACATAGACTGGGAGCATTACTCAAGCCCCAACACCCTAGCCCAAAGGTTCCTAGAATTCATAAACTTAAATGCGATGGAACAACTAGTTACCACTCCCACAAGAGGAGATAATATACTAGACCTGATCATCACAAACATGGGGACACAATGCTCCACACTGGAAGTATACCCCTCATTGGTGAGATCAGACCATAAATTAATCTCACTGGAAATCCACATCCCGCCCCCACCCCCAGCACAAAAGACCACAGTGAAGAATTTCTCAAAAGCTGACTTCACACTTCTTAAGACTGAAGTGGTATCATTCAAGGCCCCTGAGCCAGTGGAAACCACAGCCCACACCTCTGAATCCTTTATAAACGCTTTCTACAGACACCTCCAAGAATGCATGGATCATGCAATCCCAAATAAAACCAAGACTCATTCCCCCAAAGGCAGGCGTCCTGTCTGGTGGACCCCAGCCATTAACAAGCTTTACAGCAGGAGGAGGAAGCTACTACATCACAGAGCAAAATCCCCAAAACGGAAGGCATCTCTGATCAGTACTAGAAAAAAACTACGATCACTCATAAAATCATCCAAGGCTAACTTTGAGAGAAAAATCGCAAAAGACACTAAAGACAATCACAAGGCCTCCTTTAGTTATGTTAGAAACCTGGGTGGAAACTCCCAGATATGCTCAGAGTTAGTCCAAAATGACAAAAAATACACTGAACCCACAGACATTGCCAACATACTGGCAGACAGGTTCAGTGCAAATTTCTCTCTCCCCTCCCCCCCAAAAGGAAAAATATCTATCCCAGCAGAGTGTAGCCTCCTTGACATCTCAGACACCCAGGTGAGAGCTGCCCTCTCCAAAGCTAAAAACACAGCATCAATGGGACCAGACGGTGTCCTGGGTTGCGTGCTACATGAACTCCAAGAGGAACTAAATCCACACATAAGGCTGCTGTTTAATCTTAGCCTTACTACAGGATACATACCCAAAGAATGGCATACAGCAACAGTGGTCCCACTCCACAAAGGAGGTGCTTCTACGGACCCTGGAAATTACCACCCCATAAGCTTGACGAGCCTGGTCTGCAAAGCTATGGAGAGGATCATTACGGAACTCATAAACAAAGACATTGGGGACCTACAGACAGTGGATCCTACCCAATTCGGCTTTGTCAAGGGCAGATCCTGCCTTTTGAACCTGGTCGACTTGTTTGAAACAGTCACTAAGGTCATTGATGAGGGTAAGGCAGTTCACACAGCCTACCTTGATCTTGCAAAAGCCTTTGACACAATACTCCACTCGGGCATCATAGACAAGCTCACCAGCTTAAATGTAAACCCATATGTCATAATATGGGTTGCAAACTGGCTCAAGGACAGAACCCACTAGGTCAGAAGTGCTGGAGCCATGTTAGACTCTAAGCCAGTCACAAGCGGTGTCCCACAGGGCTCGGTCCTGGGAACCCTCTTGTTCGGCATTTATTTTTCCGAGGTGCAAGCAAACATAGGAGGATTGTGGCTGACCAAGTTCACAGATGACTGCAAACTGGGCGCCATAATTGATACTCCAGCGGACACAAGCATCGTTCAGAAAGGTCTCATAGAAATGGATAACTGGTGCCAGAGCCATGGCCTTAAACTGAACGCCAAAAAATGTATAGTCAAACCCTTTGGGAAAAACAAAGTACCCACAAATTACCACATAGGTGGTAATCCATTAAGTATGGAAGAAGTAATCAGGGACCTAGGGGCCCAAGTTGACAGTAACCTCTCATTTGACACTCACATTGCCAAGGTGGTTAGGAAGACCTTCTACATTACCCACCTTATCATGAAAGGATTCACATCTAGATCAAGAGAGGTCATTGTGCCCCTATACTCTTCCCTTATCAGGCCCATAATTGAGTACAATGCCCCATTTGGGATGTACCTTACCCAACACCTGCAGCAGTTAGAAAGACCCCAAAAGTACCTCACCAAGAGGATCAAGGGTCTCAAACATATGTCATATGCTGCCTGGCTGAAGAAACTCCAGCTCTATTCAGTCGTGTACCGCCTACTCAGAGGTGATCTATGCCTGACGTACAAGGACATGTCCAATCCGGAATTAATAGACATGCTCAAAATTCAAATCCACCAGAGCCACGAGAGCGAGAGATTTGAACCTCAACACAGAAATAAATAGGATGTGCTGGAGGGACAGATTCATAACCCAGAGGCTCCCTACACTCTGGAACAGAATCCCAGTCCATGTTAGGCAGAGCCCCTCACTGACTCTCTTCAAGAGAAATCTCGACGAGTGGATGGGAGATCGTAGGTTTACCCCGGGGGTCATCTCTGTGTCACTACTAGACAGAGGCACAGTAAACTAAACCCTAAATGGGCATAGTATTCTCATTCCAAGGGGTGGCGAAAGCCACACACACTCTGGCTAGGATTATAAATGCCCTAGGGCAGATAGCCTAGTATGAACCTATGAACCTATGAACCATGAACCTATATAGCCTGATTTCTCCAATTTCACTCTCAGAGCACACCAGAGTTTATGGACAGTTTTGCAAGACCAGAAAATATGAAGAGTGTCAGCAATTGTGCTGGGACAGAAGGGGCAGAGAGGTGAGGAGTTGGGATTAATTTTATTTAGAAAATATGGTGTATGGTAGGCATTGTTATTAATCATGATTTGGGTATAAATTAGTTTTTTATAGGGTGTGAGTTTTGTGGTTATATCTATTGCTGCTATTTTTTGTTCATCTGTTATATTTACATTTTTTGACATCCAGTAATTTGAGTAGAATATTTCATTTTGATACTTGTATCACTTAATTAGTTTGTATGTGCTTGAAAGCATTACTTTTTGTAGTAAACAGGAGATAGTTTGTTGATAATGCTGAAATTCTTGTTGATTTACGGTGATTCCTGAGGTTTTTAAATTGACTAGATACCTTATTTGTTTGATTATCAGGCAATATTTTTGTTTGCCTCCAGGTGTTCAATGATAGTGTCTAAGGGTTTATCTTTTATTTGATAAAAGTCCCATATTGTACATTTTTTAATAACTGGATAATTATCTAGATTTAGCATATTATTATTTAACTTGAATTCAGGATTCTTATGGATTGGTTGTGCCATAGTTAGGGAATTTTTTATATTTAGGATAGAAAAAAGAGATTGAAAACTTATAACTTTGTTAATTATTATCGGATGAATATTGAGGTTTCTTAGGCTTTTTTTGCTAAGAAAAGGGATAGCTTTTGGATTAACATTAAAAGTGGTTAAGTTTTGGCAATACATTTTTATCCAAAGAGGGAACCAAGAGGTATCATATGGGTCATAATGTATTAGGCGAGTGATATGGTTAGCATTAATAATATGATAGTATGTCTGGAAATCAGGGAGATTCAAGCCACCTTTTCCTTTGGGTAATGCAAGTTTTTTGTAACTAATTCTCATGTTCTTCAGATGCCACATGAATTTACTTAATGTTGTTTCCATTTTGGCAAAGAATTTGTTAGTCACAAATTGACTAATGGCTTGAAATTGATACAGGATTTTTGGAAGTATATTCATTTTTATGATTGATGCCTTGGAGAGGAGAGAGAGGTTTAATTTTTCCCATCTGATCAGGTCTTTTGTAATTTTTGTCCAGACCGCGTACAATTTTTTTTTGGATTTCCTTTTTGTGGGTGAATAAATGTGACACCTAGATATTTGAGTGAGTATTCTGTTTTAACTTTTGAGTCTGAAAGAAAATCTCCTTGTGGCTAAGAGGATTTAACGGAAAAAAATTTTGATTTACTTTTGTTCATAGCATAATTAGATATTACTGAGAATTTGTCGATGGAGTTTAAAATTTTTATCAAATCAGTAGAGGGATATTGAAAATAGATGTTGAAGTTATCAGCGTAAGTTGTATATTTGGTTAATACCTTTGAAATATAAACAGAGTGGGTAAAGGTTTTTTGACTTAATTTTAGAAGGAGAGCTTCTAAGTAGAGGTTGAAGAGATATGGAGAAAGTGGGCATCCTTGTCTGGTTCCATTTATTATATGTATAGGGTGTGAATTCTTTTTGTTTATATGTAGTGTAGTTGTGGCCTTATTATATAGTACTTTGATCATAGCAATAAATTCCTCAGGTAAAGCAAAACATTCTAATATTTTGAACAAAAAATATAGATTAACTCTGTCAAAAGCTTTTTGAGCGTCCACAGAGAGAGCATATTTCGGTGAGGAATCTTTGATTGTCATATTTATTATAGCTTCTATTGATAATGTATTATCCCAAACTTGTCTACCTTTCATAAAGCCTAGTTGTTCTGCAGAGATGATGGAGGGAATTACTTTATTCAATCTATGGGCCAATATTGTTGCTAGTATTTTTATGTCTAGATTGATTAGTGTGATTGGGCGGTAGTCAGGGTTATTACCAGGTGTATTTGTTTTTGGAATAAGGATCATTTTAGAGTTATTAATGTATAGGTCTGTAATTCCAAATTTTATTATATATTTGTTTTTGAATAGAAGTGATCTGTTTCTCTAGTACCGGATCATGGGTAATCTGCAGTTGTAATTCGAGTTTTTTTAGATTATGTTCTAGACTTTCAACATGGGATTTATCTTGTTTTTTGAGTATTGATGCTTTTTGTATTAGTATACTTCTAAGTGTTGCCTTAGTTGCTGCCCACTGTAGATCCAAGGAAATTCACCCCAGGGATCATGTCAGTCGCCCTGCTAGACAGGGGTCCAGGAAAGTAAATAATGTGGGAAGAAATAGCCAGGGAATTGTTATGGCTAGGCTTGTATAGGCCCTAGGGCTGATAGCCTAGTACCAACCTATGAACCTATGAACCTATGATTGTAAACTTTGAATAAGATTGGGACTAGTTGTTTCATAAATGATTTATAAAATTCTGCTATATAGCCATCCGGGCCTGGGGATTTTCCTGATTTCAGTTTGTTTATGGCTAAGAAAACTTCTTCAGCAGTTATTGATGATTTAAGAAGCTCTATCTGCGTGTCTGTTATATGTGGGAAATGCAGGTCATCTAAATAATTTTTAAGTCCTATTTCATCTTCCATGGGGTGAGGGCCATAGATCTCCTGATAAATTTCTTCAAAAACCTTTATGATTTCCTCATCCGAATTGAAAGATTTTTCTTTATGTATAATTTGTTTTATTGTTGAAGAAGGTGGTTTTATGTTGATTATTCTAGCTAGGATTTTAGATGGGGTTTGGGCCCATTCTGAGTATTTGTGTAAAAGTTTAATTTCAATGAGAGAGAGCTGGTTCATATGTATTTCTTGTATTTGTTTTTGAACAGAAGTGATCTGTTTCTCTAGTACTGGATCATGGGTAATCTGCAGTTGTAATTCGAGTTTTTTTAGATTATGTTCTAGACTTTCAACATGGGATTTATCTTGTTTTTTGAGTATTGATGCTTTTTGTATTAGTATACTTCTAAGTGTTGCCTTAGTTGCTGCCCATTGTAGATCCAAGGGGATATTTACTGTTTCTAAGTTATTGTTAGTTTGTGTAAGTATTTCTCTTATTACCTGACATATATCCTTGTTTTTCAATATGTTATGATTTAAGGACCAGTTTGTATTATGTTGCTTATCAGTGTTTAATTTGATCTCATTTATTATTAGTTTGATTTTTGCGTGATCAGATATAATTCTGGGATCTGTATGAAATTTTATATCAAACGTTCTGAAGTATGTTGAGATTTAAAAAAAATCTATTCTGGACCATCAATTGTGTGGAGTTGAAAAGAAGGTATATTTGCTGATTCTAGATTCTTGTCTGAAGAGTTCAAAGGGGTCTAATAAATTAAAATCTTCCATTAGATCATTTATAAGATTTGTTAGGGTGATAGGCTGCTTGTTATCTTTATTTGTTCTATCTAGCTCAGGTCTGATAGTCGGTTTACTATCATAAATTCGAAAATCAGAAAAAAATGTGTCTGCATTTTCGAATTTATACATCGGAAATGAACATTTCCGAATTAACCTAAAGTCAAAAACAGCTGTGTATTGTCGAAAATGTCGCTCGCGCAAGTGCACATCGGCATTGTGATGGTAAACCCTGATAGTCATATTCTAATCCCCTCCAATTAAGTATAAGTTATTTGGAAATTTTTCTAGAATTGAATATATATCGTAGATGAACTCCGTTTGGTGCAAGCAAGGGGCGTAGACGTTAAGTATTAAGATATTTCTATTAAGAGAAGGAAGGGAGCAATCTAAATAACACCACCTGCCATTTGGGTCATATTCACTTGTTTTTATAGTGCCTTTGAAGGAGTTTTTAACTATTATTGCTACACCCTTAGACGCAGTATCGTTACCAGCAGCTATGATTGATTTTATCCATTTCCGTTTTGTTTCTTTTATCCATTGAGGTCTAGACATATGTGTTTCCTGAATAAGTATTACCTCTGCATCCGATTTGAATATTAAATGTAGGATTAACTTTCTTTTCTTAATATTCTGGAGACCTTTAACATTCCATGATTCCAGAAACATCATTTTTCCATACTGTCATTTTGCTACTTTTTGGATTTGAAGACTAATGTAGAAATTTAAGCTGTGTATTATATATTTTATATGTGTGATAGGTATGTTTAGGTATATAGTGTGGGGAATATACTGAAATAGTTGCTGATAATATAATAGTCAATGAGTGACAACCAACCCCCTGCGGAAACCTCCCGTGCCTAACCACGAAACTCCTTTTATCTGTAAGAGGTAATAAAAACATATTTACAAACCCAACTATATTACAAAAACCTATTTTTATTCTAAGATCCATCAGACTTTCAGCATGTTACTAGATTTCGTGCCTGCATTCATTCACTTTGAAACCATGTATTATGTATTAGTCTTGTTGACTTCCTTGATAAAGAAGGTTAGTGCAGTTCAAAGGGTGATACTTAGACCCTTACTCAGTCTAGTAATTACAAAGGGTAGAATTATTTTTGTATAAAGCCTGGCCTATCTGCCCTATTATGGTTTTAGGTCTCTTTGGAGCTTATAAATAGTCAAGACTTCTGTCATGAATATTTCAGTACACACTATCACTCTGTTTTTTTTTTTTTCTTTCCCCTTCTCTTTTCCTTTTCTTTCATTTTCCTTAACAATTGAGGTCTTCCACAACTAGAACCAGATATTACTTAGTGTTTAACCTATTTAATTTTTTACCCATACATTATCATGGCTCATACTGCTGTAATTGAGATCAAGAGAAAGATCCACCTACAGTATCCTACCTTTATCCCTTAGCTGCATCCTTGTATATACAATAATTCTGCATCGTGAAAGCATTCACTCAGAGTCAAGTAGACACTCAAAGTCAAGTAGACCCCTGTATAGGGGTCTACAGTTAAAGAATATTTGTAGGGAAGGAAGAAGACAAAAAAAAAAGGTCTGACGAAGGCTAATGAGTTTTAAGACACAGAGATCTCAGTAAAATTAGTTGTCTTGAAAGTCCATTTACCAGATGAGTAGTCACAACAGGGCTGGATATAGATCTAGTCTGTATTATAAATGCAATACTGCCATCAGCAGTGATATTTCTTAAGAATGTCTGGATTAAATTCCCCAGGTATGTCTTTACTCCTTGGATGTAAGGAGGCATATAAATTCCTTTCATGCTTGGAGCTGAAATTATATAAAAGCGCAGTTATTTATTTGCTAAGTCAGACTTAGGGTCTGTGGAGGCAAAGCCAATAGTCTGGGTTAACTCTAAACAATTCAGCGGGAAGAAACACTAGAAATAGAGGCTTAGACTTGGACTTCTTTGGTTTTGGATTTGGGTATTAGGAGGGTCCACTATATTTCATATGTTATATTTCCCTCTTTTGCTGTCATGGATGGAAGAGATATTGTTGAATATGGCTGCTGACTCAAGATTTCTCCTCTATTGGCTTAATAAACAATTATATTTGAATAGTTATCAGGTACACGATGGATGATGCAATGTGAGCCAATTCCCTGCTTCTTATTGTGTTGGAACATAGTTTCTTATCCCTTAGCGGATAATTTAAGGACTTCTTTGCGAAATCTGAGATATTAATCATTTGTGGCATTTGTTGAGAAGAAGATAAAACTACTCTTAAAAATGATTATTTCCTGTTGTTAGCTTTTTACAAATCTTTTATTTCCAGTGCTTGTGTGACTTCCTGCAGATACCTGTCATGAGTTTGCTTACTTCTCGTCATCATATTCCTTGTGCTGCGCATACTAAAGTAGAATTCGCTTATCAGCAAGTCACAAACCACGCCTCATTGACTCCATGGTTGTATTAGCACTTCATCAAGCTTGGTAGAGGAGCACGACCACGCTCGCCACTCTCTGCAGCTCCAGCAGGAAGAAAGAAGACCGGAGATCATCCACAATACCCCACTCACCCCCCGACCAGCCCACACAAGATCCACTCAGGGTCCAGGGCAAGGAACCACCCGATTTCCAAAAAAGTCAGGTATGCGCACCTTATTAAATATTGGCATAATTAGGCTTATAAAAAGAGATACAATGGAGACGATTTATTTGTTTGGCTAATTGTCATCCGAAAGTATGCCTTATAAGTTAGCCTTGGCTATTTCCTAGAAAAGAGTCTAATGCACGGAGTTCCACTAGTGCCTGTGGCACACATACAAGGCTCTGAAACACAGACCAGCTCAGCAGTGTGAGTGAGCCGAGTGACAGGCTCTCTTTGCCTCTCTTCAACATTTTGCTATAGTTGCTACAGTTGTCGTATAGTGACAAAGATGTGTACCAATGCTATTCAACCCAGATGGAAAGAAGGAAACTTTCCCCTGAGGTTGAAATCCCCTCTAGGTGTATGCAGTATCTTTGATTATTTATAGTCTTAACTCTGTTTATGCACACAGCATGGTATGAATAAGAAAGGGACAGCAAATCACTCAGAGTAAGTGCGTGTGCATGGTTGTCCATCTGAGCTTCCGGCGATTATTCAGAGTCAATACCCAGATCATTTAAATAGTGAAGTGCTTATTTATTGTATTGGATTGAAGACCGATTTGGATTGCAAGTACTTATAGTCTTGTTTAAGATCTTTAACAACACTTAGCCTTTCCAATGTGTTGTAGTTGAGTCTGTTTTGACCCGTAGAGAACTTTTTATTGTGAAAGAGAGGAGCAGCATTGTAATAATACTTGCTAAGCCATTATTTAAGCCAAAATGATTGAAATGTATCATTTGAGTTAGAATCTCGAGCTTGTTTATTGCAGCATTTCAAGGAATGTGTGGCGTGTTTATTTACAGTTCTTTTCATGTTCTCTACATTACTTCCTCTTTCTTTCCTTTTTTCTTTCTTTCCCCCTCCTTCCTTCCTTCTCCTTGACCCGGATGTATTTGCGAAGTCAGAGTGCAGGGTTTGAAAACTTAAATTTGTGATCTAGGCCCAAGTATGGAATTTTAGGATGCTAAAATAGGATTAGAGCATAAACTCAATTCTTGAGTTGTTGGGTACCTTAATGCAGCAGTAGTGTGTATCGGGTGATCATCGTTGGACAAGGATCAACTGTCAGGTTGTTATTAAGCTGTATTTGCAGGTTGTTCTTTGAAAGCAGTTATAAATGTAGATTTAGCCTCCTGCACAGATTTTATTGCATAGTTCACATTATTATGTTGGAAGCAAATGTTTGCCGGGTACTTCATTTGGAATTTAATATTTTTGTTTATCAGGTAACTGCAAAAGGGCGACAAGGCTTGTCTTGACTGCTTTATTGGGAGTGGAATGTCTTGTGCTATAGTTATTTTATAGCCATTCCATGTGATGCTTTTCTTTTTTTTGGCATTCATTATTATAGATTGTGCGTGATCTGCATTTAGGATTCTAGCATAAACTTGCCTCGGAGTATGAGATATTTGGGATTTTCTAAGAGCTCTGTGAATTCTCTCTATTTCAATCTTTTTAGTTGTATCTTTATTTTCTATTATTTTGTCAATGATTTCTTTTGCAATTCCATGTAATTGTGGTTGGTCATACTTCTCCGGTATTCCTCTAATTAAGAAGTTATTTCATCTGGCTCTCGCTTCCAGGTCAATAATTTTCTGTTTCATTTCTGTGATGATGTTATCTCTTTCTGAGGCCTCTTTATGTAGTGTTTGTATTTTCAGTTCATTATCTAGTATTTTACCTTCATTTTGCTCTATTCTTGCCGTCATGTGTTCCAGATTGCTTCCGAAAGCTGTTAGCTTTGTTGAGAAAGTTTGTATTTCTGACTGAAGGGGGACAAGAGCTTCTTTGAGGTCTTCTAATGTAAATGGCTGTTCATTTTTAACTTTTTCAGTCTGTTTAGTAGCTTCAGATTGTGATTTGTTTGTTTTTTGCCTTTTTGAAGAGAGTTCTTTTTCTGGAGAATTAATTTAGGAGAATCTAGGTTTAGTAGTTTGTTGTTCCATTTGTTCCATTTTGACCAGAATGAAATTCCTTTGTTTATTTGATTAGGCAATTTGAAGACTGGTAGGCTGAAGCACATGTAACCTGGATCACCACTGTGCCACTATGTAGAGGGATTACTTCATCCAAGTAAGTTTCTTTCTTTTTTCTTCCTATTTTTCCGGCAACTGAAGGTCAGAAAAGTAAGTTTAGTAATCCCCTTATGATCTTTGATGTTTTTAGTTTTTATTCAATAAAGTAGTCACAGATGATTTGGTTAGATTAACTAATATTTTGAGAGCAGGCAGAAATGTGTGCTTTCTATCTGGCGGCCATCTTTTTGAAAAATGTGGCCAGGCAGATCTTGACCTTTAAGGTGTCTTTTGGGAAACTGTCAGACATTTCCCTCCACCATATACCTTGCACTGTCTAATATGTTCCTCTGAAAGTACAGCATATAAATGATTTAGCTCAGTGTTTTCTGTAACAGACCAGTGGAGGACGGGTAACTATAATTTTTTACAAAGTATGTCATTGATGATTTGTCTGTGATGCCTCCTTATGTTCATATTTTGAGACAATAATTCTGCAGTCCTTTAGCAGGTCACAGCTTTGACTGTGGACATTTTCTGGACATTCTGGACTCTGTGAATATTTTATTTATTTTTATTTTTAAACTCTGAGCTCAAGAAGACAAAATTTATGGTCTATATCAGCACAAGCCTAATATTATAATAACTGGAAAGTACTGCAAAGCTGTGATTTGTGACTGTAGCATCACTTCTTAGAGCAGATATCAATAACACCAGTAAAAATCCACTCCAAGTGCACTGTATATATATGTGTGTGTGCATACATATATGTGTATATATATATATATATATATATATATATACACACACATATAATATATATATATATATATATATATATATATATATATATATATGGGTCTCCTTCTAATGACCGAAACGCCGATTTGCCGACAGTGAAATCACCGACATGAAACGACCGACAACGCAGTTGACTGACACGCTCGAATCCCGACAGACGGAAGACCGACAAGGGGAATGTGTAAGCCACCTGGTAAGTATGCGATAGTGAGGATTTAGGAGTAGGGAGTGGACAGGTAAGTGCAATACTCAGGGATGTAGGGTTAGGTGTGTGATAGGTGAGTGTGTGGTAGTGTCGAGCTTGGGGTTGGGGTGTGTAAGTGAGTTAGGGTTAGGGTGCAGGTAGGGAGGTCGGAGCTTGGGGTTCGGGGTGTGTAAGTGAGTTAGGGTTAGGTGCAGGTAGGGAGTGTAGTGGAGCTTGGGGTTGGGTGTGTAAGTGAGTTAGGGTTAGGGTGCAGGTAGGAGAGTGTGCGGTAGAGTCGGTCCTTAGGGTTAGGGTTTCGGTTAGGGCTAGCGCCTATGTGTTGTAGTGTACTGTGTTGTTTACGTAGTGTCGGTGTTATGGTGTTCGGTGTTTCGCGTTGTCGGGTTTGTGTGTTGTCGGTTTTCTGGCGCCGGTGATTTCACTGTCGGCGAATCGGCGTTTCGGTCATTAGAAGTAGACCCATATATATATATATATATATATATATGTATATAGGTCTACTTCTTTTGACCTAACTTTCATTTGCCTGACACTCATTTGCCTGACCCCATTTGACTGAAATTTCATTTGCCTGACAGGTATTATTAGCAAGAAAATGGAATATGCCCCCTTCCCCACTGCAGTGTGACCCTGGAGTTAGAATATATAGTTATGGGGTGGGGCAAAGCCCCCCACTTCATTTCATATGATATTGTTAACTTTTGATGTAATATTGCTTAGTAACAGGAAAAGTAAGTGGGAGGCTTCGCCCTCCACACCCCCCACACCCCCCTAACTATATATTCTAACCCCAGGGCCGCACTGCAGTGGGGAAGGGGGCATATTCCATTTTCTTGCTAATAATACTTGTCAGGCAAATGAAGTGTCAGGCAAATGAAGTGTCAGGCAAATGAAATTTCAGTCATTTGGTCTCAGGCAAATGAGTGTCAGGCAAATGAAAGTTAGGTCAAAAGAAGTAGACCCATATATATATATATATATATATATATATATATATATATATATATATATATATATATATATATATATATATATATATATATATATATATATATATATATATATATATATATATAAATAAGTGTGTGTATACATATATATGTGTGTGTCTGTGTGTGTGTGTGTGTGTGTGTGTGTGTGTGTGTGTGTGTGTATATCTTCATCATCTTCTTTCTGCTGTTCCCGTTAGGGGTCGCCACAGCAGATCATCTGTTTCCATTTCTTCCTGTCCTCTGCATCTTGCTCTGACACAACAACCACCAGCATGTCCTCTCTCTCCACATCCATAAACCTTATCTTAGGCCTTCCTCTTTTCCTGTTATCTGGTAGCTTCATCCTTAGCATCTTTTTCCCAATCTACTCAGCATCCCTCCTCAGCACATGTCCAGACCAACGTAATCTTGCCTCTCTGGCTTTGTTTCCAAACCTTCCTACCTGGGCTGACCCTCTAATATACTTATTCCTAATCCTGTCCACCCTTGTCACACCCAGTGCAATTCTTAGCATCTTTAACTCTGCCACATCAAGCTCAAACTCCTGCCTTTTTGTCAATGCCACTGTCTCCAACCCATATAACATAGCTGGTCTCACTACCCTCTTGTAGGCCTTCCCTTTCACTCTTACTGGTACTTGTCTGTCACAAATCACTCCTGACACTCTTCTCCACCCACTCCATCCTGCCGGTACTCTCTTCTTCACCTCCCTTCCACACTCACTGTTACTCTGAACTATTGATCCCAAGTATTTAAACTCATCCACCTTCACCACCTCTACTCGTTGCATCCTCAGTATTCCTCTATCCTCCCTCTAATTCACACACATATATTCTGTCTTAGTCCTGCTGACCTTCATTCCTCTTCCCTCTAGGGCATATCTCCATCTCTCCAGGGTCTCTTTCACCTGTTCCCTACTCTCAATACAGATCACAATGTCATCTACAAATATCGTAGTCCACAGGGACTCCTGTCTGATCTCGTCTGTCAACCTGTCCATCACCAGTGCAAATAAGAAAGGGCTCAGAGCTGATCCTTGATGCAACCCCATCTCCACCTTTAACGCATCTGTCACTCCCACCGTAGACCTCACCGCAGTCACACTACCCTCGTACATATCCTGTACCACTCTTACATACTTCTCTGACACTCTTGACTCCCTCATACAATACCACAACTCCTTTCTAGGCACCCTGTCATATGCTTTCTCTAAGACTACAAAAACACAATGCAACTCGTTCTGACCTTATCTGTACTTCTCCATCAACACTCTCAGAGCAAACATCACATCTGTAGTGCTCTTTCCCAGCATGAAACCATACTGCTGATCACTAATCATCACGTCCCTTCTTAACCTAGCTTCCACTACTCTTTCACATAACTTCATGCTGTGACTGATCAATTTAATCCCTCTATAGTTACTACAGCTCTGCACATCACCCTTATTCTTAAAAATTGGTACCAAAACACTTTTTCTCCATTCCTCAGGCATCCTCTCACTTTCCAAGATTTCATTAAACAATCTGGTTAAAAACTCCACTGCCATTTCACCTAAAAATCTCCATGCTTTCACAGGTATGTCATCTGGACCAACAGCCTTTCCATTCTTCATCATCTTCATAGCTATCCTTACTTCCTCCTTGCTAATCCATTGTACTTCATGATTCACTATCCCCACATCATCCAACCTTCTCTCCCTCTAATTCTCTTCATTCATCAACCCCTCGAAGTACTCTTTCCATCTCCTCAACACACTCTCCTTGCTTGTGAGTATGTTTCCCTCTTTATCCTTTAACACCTTTACCTGCTGCACATCTTTCCTAGCTTGGTCTCTCTGTCTAGCCAATCGGTACAGGTCCTTTTCTACCTCCTTAGTGTCCAACCTTTCATACAACTCTTCATATGCCTTATCCTTAGCCATTGCCACCTCTCTCTTTGCCATGCATCTCATCTCCTTATGTGCGTATGTGTATATATATATATATATATATATATATATATATATGAAGGAATTCTTAATTATTCAGATGACTGATGCCCATTCTCTTTAGATTGTATACTCCACATGGACTTGGGTCAGTTTCATGTCTGTATAAAATTTTGCACAACACAGTAGCACAGCCCATGCCATATTGGTGTTAGATTAAAACCAAGAAGTTATAGGCCATGAGAACAAATAATATTTTTTAAAGGGACAACAGTCTTCTATCAAAACATACCACACCATTATTATAACAGAGAAGTAAGGGTCCAATGTATATATCTAATATAAGATTCAACCATTTGATCAAAACACTTGGTGGTCGACATCTGTTTAATCAACCACATTTGGTCAACAAATCCAGAGGGTTGACAAGTACTCTAGGTTGACTATCCCTAGGTAGGGGAATATTCCCTTTCTCGGGGGACTGCAGAATTTTGGAAGTAGTATATATAATTAGCAGGGGGTATAGGGTGCAGCCCCCTTGTTCCCCTGCAAAAAATGATGTTATTCAGACGTGTTGATTTGTTGATCAAAGTTGGTATACCTACATATATACATATATATATATATATATATATATATATATATATATATATTTACATGTATATATAGATAGCTATACATCAATATTTCTGCACCTATAATCAAAACATAATAGATGAGAAAATAATGACCACAAAAGGTCAAAAATGCACTGATGTAGCTTGATTAATGAACATGGTTTGTGAGTTTTGAAAGTTATTGACATCTGGATTTGTTTGCCTCAGTATGTGTGTATGTATATATAGCTATCTATACACATATATATATATATAAATATATATATATATATATATATATATATATATATATATATATATATAAATATATATATATATATATATATATATTATATATATATACACACACACACACACACACACACACACACACATATATATATATATATATATATATATATATATATATATGTGTGTGTGTGTATATATATATATATATGTATGTGTACATGTGTATATATAGATATATACAGATGTATAAATATATCTCCCTCTCTCTCTCATGGCGTGGCACCATCTTTAGTATCTCGCATCTTGCCCTGGCTGCTGTGTGTCCCTGGTCCCAGCGAGTCATTATACTCTGTCATCCTCCTCCCTGCATTCAGAACTTAAGAATCTATCTGCCTGGTTAATAAGGACACCCATCCAAAGTCCTACCATCTAATCTGCATCCGCAAAGAAACTTGTGTCCTGTGCTTAAGTCCTTCCCTGCAAAGGAGTAAAGAAACTGTTATCCTCCTCCCTGCATTCAGAACTTAAAAACCTATCTGCCTGGTTAATAAGGACACCCATCCAAAGTCCTACCATTTAACCTGCATCCCCAAAGAAACTTGTGTCCTGTGCTTAAGTCCTTCCCTGCAAAGGAGTAAAGAAACTGTCATCCTCCTCCCTGCATTCAGAACTTAAGAATCTATCTGCCTGGTTAATAAGGATGCCCACCCAAAGTCCTACCATCTAACCTGCATCCCCAAAGAAACTTGTGTCCTGTGCTTAAGTCCTTCCCTGCAAAGGAGTAAAGAAACTGTCATCCTCCTCCCTGCATTCAGAACTTAAGAACCTATCTGCCTGGTTAATAAGGATGCCCATCCAAAGTCCTACCATCTAACCTGCATTCCCAAAGAAACTTGTGTCCTGTGCTTAAATCCTTCCCTGCAAAGGAGTAAAGAAAGTACTTTGTTCCCCTGTGCAAACTGTGTACTGAATTGTTCGTTATCATTAAAGCAAACCAAGTACTATTTGTTTAAAGTCTCACTCCTGAACCCGGTTCCCAGCAGCCAGTCCCACCTCGCCTCCCAACTATAAACCCTACGCTCCCTTGAAATTACGACTTGGGATATATTTTCTTGGCTTTTGTCCACTTGTCAGCTTGCTGTGATCTAGCTGTTGTCCACTAGGTGGCTCCTCATATTGGCCTGTGTTATACCACTTCTCTCTTCTCTAGTATTTCTACCCCTTATTACCTTCTCTGCTCATCCTTTTTCGTTCCCTTACTTGCTACTACCACCTCTGTTTCCTATATTCCCTCTCCCCACTCAACTATCCCCTGTAGCCCACCTATTGCAAAAGAACTTCCCACTTACCTAGAGTTAACTAGTGCCCCACAGCAATCTGCAGCTTTCTGGTTGTTTCTGAATCTCTTCTTTTACTTGCTCTACAAACTCCTCCTTTCACCTCCCTTACACTTTTTATTCCTCTCTTGTGCTTTTATCCAAACACTCACCTGCCCTCAGCCCTACACTTCCCTCCTTTTAATACAGTGCTATACCCTTGTACTACTTCCTGTTTCCATTGCCTCCTACACTATGCTACTGAATATTCACCTGAACTAGCTCTTCTGACCAGGTCTGTTGCCCTTCCCCAGGCTCCTTTGCACCCACCCAGCCTATCCCCTCCCCCCCTCACCTTACTTCCTTCCCAAAGGCTTATAGTTGGGTAGCCTTGCCTGGCGTCATCTTTAGTATCTCGCATCTTGCCCTGGCTGCTGCGTGTCCCTGGTCCCAGAGAGTCATTATACTGTAAGTCTGCTTGTAATAACTGCTGTTTTACTACTGCTATTTATTTACTTGTCAATGTAATTTTGGAAGGCAAGGCTTTGCATTTGTGTTTAAGATGTTATAAGTACTGGTACAAATATATCCTACAGAGTGGCTTATTAGAAATAGCTCCTCCTCGTGGGTTTAACCACGCCATCCATCCTTACAATATACGAAGTAGAACTAGCTGTGCTGTTTTTAGCGAGAGTATCTCATCTTTTTACCCTCTAGCTTTACTATTATCTCCTGAGCTAGCTGACAGAGGACTCTATACCAGCTTGGCTGCTCGTAAATAAGCAAGCAGCGCTCAATTAACTTTAATTCCTCTTTTGCATTATTCTCAACGCCACATTTATTTATAGAGCCAAACTGACGGAAGGCT
The DNA here is from genome assembly GCF_019279795.1 of Protopterus annectens. Taxonomy (NCBI): domain Eukaryota; kingdom Metazoa; phylum Chordata; order Ceratodontiformes; family Protopteridae; genus Protopterus; species Protopterus annectens. The sequence goes on along the minus strand of NC_056738.1, from coordinate 295,805,070 downwards.
AACTAACTATTTGACCGCCTTTATGTAATAGTGCGAACCTATCAGCAGTGCTCGGGTATTCAGTTACCTTTTTTTGCCCTTTATATCTTACTTTACTTATTCCCTGAGTTAGCTTTATGGCTGATATGATATCACCTGCACTGCTTGTAAGTTAATTGAGTAACGCTCGTGAATCTCTTATGTTTTTTCTCTCTCCCTGCCAAAGCGCAACTGGACTCCCGCCTTTCTGATCAGTATTTCTGCTACCTGAGTGTGCTTACACCTCTCTCCCAGAATGGCACCCTGAGACCTAATCTATACCCTAGCATAGTTATATCATTAAGCATTACTTAGACTGACTCCTTCTAACCTCTGGTGGTACTATCCACATACTTTTCTTGTTAAAACCCACACTACTAGAAACTAGCCTGCTCTTTTATTTAAACTCAGTTGTGAAGAGACTTGACAGGGTTTGACTTATATGAGGTGTTTATAGTACAACTGAATACTGCCTTCCCTATTCATATCATTATTAAACTGACTATGTTAGCCATTTATTGCTGAGAACCGAAGAGACTGGTTTGAATACATAGATTAATAGCTGAATGGCTGTATATTGCTGATTTACAGTTTATTTTTCTACCATCCTGTATACACACCTATAACCTAATAATAGCTTTGTGGGGTGTACAACAGAACTGTCTACACAATTGCTATTGATGATTGTACATGTTTATCGCCTGACTCTACCAAACAAACTGATTGTGACTCATAGTAGTAATGTATAGATACTCCTAACTTCTAAATAGTAGACTACCTCCAGTATGTTAGCCCTAGCTATTGTTAGTCTTCCTGAATGTTTGTTGCCATTCCAGTAAATGTATGTGCTATATGTATTTTTTTTCCACTGTATTTCCTCTGTATTCCTTCCTTAACTGTATATACTCTATACTGAAATCACTGCTGGCCATTCACTTAACTGTTTTTTTTCTCACTAACCTTCACAGCTGTCATCCTCCTCCCTGCATTCAGAACTTAAGAACCTATCTGCCTGGTTAATAAGGATGCCCATCCAAAGTCCTACCATCTAACCTGCATCCCTAAAGAAACTTGTGTCCTGTGCTTAAGTCCTTCCCTGCAAAGGAGTAAAGAAAGTACGTTTGTTCCCCTGTGCAAACTGTGTACTGAATTGTTCGTTATCATTAAAGCAAACCAGGTACTATTTGTTTAAAGTTTCACTCCTGAACCCGATTCCCAGCAGTCAGTCCCACCTTGCCCCCCAACTATAAACCCTACGCTCCCTTGAAATTATGACTTGGGATATATTTTCTTGTCTTTTGTCCACTTGTCAGCTTGCTGTGATCTAGTTGTTGTCCACTAGGTGGCTCCTCATATTGGCCTGTGTTATACCTCTTCTCTCTTTTCTAGTATTTCTACCCCTTATTACCTTCTCTGCTCATCCTTTTTCGTCCCCTTACTTGCTACTACCGCCTCTGTTTCCTATATTCCCTCTCCCCACTCAACTCTCCCCTGTAGCCCACCTATTGCAAAAGAACTTCCCACTTACCTAGAGTTAACTAGTGCCCCACAACAATCTGCAGCTTTCTGATTGTTTCTGGATCTCTTCTTTTACTTGCTCTAACCCGCTCCGTTCGCCCTGCGGGCTCACTCCGCTCCCCTACCCTACCCCTAAATCCCACACACCCCCACAGGTCCTACACATATACCTAACAAACCACACCCCTTCTCCATTCCACCAACTACGATCACACCTCCATTAATCAATCACCTTCTTTTCCCACCATTTTTTCTTCCACCACTTCCTATTCCTTTCAAATCACTCTCTATTCACTTTCACTACCACACCTACTTTATCTCTTCACCTATAGTTATTACCCATATCTACCATGCCAATAAATACACCCTCCTCCCTAGGCCACTTACAGAAGTTACTCTTACTCTCTTTTCTACCACCATTAACTTTAGCATACCTACTTACCTCCTATGAACTACCAGGATATTCACACTTTCTCTTCCCTACTAAACAATCTACATGTGCTGCTACATCCTTTGATACTAACCACTTCAACATTACTTCCATACCCAGCTATCTACTACCAAAAATACCATAGAACAGCCCACATTAGATATAACTTCCCTTCTACCAAAATATATCCATTTCTTCTCAGTAAATATACTACTTCTAGTTATCTAACACTCCTCCTCTCCCTAAAGGATGGTGATATTCACCCAAACCCTGGCCCAACCACCTCCACTACCACTCAGCTTAACTACCCAATCCTCCCTACCACCCCCCTACTCAAAAAAACACCCAACTCACTCTTAATAGCTCACTTCAATACACGTAACATTAATAATAAAATTGCACAAATCCATGCTCTCTTGGAACTATACTCCTTTGATATATTTTGTCTTACTGAAACTTGGTTAAAACCTTCAACCAAAGATAATGAAATTACCCCACCTGGTTATAACATATTACGTCTAGACCGCGTAACTAGGAAAGGTGGCAGAGTAGCAGTTCTTTACAAATCTGATTTGGAATTAACTATACTCAACCAAAAACCTCCTCAGGAATCCAACGCTGAGATACTCATTTCCAAACTTCAGATCAACTCAGTCAAATCTATCTATATTATTTGTATCTATGTTCCTCCAGGTAATAACATCTCTACTATTGAAGACATCCTCTGTTGGTTATCTCAAAGCCTCCCCCAAAAAACCATAGTCCTTGGTGATTTCAACATTGATTGGAATTGTTGCAACAACAACTTTCCTACTAGTCATATTAACTTCTCTGGGTTTACACAAACTATTAACTCCCCTACTAGAATAAACAAGTCCAATAAGAAAGAAAGCACCTTAGATTGGATTCTCATTAATAATCAGCCCCAAACCTACAACTCTGGTACCCTCCCAGACAAAATAAGTGATCACTCTCTAACTTACATCATCAGACTCAAAACCAATCCTCCTACTCAACCCATATTTAGGACAATCAGAACCAAGAAAAACTTTAACTTGGATCTATTCCTACTTGAACTTAGAACATGTAATTGGTCCCCCTTAAAACACCTTTCTCTTGATAAAGTGGTTGACTACTTTAATGATAACTTCCTTGCCATACTCAACCACCATGCCCCTGCCCGCTCTATCAGAATAAGAACCAAATCTGCTCCTTGGCTTTCTAAAGAAACTAAGCAAAAAATCCATCTCAGAAATAAATGCTGGAAAAAGTCGCTTTTAACTAAAAACCCTATAGATCACCAATACTACAAACAACTGAGAAATGAGACAAAAAAGTTATACTGTCTGATAAAAAAAACTATTTCCTTCAATCTCAGCAGACCCACCATAATAATTCAAAAAAGTTCTGGGCTATTATCAATCAACTATTACATCCTGGCCAATCTATCACACCTAACCCACAAGGCACTGACAAAGATAACCCTAAACAGACTGCTGATGCCTTTAATACCTTTTTCACAAAAGCTATTCAAACTCTTGCCAGTCAGCTTTCTCCTCTAATTGTAGCTGTATCCAATTCTGACTCTAACCCACCTCCTCCATTTTCCTTCCAACCTGTCCCAACAGCATTTATTCTCACCCTCACCCTCATCCAAAAATTAAAACCATGCACACCTTCTGCTGATCAACTACCCGCCGAATACTTACAGTTAGCTGCTAAATCTATTGCCTACCCCATATCCATCCTCATCAATAGAACCATTACTGAAGGATACATTCCCAAACTTTGGAAAGTCTCCTATATTGTTCCCCTTCATAAAGGCGGCGATTCCACTGAACTCTCCAACTATCGTCCTATTGCCATACTTTGTCCTTTATATAAGATAATGGAAAGATGTATCCATAGGCAATTATTAGACCACCTCCTCCTGAATAACCTACTTTCAAACTCCCAACATGGTTTCAGACCTTCCCATAGCACAACTACAGCCCTTCTTTCCTTTACAGACACCATCAACAAAAAACAGAACCTTAACATGCTTTCCTCTGCACTCTTCATTGACCTGTCTAAGGCTTTTGACATGGTAAATCACAACATACTTTTACACATTCTTAAATCTCTGTCACTTGATACGCTAGCCATAAAATGGTTCCAGTCCTACTTAAATAACAGACATCAAGCAGTGCTCTGGAACTCCATTCTTTCTACCCACCTACCAGTTAATATTGGAGTCCCTCAGGGATCCATACTAGGCCCTCTCCTGTTTTCTATATTCATCAATGACCTTCACCTAGTTACTCCCCAAGCCACATGTATACAGTACGCTGATGACTCTACTCTTATCTGCTCAGCCACATCCTTATCCAAACTCCACTCCCTTACGCAAGAGGTATTTAATTCTGTCGAAATTTGGTTCTCAAATCTCTGTCTTCTATTAAATCCTAAAAAAACTAAACTTCTCCTTTTTACACCTACCAGCAAATCTCCCTCTATTGACTTCACTCTAACATCCAACAATGGTACTCTCATATCCCAAGATCCATTGTTGGATGTTAGAGTGAAGTTAATAGTGTTAAGAATGTGTAAAAGTATGTTGTGATTTACCATGTCAAAAGCCTTGGATACATCTTTCCATTATCTTAGATAAAGGAGAAAGTATGGCAATAGGACGATAGTTGGGAGTTCAGTGGAATCGCCACCTTTAGAGAAGGGTAGAGATTAGATGGGAGTGGGCAATAGGTTATTGTCAATGGTGATACTTAGTAGTTGGTATAACTTGTCTTACTACTCTAACAAGTACTCATCCACCCTCTATTTTTCTTCCTTTATGTCTTCCTTTCTTATTTTACGTTCTATTCTGTATAGTGTTAGTTACTATCCTTACTCAACAATTTATTAGTAACCTCCTCAATAACTGCACTAATTCAAGTCCAGTAATTTGCATTTTTGTTTCCACGTACTTGTAAATGTGTGATCACTTTGAAAAATGTTTTTTAGTATTTTTTGTATGAATTTTACCTGTATTCTAAATTTTTGTATATCTATAGACAGGTTCTTTCACTAGTTGGAGCTTTTCTCCCCGGGCCTCTACTGAAAATGGACATATATCCAGTTAGACTAGCCCGGTCAACAAATGTAAAATAAAATAAAATAAATAATAAAAAAAAATATATATATATATATATATATATATATATATATATATATATATATATATATACATGCTGCAATGTATTCCTTAATTCTGCCTGTCACATTCCAGACTTCATTCTATTATATGATTGACAGAATGTGTATATCACATCAAAGACTGTTGAAGAGGAGACTTGTGCAAGAACAGGTTGCAGACAAAGTTTCTTCTCCTCGGTAATGAGTGCTAGTGAGATATCTGTTAGTTCTATTCATGACTTGTTTTTTCTGCTAGGAATGCCGATATCAGAGATGCAGCAACTAGAGTTACACACATTGGCATGAGTGTTCGGATTGCCCATGTCTTAAAATATTTAGCATGATTAATTAAGGATTTTAAAAGGGAATGTTGCCTCAAATTTTTCCCTTGTTTCCTTATGCATAGTCGTTAGGAGTCATTCTTAGCAGCTTCAGAGGACCAAAACCAGCTACATTTTACAATGCTGACAGTACCTGTAAACAAAGAAAAAAAAAACGGTACGATACTTCTACTGTACACCAGGTGGCCAGATATATGCACCCCCCCCCCTCCACACACACACACACTATTTCCTGCCTCAGTGCTTTGATAGAAGAGCAAAATAAGAAACAGAAAGGCTGATTGTCCTGTATTGGGTAGTTATATATTTTGTTTTAAGGATATCCAGTTTATTCATGTGGTGCGTGGGACGCTGAAAGTAGTTTGGGGGGTAGGGTTTAATTGTACTGTTAGACTGTTACTCACTAATGTGCTTGAGCTAGATCAGGCTATTGTGTCTGTTTTATAGCGCCAAAGAATATTCTGATAAGGTTATTAATGTATATGCATAGTTAAGAAAAAAAGAGGATGGAATTCTGGGAGAAACTTGGATTGGGTCTTTGTGATGTTGGGATAGTGTGGTTTAGGATTTCAGTAGAAGAACAGGTTGTAGTTTCGGCAGTGTAAAAGGAGGGGGTAGGGTATAAGAAAGTAGAAGGTTTAATCAATGTTGCACATTTAACTATTATATATGATGCTGAGTTTGATTATAAAAAGGGATAGTTTAATCACTGTTATTGATTATGTTTATTTAATCAGAGGCTGCGGGAAGAAAAGTGAAGGTATACTGATTGTACTTTTCTCTGATTATAGAGCTGTTGTCTGTTCTTTTGGGAGTTTGGAGATCAAGTACCTAAGGCTTCTGAAATTCAGCAATCAGGTCCCATTTCTGCACCCTACCCTGACCTCCCTTCCTCAGATTTTACTTGAGGAGTAAAAAAGAAGCACATTTTTTATTTCTTTTAAACTGTAACAAACTGCTTGCTATAGTTTACACCATGCAGAGAACTCTATAAGCAAAACCTTTTTTTCTTTTAAACTGTAACAAACAGTTACTGTACTTTATACCCTGCCCAGAACACTACAGCCTTCAGGTGTTAGTTCAAAAAAGAAAACATAAATCTTTTTCTTCTAAACTGTAGCAAATTCCTTGCTACAGTCTATACCACACAGCACTCAGGTTTGACTATAAGTGCATTACTGGCTTTTAAAGAATGATGAGGATTATTGGATTGGTCTCAGAAGGTTGTTTGTGCCCCCAACCCTTTGAGCCAATGCAGTTCCTCTTTTGCCCCACCCTAGCTACACTGCTGTCTTTAAAAGTTGGAACGTTATGATCTCTAAGCAGTAAATCAGTTCCTCTTTACACAAGACAATATTTAAGGTTAAATAGATAGAAGTGTATGAGAAGCCAAACCATCTGTAGAATGAGCAGTTGTTGAAGGTGGACAGCATATTTCAAAGAATATACAGTATTCCTAAATAAGTGAGATGAAAATTCTTGCTCCAGACTTTCATAAAATGTAACTATTTACCTTAATGACAGATCCCTACATGTGGACAGCTGTCTTACCTAGCTAAGCCTTCAAATCAGATGACAGGTTTCAGAGTCATAGAATGCATTGACAAAGCGTAGCACATTTCAGTAGGATCAAATTAAGTCTATTATCATGAGGTGGATTTGTTTCCATGATTAACATGTAGCAGTGGTGTGGGATGATATAACTGCACTGAATGACTGCCCATCATTGTTGACGCAGAATGTATGATACTGCAAACCAGAACCTGCTGAATATATTGCACCATTGCTCAGACAGTTGGTTGTATTATTTAGGTGGTAACTTAATCTCAATTGTACATCACTAATGCAGAAAGCATTGTTGAACACAGGGCAGCAATGTAAGCAGTGTGACCATTTTATTGTTGAGTCTGTGTAAAACCATCTATCTATCTGTCTATTTATCTATCTGTCTATCTATCTACACATACCGATACATGCAGACAAATTGGCGGCTATTGCAGTTCATTAACAAACTTTATTATGGTTTTATACCTGTGAAAAGAGCTTAAAAACCACAATCCAAGCAAAGGAGTATGTCACGTTACTAACCCCGTGTAACTGTGCATAATACAATATAGATACAAGTACTATGGAGTTAATACATAGATTCCAACAATATGGAGGATTATGTAAGTGCTGTGAGCCTGAGCTTTTGGCTGCACTAATGTAGGTTTCTAAGGCTGAAATTCTGATTTTCCTGAGATGTTATTTGTTCAAGCCAGGTATCCCTTCCCTGGTCTCTGTGTGCACATCATAGCATGTACTTGTTCTAACTGTGCCTCTGTGTGCACATTATAGCATGCATATGTTCTAACAGCAATGCTATGATGTGCAAATGGTATCCCTTCCACGTGCAATGTCATGTTGTGCACATGGCTTCCACTCCCTGGCCTCTGTGTGCCCATCTAGCATGCAGTTGTTCCAGCTGTAATGCTATGATGACATATGGTATTCCATCACTGGCTTCAGTATTCACATCATAGCGTGCACTTGTTCTAACTGAATGCTGTGATGTGCACATGGCATCCACTCCCTGGCCTCTGTGTGCACATGATGGCATGCACTTTTTCTAACTGTGCCTTCATGTACACATCTAGCATGCACTTGTTCTAACAGCATGCTATGATCTATACATGGTGTCCTCTCTTTGGCTTCCATGTGCACATTATAGCATGCACTTCTTCTAACAGTATGCTACGATGTGCACATGGTATTCCTTCTCTGCTCTCAATTGCCACATCATAGCATGCACTTGTTCTATCTGTGCCTCCAAATGCACATTATAGCATTCACTTGTTCGAACTTTAATGCTATGATGTGCAATTGGTATCCCTTCCCTGGCCTATGAGTGCACATCATAGCATGCACTTTTTCTAACTGCAATGCTATGATTTGCACATGGTATCCCTTCCTTGGCCTATGTGCGCACATCATAGCATGCACTTGTTCTAACTACAATGCTATTGCACATGGTATCCCTTCCCTGACCTCCATGTGCACATCATAGCATGCCCTTGTTCTAACTGCAATGATTTTTCTGTTATAATTTAGCCAATTTCTGCCAAGGTTTCACAATGGGGACCTCACATGTATGAGATTACAGCCGTGGTTCAGGTCAAAGAGCTGACATTGTATACAAAACTGTATGCCCCACACAATATATTCTGCAGCTCTCCATGCACCACTATCATTGGAGGTAGTTTTTGTGAGGGTTAGATTATTTAAAACAGTGTACAACTATCAGCACAAATCATTCCTGCATCAATATGATGCTCAAAGTATATAGAAAATATAGGCTTTTTCTGATGCCATTGTACGTCTATAACACATTAACCTGATGCTGATATCAGCAGTATTCATGCTTATTTAAATAAAGCATGTTAGCAAAGCCATCTCTTTCAAGTGCATATTGCAATAATTGGCCATGGTTGTATGTTGATTCATCAAACAAAAAGCCACTGATGTCCAATTGATCACAACAGCAATAATTGAAGAAAAACTTATTGTAAACAGAAAATAAAATAAGTAAATAAAATATTTTTTCAGCAAGGAAGCTTCCTTGCACCCCTCAACCTGTACTACTTAAATATACCAACTCAGAGATTGCACAATAGTGCAAAAAAGGCAAATTCCCTAACCCCATTGCAGTGCAGTCTTGCAAAACACTATTTTGGTAATGTGTGACAAAATGCACATTTGATCATTAATGCTGGAGAGTCAGTTCATTCGATACACTGAACACCTGCCAAAATGCACATCACCTGGGACAGATTATAGTGGCCAGTAATTAAGGTGGATTAATTGACTGGATTAGGTAGTAAAATTGTGTTGGATCACTGCATATAAGCATCTATGTTTCTGCTATGTACAGGAATATGTAAGCAGTTCTGTATTTCTCTAGTTTGGTTGATCTACTTCCATGGACAGATTTCCATGACGCTACTTAACAAGCTGGCTATCAGTTCTCTGTGTCTGTCTTCTGTAGAGATGTTCATGATAATCTGACTCAGAACTTTTCACATTCTACTCTGTGTATTGGCAGAAATCATAATTGCTGAAATATTTTATGTAAGAAGTATATATTCTTAAACATAATCTTTTTGTGTAACACATCTGGTAAGTCTAAAGTCCATGGTAAATGTTTGCCGAGTTATGCCCATATCCTCTCAGTTATTTGTAATGAAACTGATGCTGAATATGAATTCATTGAAACCTTGCTAATAATGTTTGGTGTTGTTTCCTGCTATTGTTTGAAAACAATTAGCATTTAGTGAAAAAAAATTTTTTACAGCAACAAAACACAAAGACAATGAGGCCATCTTGCAATTTTCTTGACAAATATGAATGCCAGGTTAACTTCACTAAAATCACCACAGATTTCAGTAAACAATTTATTTTTCTCTCAAATACATTTCAGTAACATCAACAGCATAAATAGTTACATCTTTCATATCAATTACCACTGCAGTAACATTTTCAAAGGTAGTCAAAAATGAACAAAGAAAACTGACTAGTCATACTTATACACTAAATCTATGCATAAAATCTGTTTTATGAACAGGCAAAAATGATTACCTATGAAACAGTGTTTTCATCAGAAATTAATGGGAAGATACAGAAGAGGTTAAAATACTTGAATTCACATTTAAATCTAAAACCGAACAAAATAATCAATATAAATAAAGCATGAAATACTTTTCTATGACACTTTTTCTATACAACCACATAACAAAAAATTAGATGTTGCTGACCTCCGTGTCAGAGAAGAATACAGTCCTGACTGCGATCTAAGTGACTGAGGTTCAATTATCTGACTGTGGAACTTGAGAAAGCAGGTGACCGAGGTTCAGCTGTAACAGGCAGGCAGGGGAGGGAAAGTTATGAAATGAGTGAGGCCTGCCCACCTCTTCCAGTGGGAGGAAGAGATCTGAGCACATCCAGAGGCACACAGGGTGGTGTGATCTTAATGGGGAAGACTACTGAGACCACCAGTACTACGGGAGGATGAGGGTCAGCTCTTTAAAGACAGGTCTCTTGTTTTACAGGATAGTTAAATAAATCCAGGGCTGATGTGCATTTATTTTTTTAATGAATATGTTATTAATTTTATATTAGGTGAAAAAGAATAAATAACCTACAGGCATTTATAAAAACATCTACTAAATATGAATAAATAGGATACAAATATTTTAACATTTTTTTTTTCTTTAAATAGAAATAACAACAGAAGAGTAAGAAAAAGGCTGTTTACACAAGTTAAAGAAATGAAAAAAATAACCTCACAAATAAATAAAATGTTAATATTTTACAGGGGCCCAGCCTCCTTGAAACCCCCACCTCTAATGTAACAGTCCCTAAACTAATACATGTCAATTTTGTGGTTGTACAAAGGCAAAAAGTGAAATTCCCTCCCCAGAAAAAAGAAAAAAAAAAAAGCATTCACTGTCAATAAGAAACCACAGCAGTGGTTCATTCATCTATCCACAGCCTCTTTTTACACATGTGGTTGGGGTGTCACTTCAACAATAACAATCCAGATTCACACCACTGGGTGGGTAGCCCTGATACAGTAGTTTTTCTACATCATATACTCACACCTATGGCCAATTTAGAGTGCCCAGTCCACCTACCACATGTCTTTGGAATGTGGGAGGAAACCCACATGAACACAGGGAGGACATGCAGACTCTGCACAGAAGGCACCCCAGCCAAGAATCAAATCAGGGAACCATTTGCTGTGAGGCAGCAATGCTAGCCACTGCACCACTGTGCCACCCCAGTTTGTTGAAGGAAAACAGCAGCTGGGAAGTTTAGCTTTGCTGAGCTCTGCTCAATGAATTTATTTCTCGGGCACTTGTAACTCAAGGAGCAGTAGAACAGCTTGATAGTTTAGTAAAAAAGAGTACTTAGCATCTATGGAGATTTGTAGACATGTCATTAATAATTTGGAAGTTATTTTCAAACTTATATAAACAATGCTTAATTTAAGCCAATATTTATGGTAGCGTTGTTGCCTCACAGCAAGAGGTTCTACCATTCGATTTTCGGCTGGAGTGTGGGGAGTGCCTTCTGTGTGGAGTCTGCATCTCCTCCCTGTGATCGAGTGGCATTCCAAAAGACATGCGTGAATGGGTGTGCCTTCATTGCAGGCTGGGAGTCGAGCTGGCAACTCGGCACTGTAAAAACCTACTGCCAATCATTAGTGGATGGGAGTTCTGCTGTGGCGACCCCTAACTGGGAAAAGCCGAAAGACAAACAACATTTATAATAAACAAATGTCCCAATATTTCTTGTATTTCCTTATAATACGAACCAATGAAATCTAGACACAAAAAGAAGGGCACTGGTGGTACAATCAACTCCTTTAATGCCAAGACACAATATTACCGCTTCCAAGTTGAGATAAAATGTGTTTTAGTCTTTCAATACCCATCATCAGATAAAACAAGAATTACTCTCCACTCCTATTTTATAGCCATTCAAAAATCCTGACAATCAATCAACATTTTAAAAAGATATACAATATACAAAGTTAAAAACAAAATGACAACCAAATAATTGTGTTTGTTAATAAATAATGATGACATTTAACCCCCTCTTTATACCCTCAGTTGAAGAATTTTGAGTTGGCCTTAGAAAGAGAAATTAAGAAATGGTTATTGTGACAACAAGATCAGGTATAATTTAACTTTTGGTGAGAACAAACTTCTCAATGACTTACGAGCAAATCAGTCCATAAGAATCATGGAACCCAACAAAGGAGGAGGTATTGTATTCATGGACAAGATTCTTTAAGAGGCCAAAATGTTGTCCACTTTACAGGATGATTCCAGATATAGTAGGGTTTCAATTAACGAGATCAATATTGCCTACAAGAAAATAGATTTTGCGCTAAAGGACCTGTTTGATGAAGGGGTCATTGATTATGATTATTATTATTATGATATTGATTATGCAACCTATACTTATCTGGAAAATAATAGGCCCAGGGTTTCTATTTTTGGTGTACCCAAGGTCCATAAAAACCTTGAGGACCCTACCATCAGACCAACAGTGGCTACCGAAATTTCTAAAATTGCCTCTCTAGCCAAATATCTTGACTGGAAGTTAAAAATTGTGTGTGTGTGTGTGGGGGGGGGGGGGCAAACATCTGAAGGATTCTTGGGATTTTCTCTCTAGTGTTAAACCTGAATATTTTTCTGTTGATTTTTGTTACTATAGATGTAGTAGATTTGTTTTCTGTCATGCCACATGATACAGGTTTACAATGGCTGGAGGAAGCACTTAGAATGAAAGTTGGATTTTTTGACAATGACACCTGCGTAAGTTTGGAGTTGGCAGATTTGGTTCTCAGGAATAACTTTTGTTTTTTGAAGGAGAATTCGTCCGACAGGACAAGGGGGTTGCCATGGGTGCCAATTGTGCCGCCACATATGCCAACATAATTTTGTCTATTTGGGAACATAAATTTGTTTTCCAGTCCCATTTTGCTACTTGTTGGAAGACGTACAAAAGATACCTAGATGACATCTGCCTCTTGTGGGAAGATAGCTTGGAGCAACTTGATGAATTTATTGAATACCTGTCCAATGCTACCTCCTTTTTGAAGTTTACCTACAAGGCACATATGACCTTATGGATTATTTAGACTTTTCCATTTATAAGGGGCAGGGGGGCTTTAAGTCTACCATTTTCAGGAAAGAGACTTTTTCCAATTCTTATATCTGCTTTTCTAGTGCTCACCCTTATTTTCAGAAAAATTATAAAGGGACAATTTGTCCATGCAAGCAGAATGACCTCCTTAGATGAGGACTTTGGCAAGGAATGTGTCAATTTGGAAAAAAATGTTCACTGAAAGAGGTTATCCAAAAATTACGATACATTGAGTTAGAGATGAAAAAAAATAATAATAAAATATATATATATATATATATATATATATATATATATATATATATATATATATAAATGTTCACTGAAAGAGATTATCCAAAAGATATGATACATTGAGTTAGAGATGAAAAACAAAAACAAAAACAAAAAAAAAAAAAAATATATATGTTCACTGAAAGAGATTATCCAAAATATACGATACATCAAGTTAGAGATGAAAAAAAAAAAAATAAATAAATATATATATATATATATATATATATATATATATATATATATATATATATATTCCAAGCTTGTTTTCTGCCTTTCCTGCAAGTAGTCGAATCCAGATACAGATTTAATGTATCCAGGACTGTTTGTAAGCTTCTGTGCCCCAAGCCTTTCTGTGTTGGAGGAAATCCTTCTAGCTTATCAGTGGGAGTGGTAAGCACTAGGTAGCCTATCTAAAACAAGATACAGATACAGATTCTTAGTTTTTGCCCTTGAATTTGCTTATCCATGCTCAGCACCTGTTCAGAACTTGTTGTAAGCACTAAATAAACTACAAATTACTACAGCACTCACCCTTCCTCATTACCTAGAGGAAAACAGTTTTGGTACTTACTTTCCTCACTTGCTTAGAGAAAAACAGCTCTTGTACTCACTTTCCTTACTTGTCTAGAGGAAAATATTTTTTTTATTCAGGCATGTCCAAGGGTCAGCTCCCAGTGTTCTCTCTTTGTCTGTCTGATGAATCTGGGCCTCTTGGGGCAATGTAAAAATTGTCTCATGTACACAGACAACCCTCTCCTCCTACCAACCAGTGCTACAACCTGTGAGAGATGCACTTATCTAGCCAAACTGGAAGTAAAGCTCTCTCCAACCAAGACTGAACTTGATAGTCAAGAGGAGAAGGTAAACACTTGCACCACACCACACTCATCACATAGTCCCACTAAACCTACACCACCAAAATCCACACATAGAAACACAAAAACATTTGTGGAGGCTCTCAATAATAATCTGCTCAAGCAACAGAGACCTCCAAAGCAGAAACGCAAGCAAGCTCCCACCACCAACACAACCCAAATGACACATAGCCCACAGACTCAGTGTGCCACTCAACCACAGCCCATAAGGCAAAACAAAGTACCCAAAACACTAGTCATAGTTGACTCTATAGTCAGGCACACTGATGTCCCACTCACCAGGCTAAACAAGGAGAAGGTCACTGTCAGCTGCCTGTCGGGTTCCAGGATCCGCCACATAACCCACGCACTCAGGTCACTCCACAAAAAGTACAAATATGACTCTGTGATTGTCCATGTTGGTGTGAACGACCTGAGATATACCTCCCTGGACTACATGAAAAAAGACATAGAAGAACTCTCCGATCTTGTAGCCCAAGCAGATATGAACCTAGCCCTGAGTAGCATCCTGCCATCACCCAGAATGATACCGCAGTACAAGGACAAAATGATTGACTTCAACAATTGGCTAAGCTTCCGCTGTCATTCTAAGGGGATCCAGTATTTGTCTGCCTGGGATGACATGGTCGACAGACCATGATGCTTTGCCAGAGATGGCCTGCACCTGTCACCCCTGGGATTCTGGATACTGGCAAAGGTTCTTGCCGCCCCTATATTACCTTTTTTAGGCAAGGTTTAAATGACAAATTCACCACCATAACAGGAACAGGCAAGCAAAAACTGAGGGTAATGCTACTCAATGCTAGAAGTCTAAATCTCAAAATGCACTCTCGAGGCACTCCTTAAAATGGAGAACATCGATGTCTGTGCAGTGACTGAGACCTGGTTCAAGGCTCCAGAGAGCACTCCTGCATTACCAGGCAATAACTCATACCAGTAAAACAAAAAGGCTATACAGTTGCCATACAGGACTATGTTTATTAAAAAAATTCCACAATCAAAAAACAAAATAGTAATAAAATAAACGGAGCAGAACACATAAGTACTAAGCGCTTTCACCCATCTAGATTATGGGCATCCTCAGAGTACTGAAGGCTTCACTCAGATACAATTTAATTAAATATGCTTGTTAATGGAGTAAAATAATTACCTTTTTAGCTAATTATACAACGCCTCTAATAAAACAATTAAACAAGCAGTAAAAATAATAATAATCAAGCTGTTCATCTCAAATTAGTAGTGTATGGGGGTACACTTGTTATACTTAATTCAACCTAAAACTAATTCAGAATGTGAATTTAAATTTACATTATAATTCTGTACATAGGTAATGAACTTAAAAAATAAAGATGATAGGAATTTACTTGAGGCCAAAGAGTGCTTGTGGCAGTTAAGACTTAATGCCAGCAATGCACCAGGCATTAATGAACATATTTAAATTTCAAGTATTTTGAAATACAAGTCATACTGCATTTAATGTAATTTTATATGCATTTTTATATATATTTATTATATATATATATTTATTATTATCAATCATCATTTCTACATAGTATATATATGTTTTATCGTGTTATTTATTAGATTGCACTATGCACACTCAACAATTTATTGTTTCACAGTATTTTTAATAATGTATTATATTCATATGGTATTTATGTTATATCTATGATATATTTATTGTATTTATTGTTACTATGATTATACAAATGACTTCAATTATCAATTTATTTATTTATTGATTTTAACTATAAGATGAATTTATTTTAAGTTCATTACCTTTGTACAAAATTAAAATGTAAATTTAAATTCACATTCTGAATTAGTTTTAGGTTGAATTAAGTATAACAAGTGTACCCCCATACACTACTAATTTGAGATGAACAACTTGATTATTATTATTTTTACTGCTTGTTTAATTGTTTTATTAGAGGCATTGTGTAATTAGCTAAAAAGGTTATTAGTTTACTCGATTAACAAGCATATTTAATTAAATTGTATCTGAGTGAAGCCTTCAGTACTCTGAGGATGCCCATAATCTAGATGGGTGAAAGCGCTTAGTACTTATGTGTTCTGCTCCATTTATTTTATTACTATTTTGTTTTTTGATTGTGGAATTTTTTTAATAAACATAGTCCTGCATGGCAACTGTATAGCCTTTTTGTTTTACCAGTTGCTGTTACTTTTCATTTTTGTTATAACTCATACCACACTTTTTGGCCATCTAACCTGGACCGGAACACCAAAGGCGGAGGTGTGTCCATATTCATTAAAGATATCCACACCTCCAGGCTAGTTGCTCAGCATAATGCAGCCGAGGTTATCCAAGTGCAACTAACTCTGGGAAAAACTGCAATCCAAATTGTAGCTCGCTACAGATCCCCCACCATGCCTCAGGATTCCCACTCCTCTTTTCCTGATATACTGGAAAATATTAGGGTTCAACCAAACACCCTAATATTGGGTGATTTCAACTACCCCACCATTAACTGGGAAAACTATGCATGTACCAACTCCTTCACTCAGCTCTTTTTGGAATTCATAAATTAAAATGCCCTGGATCAACTCTTATCCACACCCCCACCAGGGGCAACAATAGCCTAGACCTAGTCATTACCAACATGAGTGACCGGTGTTCCACACCTGAAGTCAACTCCTTGCTGGTCAGATCTGACTATAAGCTAATCACCCTAGAGATTCACATCCTGCCCCCACCCCCCCATTAAGGAAACCACGGTAAAAAATTTCTCCAAAGCCAACTTCATGCTTCTTAAGACAGAAGTGGTGAACTTCATGACACCCATGCAGATGGATAATACAGTTACGACTGCTGAATCCTACACAAATGCACTCTATAAGCACTTACACGAGTGCATGGATCGTGCTATCCCAAACAGAACCAAGATGCTATCCTCCAAAAAAAAAGAAGCCAATCTGGTGGTCCCCTGCCATAAATAAACTCTGCAACAGAAGGAAGAAATTGTTGCAAAAGAGAGTAAACTTCCATGAGTGGAGGAGCTCCCTGGTCAGCCTCAACAAGAAGCTGAGATCCCTTATAAGATCCTCCAAAGCTAGATATGAAAACAAGATTGCCACTGATTCTAAGGACAATCACAAAGCAATCTATAGCTATGTCAAGAATCTCAATGGCAACACCCAGATCTGCTCTGAGTTATAGCACAATTGCACAAAAGTTACAGAACAAACTGATATTGCCAACATCCTGGCAGATAGGATCAGTGCTAACTTTACCCCCCCCTCACCCCCTAAAGGGCCCATATCTATACAGGAAGAATGCAGAGTCCCTGTAATCACAACTTCACAGGTAAAAGCAGCACTCCCTAAAGGCAAAAGCACAGCATCCATGGGACCGGAAAACATCCCAGACTGTGTTTTACACAAACTTCAGAACGAACTGGCTCCCCACCTAAGTACCATATTCAATCATAGCCTCACATCAGGCTTTGTGCCCACTGAATGGTGCACAGCAACAGTTATCCCACTCCGCAAAAGGGGGAGCCACCACTGATCCTGGGAACTATCGCCCTATTAACCTGATGAGCCTGGTCTGCAAGGCCATGGAACGTATCATTATGGAATTCATAAACAAAGACATTGGCAACCTCCAAACTCTGGACCCCATCCAGTTCAGGTTTGTGAAGGGCAGATCTTGCCACCTGAACCTGGTCGACTTCTTTGAGGTAGTCATCAAAGCCGTAGATGAGGGTAAGGTGGTTCATACAGCTTATCTTGACCTCGCCAAGGCTTTCGACACCATCCCCCATTCTGGAATTATAGCTAAACTCACTAAACTAGGTATAAATCCCTATGTCACAAGATGGGTTGCCAACTAGTTCACTGACAGAACCCACACTGTAAAAGTTGCAGACTCCAAATTTGACTTCAAACCAGTGACAAGTGGGGTACCACAGGGTTCAGTCCTGTGACCTCTCCTGTTTGGTATCTACTTCTCTGAAGTACAGGCTACCACAGAAGTCCTCTGGCTAATGAGGTTTACAGATAACTGCAAACTAGGAGCTATAGTTGAGTTCTCAAATGATGTGGACATCCTACAGAGGGGCCTCACTGAGACAGATGCCTGGTGTCAGAACCATGGCCTCAAGCTCATTGCCAAAAAGTGCGTTGTTATCCTCTTTGGTAAAAACTCTGTACCCATGAACTACCACATAGGCAGCAGTCTTTTTAACACCGAATGTCTGATAAGAGACCTTGGGACCCAGGTAGACAGTAGTCTTTCCTTTGATAATCACATCGCCACAGTAGTCAGGAAATCCTTCTACATGGCACACCTCATCACAAAAGGGTTCTCATCCAGGAAAAAAGAGGTCATTGTTCCCCTCTACTCGGCACTCATTAGACCCATTATAGAGTGCAATGCCCCTTTTGGAATGTACCTCACAAGAATCTGCAGCAGCTGGAAAGGCCACAGAAGTACCCCAGAAAGAGAATTACTGGCCTCAGATTCCCTACACTGATCGTCTCAAAAAACTCCAGCTTTACTCTGTAGCATATCACCTACTCCGAGGTGATCTCTGCCTAACATATAAAGCTATGTCAAACCCAGAGCTGTTGGACATGTTACACCTAAAGAAATCCCAATCTCTCTGAGCTACATGCTCTAGGGACCTAAACCTTGTCACCCCAATAAAGAGGAGTTGCTGGAGGGATAGATTCCTGTCCCAGAGACTTCCCATACTCTGGAACAGGCTACCCATCTATGTCAAGCAAAGTTTCTCATTAACACTCTTCAAGAAAAATCTTGATGAGTGGATGGGAAATAGGAAATACACCCCGGGGATCACTTCTGTGGCTCTGCTCGACAGGAGCACAAGACATTAACTTTCTTGGGTTGGCATAAGCCAGGGAACTTTGTTGGCTATGCTTACTTAGGCCCTTGGGCCGATAGCCTAATACGTACCTATGAACCTATGAAGGCAGTAAAGGAAGGAAAGATAGACATCCCCCCATTCTAGGTAAGAGTTTATCTATATCAGGAAATAAAACTTGTGATGACACCAATGATCAGGGTTTTCACGAGGCATTTGTTACTAATTTTAGTGGTGATGCTTATTTAATCAAAAACACCATTGAAAAGGAATGGAACAAATTATCCAAATTTACAGACATGAACAATATTAAGGGTAAACCCCTTAAAGTCATATTAAGAAAAGGTCAAAACATTTAAAATATGTTGAAACACATACTTAGGAGTTAATAATCAGAAAAACGTTGGTACCTATAAATGTGGGGCATGCTCACAGTGTAGAAACATCAGCCATAGTGAAAAAATATTTGTGAAGGCAAGACAGAAACAGATGGTGGGCAAGATGTATTCTAATTGTAACTCCAAAGGTTTAGTTTGCATCGTTCAGTGTGACCATTGTGATGCCTTTTACGTGGGGAAGACTGAACGTGAGTTAAAACGAAGAATCTACGAGCATCTAAATGACGTTAAAAATCGGAATGGATGAAATGCCCTTTTTAAGCATAAATTAGTTTGTAAAAAAGCTAACTTTACATTTTTTGTTATTGAGGTGGTGCCTAAGATGTGGGGGGGGGGGGGTCCTTGGGAAACCAAATTAGAATACAGGGTTGCCTACTGGCAGATTGTGCTGGAGGCTAATAAGTACTCTGGACTCAATGACAATGTTTCACTGGCACCAGTTCTCAAGTTAAGGACTGCTAATTTGTGAGTATACGTTTTCCACATTGGCAAGTAATAACCATATTTTTTATTGTGGTCACACTACTTATGACGGCACAATTTTATTATGTAGGGATGTCCCTGTTCCTGTAATACCATCTACTTGTCAGTAGATGGCGCTATGAAAACATTCTTTACAGATCAGTATATAATTTTTTTGTATATACTTATGCATATGTAATTTATTTTATTTATTTATTATTATGTAAGTTTAAGAGTTCCATAATTATTTTCATAGGATGGACCTTTTTAGGTCATCATTATTTATTAACAAATACGATTATTTGGTTGTCATTTTGTTTTTAACTTTGTATATTGTATATCTTGTTGATTGATTGTCAGGATATTTGAATGGCTATAAAATAGGGGTGGAGAATAATTTTTGTTCTATCTGATGAAGTCTGGGTATTGAATGACAAAAACGCATTTTATCTTGACTTGTAAGTATTAATATTGTGTCTTGGCATTAAATTAGTTGATTTTACCACCAGTGCCCTTTTGTTGTGTCTAGATTTTGTTGATTTGTGGTGTTTTGTTCTTGGCACATTCTCCGCTTTTTATTGGTTATTTCTTTATAATATACTGAATTAAGAAGTCTAAGGAATGTATTCATAGTCCAGAACATTAACAAAGTAGAGTGATACTGTCACATAGGCAGACAACACACAAGTGCTAAATAAATGCATATAAAGAAATCAGTGCATGTAGTGAGAATTGCTGTGCTTCAGTGATGGTGGGCATGGAACATAGGAACATAGCAACATACTAAGCAAGCAATCATTGGGACCATTAAGATGCAGCAGACCAACTTTAAAGTTCTTGCCACTCTTTTCAAGCATTTAATAGTGCCCACCTCCCAAACTGAGCACGGTCATACATGATGATCATTCTGTAAATTTGTATCTACTCATCCAAAGTGAAGTAGAAACTTTATAAATGAAGCAAAGCAGTGCAGCAGAGTCTACAAAGAAAGGCATAGTTGCAGTCTCACACCACTCCACCATGAAATTTCTGAGAATATGAATGAAAGCTACTTCAGTTACCACCAAATGGTTGCCTTTACTGGCAATAAATTGTGTGTGCACACTGAAGAAAAAATAGTATAGGGTAGTTAAGAGAAATGAATGGCTGCCCAGCAAGATGCACACCAAATTGTCTCATTAAAATGGGAGAAGGGAGTACAGGACAACCCGTAAGTGGTATAGCAAGCAGGGGAACACTGCAGTTCAAAATAGGTTAAGTGGGAAGATAGGAC
The DNA here is from genome assembly GCF_019279795.1 of Protopterus annectens. Classification (NCBI taxonomy): domain Eukaryota; kingdom Metazoa; phylum Chordata; order Ceratodontiformes; family Protopteridae; genus Protopterus; species Protopterus annectens. The sequence goes on along the minus strand of NC_056738.1, from coordinate 295,783,769 downwards.
ATTTTTTTGGGGGGGGGGTTAAAGAATCCCTAACACACGCACACTCACACACACACACACACACACACACACACACACACACACACACACACACACACACACACACACACACACACACACACACACACACACACACACACACACACATGTGTATGCATATATATATATATATATATATAGAGAGAGAGAGAGAGAGAGATGGATATTGCGACCAGGCAATGGGGGCACACAGACACATGACATAAGATCTCCAACAAAATGGGAAAATGTGGGCATACAAGGAGAGGGTGACATATGGAAGCAAATAAAAGGTAGATGAATGGCTAGGGATGGGATGGAGTAAAGGCAGCCTACTAAACAGTGATTGGGTCAAATGAGAAATTACTGGAACACAACATTGGTCCTCAGTCTACATGGTCAGTGGCAAGGAAATACCTAACCTTGGTGGCCTTAAATCACTGGCCAGCTCCAGCAAGTTTGCTACTTGGAGCAGGAAGGCTAGCTTCATGGGGACCCAGTTGGTCATCACCTAGTCAACTTCATTCACTACATGCTCCAGCTCAGGTAAAGCCATGGCATGATACAGCTGATATAAGCTAGGGGAGAACATAAGATACCATTGACCCTCTGTGTCTGAACTCCCTTCTCCTGCTTGTGGCATCCAACAGCATTCCCCACATACTCCTCCTGTGCTGAAAGAAAAAAAGAATACAAAAATAGTCAGATGCCTCATATAGGTGTGAGTATATGCAAATGAAAGTTCAACAATACACCTTCATACACATTTGCAAATTAGCAAGCTGAAGCCTGAAAAGATTCCAAAAGCCTGTGGCTGTTTGAATGCACTTTTTGCTGTACTTGAAAAAATTAGAATTCCTAAGATTATGTATTACTCTTGCACCTATCATATTTTATTGTTACTTTTACTTTATTTGGATTTGTTGACCTGGGTAGAGTATCAGTCCTACTGGACCATTTTCACACTCAAGCCAAAAAATATTTGAAATTACCAATGAGGTCAAAAATAATACACAGCAATCATATTACAATGATATCATGGTCAAACATGACACACTTTTTAAACAATTACAATTTCACAGACAGTAGCAATTGTATAACTGTAACACTGTCAAATAGAATATACATTTTAAACAGTTACCATTCCAGTAAAAGTCATATAGAACTAATGCTGAGAATACAGGGTTTCTGGCAGAGTCATATGATTTAATTGTTTGAATAATAAAGATTTTAGCGCTGAGTGAAATGTAGGAAAGGGTTTAATAGCATTTACATGAGAAGGATGGAGGCCTGTATTTTAGGGTGAGAATGGTGAAGCTGTGTTCATTGTATTTCATTTTGAGTGAGGGGTTTCTAGGGTAGAAGTATGTTTGGGGTGGGGGGTTATCAGTTAGTCTGATTGCTTATGAGGCTTTATCAAAGATGAAGCAGTGGCATTTCTTTTGAGGGTTAATTTGATAAATCTGCAGGTGTTAGTGCAGTTGGTTTGCAGAGCTCTAAGATTAATGTAGTTGGTTTGCAGAGCTCTAAGATTAATGCAGTTGGTTTGCAGAGCTCTAAGATTAATGTAGTTGGTTTGCAGAGCTGTAAGATTAATGCAGTTAGTTTGCAGAGTTGTAAGATTAATGCAGCTGGTTTTCAGAGCTGTAAGATTAATGCAGTTGGTTTGCAGGGCTGTAAGATTAATGCAGTTGGTTTGAAGAGCTCTAAGATTAATGCAGTTGGTTTGCAGAGCTGTAAGATTCTTTTGAATGCAGTACCCACAATATGGAGACTGTGTTCCCTCAGGGGAGCACGATCTCTGTTTCCAAACATAGTGCTCCTTCAGTGGAAATGAAGTGAGATCAGAAGACCGGACATAACTTTGGAAGTTAAGATTGGGGGTCTAGCCAAACTCTAAGATATAGGTAATATTAAACTGTTTGTACTGATTCTTGATTGCATTAGGTAATGGCCCAAGGTACCTTTTTTTCTTGTATATAATTAGTATGTGGGTAACTAGCAAGTCAGAAATGTGTTAAACGTCTGTTTGCATATGATTTTTGGTTACTGATTGAGAAGGTTGAATCTGTATATGACCATGTCGACTCCATAGAATAGGTTTGGCATATGTCATTGTTCCCTGATGATACTATTGATAAAAACTAGGTGACGTAACTGAGTATTGAGATCCTTCTGTGCGTGTGTGTGTGTGTGGGGGGGGGTGGTACAAGGGTTGGAGGCAGAGAGTCCGAACTTTAAATATTCTGTTGGAAAGGAATGATTCAAACCATTTCATTGCTGTAGGGATGATAGTCCATTGAGTCAAAGGCTTTAGTTAGGTCTACTAAGAGGGCTCCTGTTAGTTTGCCTTTGTTCATATTGGTAAGTTTGGCATCTGTAAAGGTATACAAAACAGTCATAGTAATTCTACCAAACCAAAACCCATACTGCAGACAGGAAAAATATGTCTGTCTGTGCAGGCACTATGCAAGCAGGATCTAATTAATCTCTTCATATATTTTGCCACTAGTGTGAGCAATAGAGATTAGGTAGAAATTATTTACATGGGATGGTTTGGCAATTTTGGTGAGGGCTTGACAATGCCAATTTTGCACTTGGGTGAAATGGTAGTGACAGAGGAGCCGAATGTTGTTGAAGTCTGGGAGGGCGGAGGGTGACAGGGGCACTTAGTGATCTAAAAAGGGCATTTTTTTAAAACTATTTACTACCACAACATAGGTTCACTTGGAGGACATTTTAAGCTCAGCCATTTTCCATTTTGGTGCTTGAATTAACATTTCCTGATTGGTCTTACCTATCCCATAGCTGATAATTGTATATTAGCCTTAGTAAGAATAAATGTGATCACACTGTACATAATTTGAGGGGATCCATGTAAGGGATGCAGCATTTAGGAACTGCCTCTTTCCATTAGTGGCACGAGGGGTAATCCTGGAGTACATTTTCTATTACCCATCCTTAGATCCAAGTTGCATTTGAATATGGACAGGGATGAGGTTTGTTTTATTTGAATGCATAGTCTGTTCTGGATATATATCCATCTCTCCACAACATTCTGTTTAGATACCTGGACTGAGTATTTCTGATGCCATTTGACTTGTTGATGTTCAGTAGGTCCATCTGCATGAGGTCAGAGGATGCCTTCTGTGCCAGAAATGTCACCTCTAAGCACTCTGTAGGATACTGAGTATAGTGATAAATCATTGAGGTGGTCCATGCAAGACCTACTGTTTAGGACTTGTATCCTTTTAGTAAGGTATCTCTGTGGGTACTCCAATTGTTGCATGGGTCTGGACAGACACATGCCAAAGAGGGCATTATACAAAATGATTGACCTAATGAGGGCTTAGTAAAGGTGGACAATAAATTCTCTAGATCTAGCCACAATCAATTTGTTTATAAGCTGTGCAATATAGAAAAACGTTCTTATGTCTCTGGGCACATGTTGGTCAAAAGTCACGTCACTGTACACACAAGTTCCCAAATGCCAAACAACTGGGTCAGTTCTCAGGGGACATTGCCAATTTGCCAGTTCCCTGGAGTAAAATGGAAACTCAAACAAACTTCTGAACCACACAAAAAGAAACAGATGGCCTGGAAGCTTCCAAAAGGAATCCTAGAAACTAACCAAAATACAATGCAGCAAGTCTGTCAGCCAGATAATAATCCAAATAGCCGAAGTCAAATAAAAGTCTCTGTAAAAAGCCACCAATTTATTTAAGCCTTAAAAATATAGCTTTTCGTCAGTCCCAAGACCAACTTCTTCAGAAATAGTTAAATGTATCTACACCAAGTTACAAAATGGCCACCTTGACCTTTAAACTCTTACATCCATGACATCACTTCCCTTAATTCACCTTTAAAGGGATACAACATCACTACATATAATGAACATTATCTGTCTCTTTCCTTACTTTAATGATATCACACTAAGATATAAATAAACATTGCAATAAACCATGATTACATTGATAAAAAACATTTTCTAAAAAAGGGGGAAAAAAGTCACTACTAAAATAACATTGATAAAAAATCAATCATACTTTAACCTTCAATTGACTACAATTTCTAAAATAAATATAGTGACATAAAATGCATGGATATACAAAAAATTTCACATAAGCAGCATTTTAGACTATAATAAGGGGTGTCAGACAGTCAATGAGACTACCTCTCCAGGCTCTTTAACTTTAATATACATGCTATTGACAGCATGCCATTTAGGCCCGGAGGTACAAATGCTCTGAGTCTCAGCTGCCAAAGCAATTCCTTCCTTTCTAACAAAAGTGAATCCATCCCCCTTCCATGCTTAAGATTAATATGGTCAATTGCCATGAAATTAAAACCATGCTCAGGGTGCTCATGAATATGTTTAGCCAGGGCATTTTCTTCCTTATTCTTCTTTATAGCATAAGAATGTTCGTATATACGTTGGCATCATTTCCTGTCCATTTTCGCCACATAAAAACTCGGACAGGAATTACATACTGCTACATATATAACGTGGAAACATTTACAATTGTATCTTCCTTTTCCTGTATAAATGCTATTACGTATAGGGAGTTTGAGCCCCATTTTAACAAATCTGCAATATCTACATGAATTACATGTAAACATTCCAGATCTTGTGTTTGATACTCCCGAATAGCCTTCTAAGATATTCTTTAAGCCTGGGCCTTTTCTATAGGTAAATTTTACCTGTTGACCTAACTGCTGTAACCCATCAAACTCACTGATTGCAACAGCCCAAAATCTTTTAATGATGGAACTTATTCCTGGAGCATCCAAACTATAGGTCATTACAAACCACATGGACTGATTGATAAACTGAGAATTATTTTCTGACTCATTATGTACATTCAATACCCCCTGATGTGACTCCAAAAGCGGTTGGTAAACACCAGATCTTCTCTTATGTTTTACCTCCATTATCAGCTCTACCAACATGGGGGTTGGGTAGCCTCTATTGGAGAACAATTCTTTAATTCTTTCCATTTCCAACAAAAAAATCAGCATACAAGGTAACCATCCTAGCCGCTCGGACTAATTGTCCTTTCACGATCGCACGTTTTTGATGGTAAGGATGATTGCTGTCAAAATGTAGGTACCTATTGGACCACGTAGGTTTACGATAAATCTTGGCCACCGTATATCCATTTTCAGATGATTTAATTAACTCAACATCCAAGTAAGTGACCTTATTTTCCTGGTAGTCCCAGGTAAATTTCAAAAAATCAGTTGAAATATTCAAATCATTCACTAAGCTATCAGCTACCTCTCTATTTCCTTCCATGACTATGAAAATATCATCCAAAAACCTTGTATACAGATGTACCCTCTCTGATATAACTGGATGCTTGAACACAAAGTTGCTTTCCCATGATGCCAAAACCAAATTGGCTACACTCCCCCCACATGGTGACCCCATCGGGACACCTTTTGTCTGATGATAATATTTCTGATTGAAAGTCACAAAATTAAAGGTAAGGATTATGTCCAAAAGCTCTCTCACCATTGAGGTCTCCTCTTTGGGGGCACTCCTTGCTAATAACCTTTCCTCTACCCAATCTACCGCAATATCTTGGGGTGTTGAAGAATACAAATCGACCACATCTATGGTGAGGAAAACATCACCTGGTTTAAGGGTTAAAGAATTCACCTTTGTCAAAAAGGACCAGGAATCCCTCGATATATGCTGTTCAAGTTTAACATATTTTTTTAATAAAGTATCGACTACTTTGGCTGCTGCATAAGTTATGCTCCCCTTTGCACTTACCAGCTGTCTCATTGGAGGGTGATGCACATCCTTGTGAACCTTGGGGTTACCAAAAACCACAGGTATGCTAGGGGATGCCATTGCTATATAATTAAAAATACTCTTGTCTATAGACCCATTCATGAACATATCTTCAAAATACATACGGATCCTTGCCAAATGCCCATTCAATTAATTCAAGGAAAAAGTCGCATAACTTTCCGAAGACAAGATTGTCTCCATTCTCTCATTGTAATCTGCCAACTCCATCACTACTAACCCACCCCATGGCAATTGACCATATTAACCTTAAGCATGGAAGGGGGATGGATTCACTTTTGTTAGAAAGGAAGTAATTGCTTTGGCAGCTGAGACTCAGAGCATTTGTACCTCCGGGCCTAAATGGCATGCTGTCAATAGCATGTAGATTAAAGTTAAAGAGCCTGGAGAGGTAGTCTCATTGACTGTCTGACACCCCTTATTATAGTCTAAAATGTCGCTTATGTGAAATTTTGTGTATATCCATGCATTTTATGTCACTATATTTATTTTAGAAATTGTAGTCAATTGAAGGTTAAAGTATGATTGATTTTTTATCAATGTTATTTTAGTAGTGACTTTTTTTCCCCTTTTTTAGAAAATGTTTTTTATCAATGTAATCATGGTTTATTGCAATGTTTATTTATATCTTAGTGTGATATCATTAAAGTAAGGAAAGAGACAGATAATTTTCATTATATGTAGTGATGTTGTATCCCTTTAAAGGTGAATTAAGGGAAGTGATGTCATGGATGTAAGAGTTTAAAGGTCAAGGTGGCCATTTTGTAACTTGGTGTAGGTACATTTAACTATTTCTGAAGAAGTTGGTCTTGGGACTGACGAAAAGCTATACTTTTAAGGCTTAAATAAATTGGTGGCTTTTTACAGAGACTTTTATTTGACTTCAACTATTTGGATTATTATCTGGCTGACAGACTTGCTGCATTGTATTTTGGTTCATTTCTAGGATTCCTTTTGGGAGCTTCCAGGCCGTCTGTTTCTTTTTGTGCAGTTCCCTGGAGTAGATGACTTCCCAAATGATATGATAATGTACTCTTGGAGTTTAGTTTCAATTCATAATTCTGGCACCAGTTATTGTTTGGAACAAAACTTTCTGCATGATAGTTAAGTCATTTGGGGATTCAATAACTGCTCCTAGCATGCAGTCATCTCATACTTAGTTGGCCAAAGCCCTTTGGTATTTCCTTTTACTTTTGAGATATACATGCCAAAGAGAAAAACTCTCAGCACCGAACCCTGGGGGACACTATTGGTGACTGGTCTCTTCCTATATTTTGACCTACTGCATCCTGTGAGCAAGCATACATGTATACATTCGTTGATTCACCTTCTTGATTGTATTAACCTGATTGTATTAAATTATATTCCTTGTGAAATACAGCACCACTTGTTAGAATGTGTTTTTAGTTTGTAACAGTCTTCTAGTGAGCAATGAAACAAAATGTATGAACCAATAATGACAAATCTACCCATTTCAGAAAATTTCAACCATAAAAGGCCAGTCAAACGTCTGTGATTACAATCCACCAATATCAGTAAATATGAAAAATCTCTGCAGAAGTAAGTCATCTAAATAATTCCACATGAAAGGGATCTGTAACTAATGAAGAGGTTGCTGCTATCAAACAACTTTATATTTCATTGTTTCATCTACAAATAAAGTGCCTGTTACCCTGGAAGAATAAATTGCCTATGTTACATTAAAAAAAAATGATAAGCTAGTAATTTTGCAATGAGGAATGGAGGGCAAACTGATAATGGGTTCATAGTTACTAAGTAACTGCTCCAAAGGAAGACATTCATAGGACTGTAGCATCCACTCCCTTTAAAGTACAACACAATACAGTATTGGCAATCCATCTGCATACTGTGGGAGTAGTACCCATGGCCTTCTGTATCAAAAGCAAATATGCTACCTGTTGTGCAACTAATAATGCAAACAACTTATGATAAGCAGCATTAAACTTCTCTTCCCCTGAAGCTCTCAGTTTCTTGTAAAATCCACATGACGATCAACTAAGTCTCTCAACTTCGCAGCACAAGAAATCTGTTAAAAGCCAAAATTTATTTGGGCAAAGGCCCAAAACCAGGGACACATTTTAAATATTGCTTGTATAATCTTAGAAAGTTGCTAAAATAAAGTGTTTTGTGTTACCATGTTTTCCTGAAAGATAGGAAGACTAAAACTTAAAGAGCTATCATTATTTAGTGAATTCAGTTCTCACTGATTTGCCAGAAAAACACAAATTTTAAGAAAAACAGACCAAAAGTATGAGCCAAACATTCTGTCAAAATCTGAACAGTGGGGAAATATGGACTCAACTCTCTGAATCACAAGTGGTGGTATGGGTAGAGATTTCAGGCTCTTGTTTGAGCCTGAGTAACACTAACAAGCAGGTAAACCTAACTGGAGAATTTTACACACACACACACACACACACTAACATACACGCGCGCATGTTCACAGGAGTAATATAACACCTGCAAATCTCTCCTTACCGGCATGATGCTGGCAGCACCAATGGAACAGCGGCAGCATAACTTCTGTAACACAGAGCAATAAGAGAACAACATCCGCGTGCGAATCCACATTTAATTGAAAACTCCACTTCATTAATTTTCCAGACAGGTCTTGCAGCTGTAAAAGTGGGGGGCTCCCACTCCCTCTGGCTCTATGGTTCTGGCACCCATTGGCAGAGTTCATTAGTATAGTATTAGACATGTGATTGGGACAGTGGGTGAGGTATAAATGCCTGATGGAGATGCACCAGGGAAAGAAATCAGCCTATATGGGATATCAGATGAGTATGTATTGGCAGTTATATTTCTATGCATTATTCTTTTGAAGAAAAATGATGGGGTCATTTATTTTGGGGAAAGGGCTATGTTGTGTGGGCTGGGAGTTCTGATCGGGGTGACAAAAATATTCTAGAATGTTTTGGGTAGAGTATAAGTTATAGACTGTGGAAATGGACCCAGTAAGTGGCATATTATTAGATGGACCATGCCCTGATATCTTGTTAAGTAAACAGCAGGATGATTTTTCAAATAGATGATTATAGTGCAGTATATGACACTTATGAGGTACATGAGATACATTTTGACATAAATGACAGTGGTGCATATTTGTCCCTGTTCTTGGACTGTAATGGGCAGTTTTTTAACACCTTTATTAAACTATCTCTTAAGACATAGCTCCACATGCATTAATTGAAAAAAAAAACATATTAACAGTTTCTATTCAAACACAATATGTATTATATGTTTTCTTTCTTTATGACAATTGTCTTTTAATCCAACATTACATAAATTATACAATTCCTACCATCCCTTAAAGCAAATAAATAAATAAAATTAGAATAAAATCCTAGACAAGCTGAAGTTTTCACTGTGTGATTCCTTAAAACCTCTTGTAAATGAGGATAATTGGTTATATGCAAATGACCCCTACGGAAATCAGGTGTTTCAGCTATATGGCAGTTCTGAGTGCCCACAACTGTTTTCTTTTTAAGTCCATTGATGGACAAATTCTGGCAAATAAAGCCAAACCTCACTAGCTGTGGATATGCTTGTTTTAGTGGACATGCATGCTTCAGTCTTCTTATGACCTCATCAGCACATCATAAGTGGACTGTTTGGTTATCCTTTAGAAACACAGGGTTGTCATACCCAGTTGATATCCATAACCACTAACGTGTCTGCAAAATATCCCATCTAACAACTAAATAATATGTTAAGCAGGGCATCCAGCCAATAGCTGGTTTGGCTGTGTGTTCTGTTTACTCTTTTATTTTTACGTGGAACACTTTTACACAGAACATTTTAACTTTCAGTAGGTTGGCTGCTCTGAGGGAGTGCATTGAATTATTCAGTTCTCATTTGTTAGAACCATCTGCTTGTTGATTGCTTGAGTTATTTTTTCTCAGTTTTTTTATTGGCTTAGTAAAATGTTGTTTCATAGTTCATTCAACAATTATTCATTAGTTAAATGATTTGATTGGTAGTTTTGGAGGTCTGTACTGGCATCACATGTTCTTATTTGCTGGATAGCCATGTGTGGTTATTCAATGGTTCTGAAGATATCTCTTGATGAAAGCACTTAACCTTGCATAACAGTTTTTTTTTCCTTTGTGGGTTTTAATCTGGTCATTAAAGCATTTTCTTCATTCTTGGTGTCTGAGTCATAACATCTGGGTGTTTTGTTTGGTTATTAGACTTAAAAAGAAAAAAAGTCATAGGCATTCAAAACTGCCATATAGCTGAAACACCTGATGTCCTTAAGAGGTTATTTGCATATACCCCATCATTCTCTTTGACAAGAGGTTTTAAGGAATCACACAGTGAAAACTCTACCTTGGATAGGACTGTCTTGTAGGTTTTTTTTTTTTGCTGTGTGTCCTGTTTACTACCTTTTCTTAAAGCTCAATTCTCCATCTGAACATTATGCTAAATGTATTACTCCCACAAGTTCCACTTATTTCTATGTAATTTGCTTCTTCCCTTTTCTAAATGTCTCTCTTACAGTTCTTTTATCTCTATTATCATATTCAATACTTAACTGCCATTGGTTTAGATTTTCATTTTTTAGCAATTGCTTTTCTGGTGGTAAATAAAAATGAAGTTAATAAAGCCTTACTATGCCTAGGCAACTTAGATCCTGTATCCCAGCTCAACAGAATCATTTCCTTGGTTACAAACATATTCTCCCTCAGTACTTCTGACAGAGTAATTTGTAAGGATGTTTTTTAAATCTGCTGGCTCATTACACACCAGAAAACATATTTTCAAATATCTTTTTTTTCCCCATCACACCTTCAACATTTGCTATCTACCTGAGGAAAAATCTTTGGTGTCTGCTTGAAGTATAAAAATATCTGTGCAAACACTTCCAAGCAAAAATCCTAAACCTTCTGCACTTTGTTCTGTACTTGGGCACCATAAACATGTCCTCCCATGATTGCCTTGTAAATTGCTTTTCCAGTCTTTCTTCCCAATCTTTTGTAACCTCCTCTGATTCATTCTTAGAGCTATCATACATTTTATATGCCTTACTATTTATCCCTTTGGTTTCCCATATCCCTTTCTCTTTGCCTATACTTTGATAGCTAATGAGTTATCTTCAAAAAAAATAGACACAACAGTAATCTTTCTCAACTCATGCATGTTATTCAAATACTCTCTTATCTTCTGTTTAGTATTATGCAGTTGCTCCTTTACTTGTTATGTGACATTCCCATTATTCTGTAATACTTTATCATTTGTCACCCCTTTAAATAATTCCTATAATTTCTTAACCATATCTCTTTTTCTTTTAGTTCTACCGTGTTTTTAAACTCCATTTTCATTTTTATCCCACTCATTAGCTATTGCTGCTGATGAGATTTCTATTTTCCGGTAATAAGTCTTGAATAATTTCTTCTAGGCATTTCTTAAAAGCCTTTCTTTTTAATAGCTAGGTGAGAAAGCACCATTGTCTCATTTCTACTTTATCATCCTGCGTTTTTATCATTGTTTTTTTTTCTTGGTACACATAATCATTGGATATCTGTCATAGCTTTCAAGTTAATAAATGCACATGTTCTGTGAAATGTAATTTCTATCCAGTCTAGCCCATTGGTGGTACCTTGATGTAATGTATAGTTTATGACGGGTAAGTAACACCACAAAATAAAATCATGACAAATCTTACTATAAGTATGATAACCCTAACTATAAGTTAAGTATAAAAACAACAAAACTGACAAAGAGAACAAATATAATTAATGCTCCAGTTCTACTTGATTTCTAAGATAATTTCCATGACAAAAGCTTGCATTCCTTAATAAATTCATATGACCCAGTGATCCATGCTACAACATTCTTTTTTTACTAATGGGGATGGAAACATACACATAGCAGTAATGTACTACTACAACTCTGAAGGACATTACTGCCGTAATACAGCACTGCAGAATGGAGGTGATCAGAGAACCCCTTTAGTCTTGTTTTTTTTTAGACAGCAGGTACATTGCACAGTTGACATTTGGCTGACAATTTTTGTTTCAGCCATCTTCATTTAGATCAGCATTTATCACTGTAGCACCTTCTTCCCCAAGCCAATATTAACTTGTGGGTACATTAACATAAAGTTTTACCTGGGGCCTCATATGGTGCACAGCTGAGATTGCAAGTATTCTCTATCAATGTTTACTTACCTCAAAGTTTTTTTTTGCTTGGAATCACATGTAGATTAGGCCTGCTCTTGAGCGATTGATCACTTCTTTATTTGCATGCATAATGTGGAACTCTGGAGTCCTTCTTTCTAAATCATCTATGGTGGATTGTCTCCTGAAATGCTGGAATTTCCCTGAAATCTTAGAGTAGTGCCTTTAATGTGTATAAATTAATATAAAGCTAAAAAGTTTTTGAAATCTCACTGAAAACTGTAAAATAAAATCACAAGCAGTTTTTCTCTTTAATGAAAGTAAACAAACTGCAATCTTTCAACATACCAATAAGGCTGAAACGTAGTGAAAAATAATGTTGAGACACATTATGGAATACATGGCCATTATACTTAGTAGATTCATTTAAAACTTTGGCTGAGTGCCTTATTTGTACAGTTACTATAGACAATGAACATGTAATTCTTGACAAAAAGGATATTCACATGACTGGACTAAATATCACTATTCTAACGTTTTTTTAAAAGGGCAGTTTCCAGCCAGGGTTTACCTTCTATTGGTAACAGTAAACAAACAAGAGTTTAATTCTGCTGTGTTTCTCATAAAGATTTATTCTGTGAAATCTGCTTGATACCAAGGGGCTTCTTTGACCAAAGCAGTCAGTCCCTTCTTGAAGTTATGTACTATTGTTCTACCTGAAGCTGCATACAAATTCATCTGCAGTTTTGCCTTGAGTCTGTCTCATTCCTCTAACCTGGCTATGCAACTTTATAACAATTTCTGAAGCAGACCTGGATTTTACTGCTGAAATGGTAGTGGATCATGAGGTATGCTGCAATGCGTTTATGCTAGGATGATTGGAACTCCTCTAACCTCTCAACATTATGAAGATAGACATCTTCCACAGGACTATCTTCAGTCTTACACTCCTCAAGGCTTTAATGAAATGTGCCTTGAACTTTATCTCATACTATTCACCAAAGGCCTTAGAGAAAAACTCTGTCTGTGCTGTATTCCAAGATTTTGACATTTTAAAACTGGAAACGTGTGCTGTAGTCTACTATTTGACTTTGGTATCTCAGGTTTTCCAAACAAAGAAAATATGGCTGCATGACAGATGTTCTTTAATATGTGTAATCAGCATATGGCCATCCAAAATGAGTGATGGCAGATCATGGTAAATATGTACTCCAGCTTCTGCCATCTGCCCTTTCTTAGACTGCATAGTGCATGGTGCCATTCCTACTATGCAATACAGTTAGTTAATACACTCTAGAAACCTGTCAACATTTTCTGCCAACACATTTTAGAATCCATGATGTAGGTTGTCTTCCAGTTCTGTCTGGCCTACATAAAACTTCAGACTCCTTGAAATTCCTTATCTTTTGTCACTCTGTCTTAACTAACTGGCTCCATTCCAAGTATTTTTATCCTCTAAAGCAGTACATTTGCTGTTGTTTTATAAATGTCAACCTATGTAATGCAATTTCAGTTTTAGCATTATGTCCAGTTTTTTTAAAACATCCTTCTTTAATTTCTCTTTTCCTTCAGCAGATTTCAGGATAAATCCTTGTATTTTATGCAGTACATTTGAATGACATATCTTGTTCATCCATCACTGCATTAAAAATCTATCCCTTTGCTTCCTTTGCCATCCAGGTAAATTTAGCTTATTTTTTCAGAACTGTCTTCCACCATGTTTAGTTTGTGTTTTCATAGTAAACATCCGGCATCACCAATACCACACACACACACACAGACACACACACACACACACACACACACACACACACACACACACACACACACACACACACACACACACACACACACACACTTATTTATTTGCATTTGTTTGCATTTGTTTACTGGGGTAGTCCACTAGGCTATTCTGAGTCCATTTTCAGCGGAGGCCCGGGGAGAAAGTTCCACAAATAACAAGAAACATATACACATATATAAACATAGGGCGAATACATATGAAGGGAGTACAATTTCAAAAGTATACATAGTAAAGGTAACATATGAAAAGAGTTCATTACAAGAGTATGTACAGAAAAGGTAACATATTTAAACAATTGGTTGTATTACTGATATACTGCCAAACTGACAAATGTAAGGAATCAGCAAAGGTAAAGAGACAGACTTTACATAGATATTTCTGACAGAAGAAATAGCAAGGCTAATACTTAGCATTAATACACAGCACGATTTTAAAATCAGTGTCAGCAAAGGTAGTGGCAGTTAGGTTTTCAGAGAAGGAGACAAGGTGCAGGTACAATTCCAGATAGAAGATAAGTCATTCCTTAGGTAGGTTTTGAAATCATAAGCATTTTAACTGGTTCTAATAGTTAATGGTAGGGCACTCCATGCTATGGCTACCAAGCAAGACTACAGAAGCTGGCCAGCTGGCAGGTTTGGTTTTTACCAATAAAAGCCGCTGATTCTTGGATCTGAGAGGCATGCACAAGTACTGCAAAAACACTGCATATACAAAAATATGCACATGCACAAACACTGAAAAAAAAAAAAAAATTACAGAAACTTGCAGACACCTTATCCTGTGCATATTCGTATTTTATCCAGGCTGCCTACCTAAGCTGAACATGCTTTCGTCTGGTCATGATACATTAGTTCATTACCCTCTTTAGTTTATCCGTGATGCATTGTTTAAGCTCTTACACTAACTCTACCTCTCTCCGTTCCATATTTTCTCTTTATGTGATTCCCTATAGCCTGCACCATACCCCTGCCTTGGTATCATACTCTAGCAATATATGACATTTTTACCCTTTTAAGCTTTCATGAGTGTTTCAGCCCTTTTTACTACCCTACCAATGATGATAACCAGGCTGTACCAGTTATAGCTGTACAGTATGAATTTAATATGAGAAGAAGAGTAGAGACCAGGCAATACATTCCTAACTGCATTATGTAAACTCTGTAAAGACATTTGAGCATGTATTGCAATATTATATCTGCAAAGTCTGAAATGTTACACAATTTCAAATAAACTGTCTTTGGTACAATGGATTAGTAAACTGTCTACATATCTTCAAGGACAGGCTCTGTTTTGTCAATACAAGTAAAGAACGAGACTCCATGACTGTTTGCTTTCTTCATCAAGCGTACTGTATGAAGCTAATGTTCACTTTAAAGGACTTCTGCTTCAAAGAAATACCACAGACACAGCTCAGAACTGAGGAAGAACAGACTTTTCCTTCACTATGCACAGCAGTGACTATCTCCCCTGTTTAATAATAAAGTAGTATGGATGTCAAAAAAGATATTACATCAGATATGTAAGCTGCCAGAAAAGTGGGTCAGCCTTCACAGTTTCAGATTACTCTTTGTACAGATTCTTCAAATAAGAATGCACTCAAGGCCATCCTTGAGAATATGAAATGCCGAGTTTAGTCATAAACAAATAAGCAGAAGATTGAATATATTTCCATGATAGTTATATAGCATATTTATGATAGATTTATATGAGGTAAGCTACTGAGAAGCAAACATATATTTCCTCAGTTTTTCTTCAACAAGAACTTCACTTGAGCTTATATGTTTTTTTTTTTTTGTTTTAACTTCAATTTTTGTGATATATTTGAATTTCAATTTGTAAAAAAAAATTCTTGTTTTGCTTTTTATCACTTACCAAAGAATTTAACACTTAGAAAAGTTTATTCTAGTAAGACAATGAAATAATGAACTAGACTTCGGAATACTTTGGAGTACTTTAGTACACAATGCTTTTCCTTTCACAAAGATAAATTCTGTAAACAGTTTCTCAGTACAAAAAGTACTATTGTTTAACACTAAAATGCTAGCAAATGCAAATATCTGTGCAATCTGAGTTCATTTTTATCATAATGTACTGTGTAGTATTGTGAATCCCTATACTGGGAGACTTATATGGATTGTTTATTTATTATTTGCTTACCTTTTAGTAACCAGAATAGGGCACTAATCACAACATGACCAATTGCAAGCTCATTTTGCATTTGCATTCTGATACAGGAGAACATAGTAAAGGACAATAACAGGTAAACTGTATTTTTCCAAGGTGAAATCAAGAGGATGTTGTGTGCCTTTGGTGCATTTTTATTAAGTCAAATAATATCTAGCCTACATACTGCATTGCTCTTTTTTGCATGTTATATGATAAAAGGAGAGAGAGCCAAAATGAAGTGCTATAGTTTTTTTGGGGTAGAACTGTTAGAGATTTAAGGAATAGTTAAGTATATATGAAGTAATATGAGAAAAGATAACATGTAGAGAGGTATTTGTAGTATACAGTAACATAAAGGAGCCAAGCAAGGATAGACAAAGATGGACAGTGATGGTGGATGTATAGAGAATGACCACAGAGATAAAGAATAAGAAAAAAAAAGATAAAGACCAATAGCATCGGTTAAGGGTGTGATGAAGGGAAAACAAGAAGGCAGATTCACAAATCTAGGGTGTAGTCACATAACTGCATTGTACACATCACATTTTATATACACAATCTCGTCATTAATGTGTTTCATGAAGTTGAATCACAGAAGTGATACTGTGCTTGTGGATCATGTATAGAGGTGAACCATGGATGGAGTTTTGTCACTATCTGGCAGGCAGGACGTAATGATGAAGGGAGAATAGTGGTTGTGAAGGAATGACCTGACAAGTTAAAGAATGGTGCTGAAGGTGGCATACTGAAATCATATTCCTGAAGAATGTTCAATGCTGGCATGCAGTTGGACATGGAGGTTTGTGGTACTGGATACCCCCTATCATACTACATGCATACAGACAATTAACACTTCATGCTATGAACACATCCAGATTATTTAACTCTAGACATTTATTCCAGTGTATATGTAGGTAGTTAAATTGACAACAACCTGTGGACATTTAGAGCACTCATGCACTCTTTTACCTACAGCCATATGTACTTGCATAATGTGACCTCCTGTCTCCCTCCAGAAGACACCGCAGAGGGATATTCTGACCATAAGGGGGGACCTAGTGCACATGGAGCTGCTTTGCATGCTCCTTTTGATGCACTGTGGACACATCACCTTGTTATAGTTGAACATCTGTCAAATGACCATAAAGATGCAGATTTCTTTCACTGTGTCCTGTCCCTCATTTTTAATGGTAACAGTGATCTTCCATGGTCCTTCAGCTGCAGTGCAGTATTACTGTGCTTTGGTATGTGGACAAACTGATTAGGTGCTGTTTTACACCTGGCTGAAGATGGGGGGGACCCCTGGAGAGGAGACTAAGCAAGCACCTCCTGAGCTGAGAAATACTTCCTATACAGTCTCTGAGGAGCCAGTGAACACCACTGTACCCTCCGCCACAGATTTCCATATGTTGTCGCTGAGACAAACTTTCCATAGAGTCTCTGAGGAGCCAGTGAACACCACTGTACCCTCCGCCACTGATTTCCATATGTTGCCACTGAGACATACATTCCATACAGTCTCTGAGGAGCTAGTGATCACCACTGATTTCCATATGTTGCTTGACTTGTACTGCACTGCCTAACATCTTTTGTTCATTATCTGAGAGCAAAGTCTGCTATACAACATTACTAATTGTGCAAAGCAACTCTGGATGCCATACTGAGTATTACAGTACTGATGTTTTGTGGCTATAAGCGAGAGTGATTCACAAACAGTTTTGTCTCATTGCCATGCATGTGTAACATAGATGCTTGGCATATCATTGTTAATTAACGATCAGGCCCTATGTTGTTTCTCAATGCTGGGTGCTTGCTGATGTCATAATGTTGTGATATCAAACTGTGGTTTTCACACTGTGTATAACCGCGTGGTACTCTGGCTTAGATGTGCACCATGCAGGATTAACTACAGTCTAGCAGTGTTGCTTAACTATGTTGTGATGTTCACCATCAGTTTTGCTTGCTAATGGGATGTATTGTTTATGACAGCAGAGGGGTTAGTATGCACTTGTGCTCCCATATTTTCCGTGTATTCCACCTGCCTGTATATAGCTAGTTGTTGTTGTTGTGTCTTTTGACTTTTCCCGGTTAGGGGTCACCACAGCAGAACTCCGGTCTGCTAATGATTGGCAGTAGATTTTTACGTGCCGAGTTGCCAGCCCTGACGCACAACCTTCACCGAAGGTACCCCCATTCACGCATGTCTCCACACAGAGGATGCTCTAGCTGAGAATCGAACAGGACAACGTTTTACTGTGAGGCGACAATATTTTCTATAAATCGTAAACCCTGGCTACCATTCTTGCTTACCTAGCCACTCCATACCTGTACTCAGAGGTACTAATGCAGCCTGTCATTCATCTCACACTGCTGATATGCTTTTGTGGTCTGGGTTTGAGTGCTACAGCCCTGCCTGTGTGGTACTCATACTGTAACTGCATGTTACATTTGTACTAAGTGGTCTGCTACAGTATATGAGGGAAAGAAGTTATTTTTCTTTTGTCCTCAACTTAAAGTGGAGGATTGCACCAGAATGGGGGATGGAACAAGGAGTCAAAATAACTAGCTACATCTCTACTTGTACTGTGCCAGGTAGATGATGATGTATCAGTACTTCCTTCAATGTTTAGAGGATTTTGTAAATTGTATAGGGGTCTGGTATGTGTATTTGCATGGGTACAAACCCTATGGATTGGCTTTTTTTTTTTTTTTTTGTGAAAGCACCCTTCCTCCATGTTATACAATTGCAATTTGCAAATTTCAAAGGTATATAGCAAACAGATGTAAAGATGCAATTTTATAAGACTGCAACTTTATTACAAGATCAATATGATGTTTATATTTTCAAGTAAAATCATTTAGTGAAAGGTTCATAACTGTCTTACATAGGCATAATAATCCTTGCGACTGAGTTATTGATTCAAAGTATTCCTGATAGTTCAAGAGAGCAGAAAAACAAACTGCAGTTTTATTATTTCTTGAAATTAAAAGTCTGCTAAAACAAGCTGTTCTCACAATCAGGGTTGCTCCTAAGAATGATTAGGTCATGATGTGAATATTGAAAATCAAAGTATTAAAAATAACTTGTCTTTTTTGCTAACTTTTATAATGTGGCATTCTGTAAAACATCCATAATCCATGCAACTTGCTGATATACCAGATTATTATACTGCTATTGGCATAATTAAAAAAATCAGACTGTGGTCTTGAAAATAAAACTCAAACTGGAAAGCACATACATATTGTGTCCTAAGACTGCAAAGGTCTTCATAGCACACATACACATGTGTATATTGTGTTCTAGGACTGAAAAAAAATATCAGATATTAAAAAAAAAAAAAACTGACATATGGGCAAGCGATTTGCAGCAAAATCATTTTTGAAGGCTGCACTGAATTTGTTTCATAGCACTGTAGATTATTGTATTTTCTCTGCAGCAGCTCTGTAGGCATTTTATTATAGGAATGGAGGAACAGTAATGTTTTTATAATGACAGATAACTTGAGATGAGTAATTCAGCAAACTGTGACAAGTTTACTTTGCTGTTTTATTATCATTGTTGTTATTACTGATTAATCTGCTAACATTGATAGGCACAAGTTCATCTTTAAAATGGTGGCAGTGGAGGAATGCCTGCTAAGTGACTTATTCAAAGTGATACGGTATATAGTAGCAAGTGACAGGATCCAGCCCAAGACTTCAGGATAAACTTGTTAGTTCCTTTCTATAACTAATACTCAGTGTTATGTTCCTACTCGGGGATGAGAAATATATTAATTCATTACAATGGCTGGCCAAGGGAAGGCATATATTCTGGAACAAAAAAAGTCATAGCATGGTATAGTTAAAAAAATACACTGTTAAACTGGCAGGAAAGTTAGTATTGCTGTTTTCAGAGCTTGATATTTCATCCTGATTCTCAGGTGACTTCCCTTCCTTAAAGAGTGTAAGTGCCCAGTATTTGTCTGTGTGAATTTTTCCAAGTGCTCCAGTTTTCTCCCACATTCCAGTGATGTCTTTGCTATCATTTAAGAATGATTAGGTCATGATGTGAACATTGTGAAAATTCTATAACTAGGGGGGAACAAAAGGGGCACGTGTCCTGAGCACAAGGTATTAGAGGGATTGATCGGCAGGTGCTGATAGAGCATGACTGCAATAGAATCAGCATTCATTTCTGAAGTTGGGATAATATATTTGCTATTTAAATTCAAGTAGCAAAGACGCCCAAATGAGCTAGTGACAGCTCTGACAAAACTCATATATCCACTTCCTGAAGTCTGCAACAAATTCTGTCAATACTAATCCAGCTGCACAATTATTCATCTGCACTACCACTTGTTGAAGTGACCATCAGTTTTCTTACTGCCTCCATTCGCAAACATTAATAAAATGACCACTTCCAAAAAATATCCCTTGCCAGTGGAATAAATGGACACCTCCCACTTCAGTTAATTAAGCTACTAACCATATGTCAAATTTTCCAGTTAGTAGGCAAACAATTAAACTTAGGGCCCTGTCAAAAAAAACATACTAAATAATTGAGTTTTCAGAGTTGTATACATAAATCCTGGTAGCATAACGTAAACATTTGCCTCATTAGAATCTTGTATTCCCTATAAAAATATTGCTTTACAGCTATAGATAGAGATATATACAAATGACCCCATAAGGACATATCTGTGCTTTAACTACATGCATTCTAAATGCCCATGCCTTTTTTTTCTTTTTTGCTTTGTCTTTATAGGTACATTCAGATATGTCCTTAAGGGATCATCTGCATATATCCTATGGACCTTCACTACAGGAGGTTTAGGGTATTACACAGTGAAGATCCTAGTCTGACTTGGTCTTTCTTGCAGTTATATGTGTGTATGTGTGTGTGTGTGTGTGTGTGTGTGTGTGTGTGTGTGTGTGTGTGTGTGTGTGTGTGTGTGTGTGTGTATATATATATATATATATATATATATATATATATATATATATATACACACACACACACACACACATATATGTATATATATATATATATATATATATATATATATATATATATATATATATATATATATATACACACATACATACATACATACATACACGTGTGTGTATATACCTAAAATGAATCAAACAACATGAGACTGATAGTAAACATGATAAACAGTAAAGAGAATGACAAGAAAGACTGAAAAGTAATGAGACTGACACTGACAAAAGATGTGACACTGAAAAAGACTTGACAATATTGAACTTATACTAGGGAGGGGTTTATGTCCTTCCCCACTGCTCTGCAGCTTTGGAATTGGTATATATAATTACTATCAGAAGTGGATGGTACAACTCCCACATGAGGGATGCAGAGAGGCTCTCACTTGTGCAAAACCATTCAAAAATTTGTTTGGTGTCAGATTTTTCAGTGGTTTTCTACTTGATTAGATGTTATCACATTTTTCAATGTTGTTTGCAGGGGAGCAAGCTTCCCTGCACCGTCCTATGTTTGATATTTAGACAGTGATAATTTTATATACATATCTATATCTCTCTCTCTCTCTCTCTATATATATATATATATGTGTATACGCACACAAACACACACACACACACACACACACACACACACACACACACACACACACACACACACATGCCTAGACATACAGTGCAATACAGTTTATTCAACTAATGGAAAATCTAATACTGTATTACCAGTCAGTAAATAAAGTAAAATGTTGAGGAAATCCCAATAAAAATAAATTTGCTTTAATTATAAAGGTAGGAAACAACCAGCCACTCAATCTAAGCAGTTTTTCGCCAAGTGTAGTATATTGAAACAGAGTACAAAAGATTAACCCAGATAAAAGATAACATCAATTTAGCTAGTAGATCTAGGAGACACTCTCTAAGATACCATCCCTGTGGGAGGAATAAAGACACCTTGTTGAGGTTTCCAGTAGTTTATTCAGTTAAGCAGGTAGATGAACAAGTGTTTTTGTTCTATTAGAGCTTTAGGGTATTAGGGTATCTGAGACAGTGTCTCCTAGATCTAGTAACTAAAGTGATTTATATGCACTAATGCTTTATACTCTGTTTCTTGTTATTCCTGTCCCCCTCTGGGTCACAGGTGGGATACCAGACTTGCCTCAAACCTTCTTGACTACCTCTGTTTTCAAGTGTAGTATATTTATTTGAAATTGTCTATAGTTGTGTAGTGACCACTCTTAGTGGTAAAACAGGCTGCAACAGTTGCTCTGCTTGCTGATTTATAACCAATACCTGAAGCTGAATTTGCTGTCTCAACTCTCATATTAGCATAAGACAATTTCATAGCAGCCACACAATTTTCAGGAATGTCAGGCATCTTGGACATTTCAAGCAACCAGTTATTACTCAGCAGCATTGACACATGCCTGCAGTTTGTTGTCTATAATTTTATATCTGGTGCCTGAATAATGTTTTGTGCTGGATCCTGATGATGATGATGACGTAATATGTTTGTTTATACATTGAATTTCTGTCCAACATCTCATCAGTGTTTCTTACCCTTCTTTTAGAAAAGATAGATGTCTTGCTATTTTTTTAAATACTACTACTGTTTCTGTTGCTTTTTTTCTGGAAAATATTGTTATTTGCAGCTGGTCTTACACATAAGCCAACTAGGGGACCCCCTAGGACGCTGTTCTTTCTTCAGTTGTAGGGTACATGTACTCAAGTACTCTCAGGTTCTCCGTTATTTATTTTTCATAGAAAGAAATAATACATTTTTTCTATAAAAATAAATACAAACTGAAAGTGCCCTTAGCAGAACTGAGAGAGTGACACCTAGGGAGGATGTTCTGTAGGTTAAGCCATTCAAATGACTGTCCCATACCACTCAGTTTTGCTGTTCTGACCATGACAAGTTACTGTCAGGCGAGGTCTAATCTCATTCTATCAGGGCTATAGCTACTTCAGTTGCTTTTTGGAATGGGGTGAACACTAGAAGATTCTACAGGCAGAAAATTGGTCTTCTGTAGATATATATATATATATATATATATATATATATATATATATATATATATATATATATGTAGACTGGAGTCTGATCCTTCTTCCTCCTCCCTTTCTATATAAGCATATAGCCTAGGCTACACTACAGCAATAGTGATCTAATGATAAAGATAGTACAGTGGTGTAAGTAAACTTAATATAACAGCAGATGCTTGAACAGATAACTGTTGCAGTAGGTACACCCTCCCTCCTTCCCCTTGTCGTTTGTTATGCCATGGGTAGTGATCCTTATCTTCTCTACTTCTCCAAGCACATACTCAGTTGACAGAGCTCTAGCTTCCCTTGTTTTGGGGGAAGAAAGCACTGATCTTTGGAAAAAACACTTTGTCTAGTTTTTAACCAACTAGCTCTCAATATTCAATGGACGTGCAGGAGAGTTGAAGATTATTCAAGCATAGGTTGGCTGGATGTTTGGCCTTGGCAGGATATGTCCCATATAGCTTAGGTTACAGCAACAGTGGTCTAATTGAACAGCTACTGCTATGGTAAGTTTACTTATACAACTGTAGCTTTCATACAGATTTGCAGTTTTGTTAGAATTGTTCATAATTTGTGCTAATTTTCCAAAGAACAGCAGTTTTGGCTCTTCATATTTCTGATTTGACTGCTTTCCTGTAGCCAGATCCATACAGAACTAAATACTATTTGCATGTCAGACAAATGTTTTTGGGTATTGTCACCAGTTTCTATAAGACCAGTGCCATATGCACTTTGGAAGAGCTGGAGTCCAGTGGTATATCTATATATCTGACCAATGAGTAATGCCTTGAGCAGAAAGCCTAGACCTAGCCCATGTGGGCCTCTTATATTAAATGAGAAGCTTGCGATATGGTGTATTACAGTATAGCTGCCTGTTTTCTCTTCTGGAGGTAGTTTGTGAACCAAGTTAAAATGTGTTTCTACAGGATATCATCTGTAGTTTGCATATACTGCGGTGGTGGTGCTGTGGTAGTGTTGTCGCCTCACAGTAATATGTCGTCCTGTTTGATTCTCAGCTAGAGCATCTTCTGTGTGGAGACATGCGTGAATGGGTGTACCTTCGTTGAAGGTTGTGTGTCAGGGCCGGCAGCTCGGCATGTAAAAATCTACTGCCAATCATTAGCGGACCGGAGTTCTGCTGTGGCGACCCCTAACCGGGAAAAGCCGAAAGACACAACAACAACATCATCTGTAGTTTACATGACAGAATAGCAATGTACAGTGGATTTAGCTTTCAGAACTATATTATTAAAATGCGGCTATAAAGATGGTATAGCCTGATACACAGGAAAGCAAAACCAATAAAGAATATGTCAATTGCTTGTAATAACTTCACACATTTCTTTCAGATCACTAGAATATGTTATAGGAATCCTAAGGATTAAGTACTGAGCTAGATTACTGTGATTTTTGTATAAAACACTAATAATGTTCAAGAGATCATGAAAGTACTTGTTTTATTTTACTTGATTTTAATAAACCTCATGATTTCCTGATTTCCAATATCCTTTTTTCTCATTATTTCAGTTTTCTGTAGTGCCTAATAATCTCATGATCTCTATTGAAGTATTTCCTCCACATTTAGAATGAATGTATTAAATACATTAATGGATTCCTCACCTACAACATTAAGAAATATGACACATTTAACTTTCACTAGTTTGTCACTGAAGCCTCTTTCATTGAAATACTGCTGAAATTCAGGACTCAAGTGCATCCAGCTTTCTAAAAAAATCCTCCTGTGATTTGAGAGCAGCTGAGTTTGAATCATCAAAAGTCTAAATGAAGGGGGTGTGGCTTGGTTGGAAGCCTGATAGCAGCATAAAATCTCTACTCTGCAACTTTTCAACTTTCCTGACAGGATTTATTACTGAAAATCACCACAAATAATTTAAAATTAATAGTTCTGTGACATAGAACTCAAAAGCTTTCTTTTGGTGTATTTTTCATCTAAGAATCTCTACATTTTCCTGTCAAACTAACAAGAAGAAAGAAGGAAAGGAAAACTGCACTTAAAGAAAAGATGAGTCTTTTAAAATCTATACAGCAAGACAGCTCTCTGAAGAAAGAGATACACTCCATTCTGACAAATATCCAAAACCTAATAACAAAAATGGACAAACTAGATACAAAAGTGGATAAAATAAAAGAAGATTCCAATAAACAAATTGAAATACTGAGTGACATTCTAAAACAACAGAAAATACAAATTTCAGCAATAGAAGAATCTGTCTCGGATATTGACAGCAGACTGATAGACGCAGAGAAAAATATATGGAAACTCTCCTATTACAAAACAACAAACTCATCAATAAAGTAGATGATTTAGAAAACCAAACCAGAAGAAATAACATCAGGATATACGGTATACTAGAAGGAATGGAAGGAGACAATATGATTAATTTTTTGACAACATGGATCCATAAAACACTAAATTTACCAGAGGCCCTTTTTTTGGCTTTGGAAGAGCCCATAGATCACTAACTGCAATCCCCATCAAACAATAAAAAGACATATCCTAGATCAATAATAGCAAAACTAATGTCTTGCCAGGACAAAGATCTGATCTTAAAATCAGCTTGGGCTCTCTCTCCTATAAAATAAATGATCAGATAGTCAGATTTGACAACGACTACTCTACTGCTGTTTTTACAAAAAGAAAAACTTTCATTCCTCTCATCAAATCTCTCAAGCAAGCTGGTATAAAGGCACAATTAACATATCCTGCCAAAATTAGACTTTGCCTTTCTGAAGGGAAAAGAACCTTCGAAACTTTAGAAGAAGCAAACACTTTTATAAAGAAAAAGAATCTGGTAACTACAGAAGATCAAATGGATACTACTTCAACATTAAAGAGACAAGCAGCAACAAAGTCTGACTGGACTGTGAAAGACAAGAAGAAACTCAAAGACAAATGAACAAAATGTACTTTTTGCCTTTTTTTGTCTCCTCTGTCTTAAATCTTTTGAATAGTCAACTAACATTCTGATATCACAGATTGCTACAAAGATAAACAAGGTAAAATATGAGTTTTATTTTCATTAATATCTCTATTGCTATTTTAAATCAATAATATAGATAAATGAAGTAACATAACTTCATCCATCACATTTAGTATAAGCTGCAAGGCACTTAAGAAATGCCTAACTGTTATTTTAATAACCTTGAGTAATTAAAATGTATCCATTACATTTAGCATAGGTTGCAAGGTACCTAAGAAATGCCTAGCTGTTATTTTTAATAACTTATATGAATTAAACTACATCTTGGATAAAGTATATATTATTTTATTTATTTATTTATTTATTTTCTCTATTAATACCTAAAAAGTAAACACACATAAAAAAGTTCATAAAATATAGCTAATGTGACATGTTGGGATTTACATAAGTGCAATGTCTCACTTGCAGTGTGGTTATAGTATTCTATGTCTTGATTTTATGAAAACTATAGAGCTTTCTAAAAGGCTCTGTTTATGTTGTTTAACAAAGTACTGGAGATGTGTTCATTTAGTGAAGCAAGCATGACATATTAGTTATAAATAACCTTTAAGATAGAGCTTATATTTTATGCCTGTTTTTAAACAATATGGAAGTAAATGTGCTTAAACTGCCGTTTTTCTACAGTACATTAGATTTGCAGCACAAATAAACTTGCACCATTTCGCGAACATTTTTTTTAATCATTTGATACATGTTAAATATAATTCCCGCCTTCTTACCTAAATGGTTTTGAAATTAGAATTTTTAAAAGCAGCTCAAGCCTTGTAATCCATCCACGAGCTTCATTTCTTAACAGAAACAACTGAGACGCCTAGCAGGAACTGAACAATTGACCTCTGAACCTGTAGTTTCTCTTTGAGACCAACGGACCAATTGGAACGGTGGTAAAATGGCAAAGTAACTCAAAACATAAGACAAGCTTTATTTCAACATACCTGACAAATAAAAATAACTATCTATATGTTTTACAAGGTTTATAATGCTGCTTGAATAAGAAGGTGCTTTTTTGTTGTCAGGGCAACAGTTCCAACGTAATGATCACACTGCTGTTAATTTGTAGAGTGGTCCTCCTGATTTTGCTTCATACTGTCGTGCTGTTCCTTCTAAAATGCTTAATTTCCTGGTAAAGCACTACATTGCATTCAGGCAGTAATGCAAGAAATACATAGTTATTATTGTTTAAAAAACAAAATTTAATACAACACGTGTTGTATTAACAGGAATTCAGATAGAGTAAGGTTTTACAGCCATTATTTCTCATCTTTGCTGCTGATTGTTCAATAAAGAAGTTAAAAGCTTTGTTATGACTGAGCAGCCACTGTTGTATGTATAATCTATATATGAAGAATATTCAGGAAATAGACAAAATGATTCTGTCTTCCTATAAAAATGCTACACACATTCATATTAATCTTTGATCTGTAAAACTATCCTTTTGCTGCACTCATTGCTAAGAAAGCCATTCCACTAAAATAAAAATGAGTTGTGAAGTTCCCCCTTTTTGTGCAACAGAACTGCCACTAAATCTTGTGTTAGAATCAAGGGGTCTTGCTCGCAATAACTCATAAGCAATTGACTACCTAATCTACTCGCAGTATTCATCAGCAGTGCCAAACAACAGTAGAAAAAGATGTGTTACCTACAAGAAATAAAGTGTCATAACATTTTGAAAATGTCATGACTTAATTGGACGTTATTAAGTTAAGGTACTGTCCTTCTTACAAACACACTCCTTGAAAAAGTAATACAAGATATCCCATCAGCTCATTGGGGGTGTTGTCCTGATAACGGAAGAGTACCAATAAAAATATAATAAAAAAGCAGTGCAGCCGCTTAATACAATACATTTTTTTGAACATTGGTTATGTGCAGAGATGATGCACAAATGCATTACATAGTAAAGGAGTATTGGTTAAAACGTCAATGCTAAAGTATTTCACCCTTAGTTTTTGTAATAACTTTAAGGGATACTATGTTATACTGTTGCCATAACTTGTTAACTTTATGATGTGATGAGGTTTTTTTTTTTTCTAAGTCTTGTTAGTACCTTGCAAGACACATTATGAGAAAATATAGAGATTAACCAAATATTAAATGTTAAAATATTGAGGATGAAGGTCAAAAAAAGATATGTACTATTGCATACTCCTTTTCTTTTTTTTTTTATACTGTTTCCCCAACTTGACACCCCATGAAATATAACATTTGTAGTAACATACTGAAATTTTCTTTTTTCTTACATTTTATATGACCTAGTTTATTCAAACAAACTTCTGTTTTTTGGGGAGGGGAAATGAAGGTTATAATAGAATAAATACTTTAATTAAAAGATAGTTTATGCACACACAAATTTAAAAGTTTGTTGTTACCATTCTCTGAATGATGATTGTAAGAATAGTAAGGTATTATATATTACTTACATTTAACCTTAATCAAAATATTAGTTCATATAAACTCTACAATATATAACCCTATCTTCTTTTTGGTTATTAATGAAGCATGCCGTTGCAGTGACCCAATGTTATTGAATATGTGTTGGCAGACCTGTGGCTTGTATGTAACACAAATTAAGTCAGGAACACTAGGTTCCATGAAGAAGGATGTTATTGTAAATACTATTTTGCCTTCTTTAGTTGTTATAGAAACTCAGTCTATAACAAATTTTGTTATAACCTATAAGATTAATCCCCTAGGAAATCATTATATCTATTCTGAACTATTATACATTTTAAATGGTCTTAATGTATAATTGTCTATCATTGAATGTTAATGGGCTAAATAACCCTATTAAAAGAGCAAGCATTAATAAATACCTTTCTTTACATAAGGCGGATATAGTATTTCTTCAGGAGACACATTTAATATCCCAAGACTTAAATAAGCTAACACTAAACAACTATAAAATATTGACTAGTTCCCAATTTAATTACAAAAGAAGAGGTGTACTAATTCTTTGGAAAAAAAGTCTAAGGCTTCCTGAAATTGTAAAGTCATATATAGACAAAGAGGGTATGTTAACTTTAGTAGTAATTAAGTTTGAAAGGAAATACTATACACTCATAAACTCTTACTGGATCCCTGGAATTGGTACAAAGTCAGTAAAGAAATATTAGAAATTATGGGCCGGATTCCCGAAGGCTTGCACGGAGTCTAAGAGTAGAGTAAGACTCCATGCAGCCAACATATCCGCCGAGCAATCCAGGAAAAGCCAGTATGGGCATGCAACAGAGCTCCTAAAACGAGACTTACACTGACAGGCCTTGGATATGAAAATTACCTCAAATGCAGGTGAAAGGTATGCAAATGAGGTAAATTTGCAATTCAGGAAACCTGAACCTGTCCAAGTAAGAGTAGTGTTATTTGCAGAAATGTACTCCATTGACAACTGAGTACAGTTCTGCAAATAGCAAAACAGAGCCATGACAGCTCCAAAAAAAGGATGCATCCAGTTGAGGAAGCATGCCAATGGCCAAAAATACAGCCATTGGCAATGTTCATCGATGCAAAATAAAAATAAAAAATATTTTTTTTATCCCGATCTCCGGTGTTTAAGCGTAGCACAGCACCGCGCAAATGTGCTGTGATCTAAAAAACAGAAAACCAATAATTAAAATCCACAAATGTGGATTTTATTGTAATTCTTAATTTACAATGCAAGGGAATGGCAGGCTGAAGACAACATGGCTACCGAGTAAAGGTTGCTAAGGGGGGAAGCTCAGTCTAAGAGATGTAACCAAGCATTAGTAGGCAATCCTGTGCAAATGAGGATTAGGATAATAAATCCCAAGTTTACATAGCAAATGAGCACAGTCAGTGGAGTGTAGGAGTAGGATAAGGTGACATCATGGGGGGGCTATGTATAAAAGAAGTGAAGCTCATTGGAGCAGAGTGGCATGCGTCTGCTGTCAGTTACACATCACTGGAAGAGGTGTATCCACAGGTAGCCTAGCTAAAGGCAAGAAATTGAAGGTGTATGCCATGGATAACACTAAAGTTTCTTGTGAAGTGCCTGCAATGTGTTTGCAAGTGGGTGCGCACCTGTATATCCGAGTAAGAATGTGTGCGTGCGTGTACGCCTGTGTGTGCATGTTTAAGCTGGAGTAAGCATTTCTAAGGCTGTTTAAAGTTGTGTAAGTGCATTTGCGCTGGTGTGTGCGCGTTTTAGCAAGAATAAGCAAGTTTTAGTCCATGTAAGCATGTGTGCGCACGTGTGAGCTGGTGTGCACGTGTTTGTGCTTGTGTGCGCGGCGCTGCCCCCTTGAGGAAACAGAAAGGAAAAAGGATGCACAACAAATAGTAGGAAGTTAGCCAGGGAGTACTAGCAGAGCTAGCAGGTGAAAACAATCAGAATCGGGCAATTACACAGGCACTACCCCAGCCCAGCCCAGCACTTAAAACTCTGCAAACAACATTCTACTATGTTTCTCTCAAGAGACACTGCAACACTGCAGTAAGCTAATAGAAGTGAAAACTGAAAAATCTTTACTGAGACAAAGAAATGTTAGGGGCTGCCATTGCTGTTATAAGGCGACATATGTAACATGCTGAGGGTGGTGACAATGTGAATGCTACTGGACAACCCACAGTGAGGAGACAGAGAATAGTGTACAGGCCCAGGGTAACCTATCAGGGGCTACATGAGCTGGAGATAGTGGAGTGCTATAGAGTGGACAGAGAACTCTTGCAGCAAATTGTTGAGCTGTGCAAGCCATGCCTCACACACAGAACCAACAGAGGGGAACCCATCCCAGTGGAAACCAAGGTATGTGTTGGCCTAAGAATATTAGCAACAGGTACCTTCCAGAGACCAACTGGTGATATGATGGGGATATCACAGGCATCAGCATCCAGGGTACTGCACCAGGTCCAGGATGCCATGTCAGCACATGTCGGTGATCATGTATATTTCCCCAGTTCCCATGAGGTATTGGCCAGCAATATGCGTCTCTTCCAGCAAATAGCGGAATACCCTGAGGTAGTGGGTGCAATAAACTGCATGCACATATGCATCAAAGCACCAGCCGGTGAGCGGGGTAGGGTCTACTTCAACCACAAGGACTTCCCCTCCATCAACTGCCAGGTCATGTGTGATGCCCAGGGCATAATACTGAATGTGTGTGCTGGCTGCCCTGGAAGCTACCATGATTCCCATATCTGGCATCTGACACAGCTGTACAAGACATTTGCCAATGGAGACATCCCTATGGTCACCTAGTGGGGGATACTGGCTATGCACTGGAGCCATGGCTGATGACACCCATCAGAAATGCACATACACCTGAACAGGAACGCCATAATGAGACACACGCACAAACACAAAATGTAATCGAGCGTGTGCTTGGCCTGCTCAAGTCACAGTTCCAGTGCCTGGACACATCTGGTGGAGCCTTGCAGTACTCAC
This sequence comes from Protopterus annectens, assembly GCF_019279795.1. Lineage (NCBI taxonomy): Eukaryota > Metazoa > Chordata > Ceratodontiformes > Protopteridae > Protopterus > Protopterus annectens. The sequence continues at coordinate 295,752,388 of NC_056738.1, read as the reverse complement.
CAACTACATGTACCCAAATTGTCATGGTATGTGCTATGCTACATAATATGATCCTGCAAAAACAGCTGCAGCAGCAGCAGCATAGGCCTGGGCCGAACAGCTCCCCACCATTGCCAAGGCCATCACAGGCAGAGCGTGACTCGGAGGAGGAAAAACCTGAGCCTGCCCCAGTAGCAGAAGGAGGCATGCCCAGTATGCTTTGGCCTTGGCAAAGAGGCAACGCATAGCACATACACTGGCTCAGTAGGAACCCTGGAAATTATACCTCTCTCTGACTCGCACATATAGTAAAAAGGATGCCTAACTTGACACTACCTGTTTCCAAACATGTATAGAGAGTGCAGTATGTGCATCCAACATAAGCAGCCCTGCAGCACCACCTGAGGCATGATTGCCATGTGTTAATCAATATAAAGCAGTGCTAAACAGCTTTCACCACCATTTAGTATATGTAAAGCAATTGCACACACTAACACTAGCACAACTGTGGTCAATGTTGAGCAATATTGGGCAACGTTCAGCAATGTTGGTTAACATTGAGCAATGTTGGACAAGCTTGGTCTACGTTGGGCATAGCTGAACAAAAGCCAACATGCTCATATTTGCTCTACTGGCCCTTAAGCAGTCTAGTCTGCTCAGTATGAAAATAGAAAGGAATGACAGGCCTCGAACCCAGGATACTGTGCACAACAGTCATAGTACTGAACCACTAAACCATGACAGTATTTCACTGGTCAGCCTGTATGAAGAAATGTTGCTAAGTCTATGCAAAATATCTCATGGAAACCCTGCAGGCACAGCATAATCCCTGTCAAGTTATGACACAAAGGTGAGCCCTGCAGTAAGAATAGAACCTGAATTTCAACACACATATAGTATAAATGTTAATATTGGTCATGTTCACACACATCAACAAATGTAGTGGACTTCAGACAGCAACATACTGAAAGGTCACACTGGGCATGCTCACACACTTGAATAAATGAGACAAATGTCAGGCAACAAAACACTGAAAGGACAGACTGGGCATGCTCACACCCTTAGGCCATGTCTGAGTACAGCAGTGGGCCACACATATCTGGCAGTTGCATGTGTTAACCCAGAAACCTCTCACTTTTCACCAATCCGCCTTGTGCACACAGTTATATGACAACAGACACATATATAATATATTGGAACCCTGTCATAATAAAATATGATCTGCAGATGCTTAGGTTGTTCGTAGAAAGTGGGAAAGCAAAGAAGATAAAAAACCTGCAATCAGTATCATCAATAAACAGTGTGCATCCCGAACATTACCATAGGTGCATAGGTTGATACTAGGCTATCTGCCCTAGGGTATTTATAAGCCTAGCCAGAGTGTGATTGGCTTTTGCAGCCCTGTTAGATTAGTAGACTGTGCTTGTGAATAGTAGGTCACACAAGATAGGCCTTTTATGTTTAGTTTATTGTGCCTCTGTCTAGCAGGGACCCAGAAGAGATCCCAGGGGTAAACATACGATCACCCATCCACTCGTCAAAATGTCTCCTGCAGGGGGTCAGTGGGGGGCTTTGCCTATGTGGGACTGGGATCCCATTCCAGAGTGAGGAGAGCCTCTGGGATATGAATGTGTCCCTCCAGCATGTCCTATTAATATCTGTGCTGAGGTGTAAGTCCCTGGAGCATGTAGCTCTAAGGGATTTGGATATCCTGAGGTGGAGCATGTCCATTAATTCTGTGTTGGACATGGCTGTAAACAACAGGCACAGATTGCATCCGAGTAGGCGGTAAGGGACTGAGTAGAGCTGGAGTTACTTTAGCCGAACTGTACAGGGCATCTGTGTGAGTCCCCAGATCCACTTGATAAGGTACTTTTGTGGCCATTACAGTTGCTGCAGGTGTCATGTAAGTTACATCCCAAATGGGACATTGTATCCAGTCATGGGCCTGATGAGTACAGGGGCACAATGACTTTACTTGATGTAGATGTGAAACCGTTTGGGATAAGGTGGGCTATATAGAACGTCTGTCTAACCACTTTGGCAATGTGATTGTCAAAGGCAAGATTACTAACTACTCATGTCCCCAAATCCCTAACAACTTCTACCGTACTTAATGGATTAGCACCTGTGTGGTAATGTGTAGGCACTTTGTTATTCCCAAAGATGATGACTATGCATTTAATGGCATTTAGCTGTAGGCCATGGCTCTGGCACCAGTTATCCATCTCTGTGAGACCCTTTTGGAGGATGCTTGTGCCAGCTGGAGAGTCAAATATGGCACCCAGTTTGCAGTCATCTGCGAACATGGTCATCCATATCCCTCCTGTGTTAGCCTGTATGTCAGAGAAATATATACTGAACAAGAGAGGTCTCAGGACTGAGCCTTGTGGGACGCCACGTGTAACTGGTGTAGAGTCAGACATGGCACCAGCAATACTTACCATGTGGGTGCTATCCCTGATCCAGTTAGCAATCCATCTTGTGACATATGTGTCGATATCTAAGCTGGTGAGCTTATTTATGATGCCTGAGTGGGGTATTGTTTTTGAAGGTTTTTGCAAGGCCCAGGTAGGCTGTGTGGACTACCTTCCCTATGTCTATGGACTCAGTAACTGTTTAAAGAAGTCGACCATGTTCAAGAAGCAGGATATGCACAAAACAAAGCCGAATTGTGTAGGATCCAGTGTCTATAGGTTCCCGATGTCTGTGTGTATGAGTTCCATGATGATACGCTCCATAGTTTTGCAGACCAGCATAGATAGGCTTATAGGGCGATAGTGTCCCAGGTCTGTTGTGGCACCACCTTTGTGGAATGGGACCAGTGTTGCTGTACACCATTCCTTGGGTACATATTCTGTAGTAAGTCTGATATTGAACAGTGACTTCATATGAGGGTTATGTTCATCATGAAGCTTGTGTAAGATGCAGGCCAGGACACTGTCAAGTCCCATTGATGCTGTGTTGTCTGCTTTGCAGAGGGCAGCACTCACCTGATCATCTGTGATATCAGGGAGGCTACACTCTGTTGGGATGGACATTTGCTCATTAGGGGGGGTGGGGGGGTGACATTTGCACTGAACCTGTTTGCCAGGATGTTGGCAATGTCTGTGGGTTCAGTGTATGTATTGTCATTTTGCAGTAACTCACAGCATATCTGGGAGTTGGCACCCAAGTTCATGACATAACTAAAGAAGGCCTTGTGATTGTCCTTAGTATCTGGTGCAATTTACCTTTCGAAGCGGGTCTTAGATGAATTCATGAGTGAACGTAGCTTCTTGCTAGTACTGATCAGAGATGCCTTCCCTTTTTGGGATTGTGCGCTATCATGTAGTAGCCCCCTCCTTTTGTTGTATAGCTTATTTTTGGCCGGGGTCCACCAGACTGGTCCCCTGCCTTTGGAGGAGTGAGTCTTGTTTTTATTTGGGATAGCACGATCCATGCATTTCAGTAGGTGTCAATAGAATGTCTTTGTAAAGGATTCAGCGGTCTGAGCCCTATTCACCTCTGTTCCAGGGTCTTTGAAGGATACCACCTCGGTTTTGAGAAGTGTGACGCTTGCTTTTGGTAAGTTCTTCACTGAGAGAACCTAGGATGGGGGTGGGGACGGGATATGGATGTCCAGTGAGATAAATGTATGGTCTGACCTTACCAATTAGGGGCATACCTCTGGTGTGGAACATGGAGTCCCCATGTTGGTGATAATCAGGTCCAATATGTTTTCCCCTCCTGTGGGTATGATGACCAGTTGTGACATAGCATTTGGGTTTAGAAATCCTAGCAACCGTTGGGCAAGGGTGTTGGGGCTTGAGTAGTATTCACAGTCAATGTTTCGGTAGTTGAAGTCACCCCATATAATGGTGTCTGTAGAGACCGTCATATTCTCCAGTGTTCCTAGGAAAGCTGAGTGGGGTTCCTGAGTTTGGGTGGGTGGTCTGTAGAAGGCTACAAATTGAAAGGCAGTTTTGCCCACTGTTAGTTGCACATGTATGGTCTCTGATGCTTCCTGCAGTGCTACTAACCTGGAGGTGTGTGTATCTGTGATGTATACGGATACTCCCCCTAAATTTGTTGGTCGGTCCGAGTCTTGTGGCCAAAAAGCATGGCATGAAGTATAACCTGGTAGTGCTGGTGTGCTGTTGGGAGCCTGAACCAGGTGTCTGTTACTGCACAGATATCGACATTCTTCATACTGAGGAGAGTCTTCAGTGCATGTATTCTGAGGTCTAGACATCTGGTGCTGAGCAGCATTACCCGTAGTGTCTTTTACCTTGTATTGTCTATGGAGGTGGGTTTGTCTTTTGAGCCTTGCCCATAAAAGGCACTGTGGGGGTGGCAACAGCCTTAGCCAGTATTCAAAAGTCCAGGGGTGACAGGTGCAAGCTGTCCAAAGCGAAGCTACGTGGCATGTCGAGCATGTCATCCCAGGCTGACAAACACTGGATTAGCCAACTGTTACAACTGATCAGCTTGTCTGTATACTGTGCCATCATTCTTGGTGAGGGTAAGATGCTACACAAGGTCAGGGTCATACTGGCCTGGGTTACATGATCAGAGAGCTCTTCTATTTCTCTTGTCATGTAGTCCAGGGAGGAATGTCCAAGGTCATTCACACCAGCATGGACAATGATGGAGCCATATTTGTACTTGCTTTGGAGTGACCTGAGTGCATGTGTAATGTGGCGGAACCTGCCACCCAACAGACAGCTCAAAGTGCCCTTCTACTTGTTCAGCCTGGTGAGTGTGACGTCAGTGTGTCTGACAACAGAGTCACCTATTACAAGTGTAGTAGGTGTGTTGTTTAGCCCTAAGGGCAGTGACTGTGTGGCACACTGAATTTGTGAACCATGTGATATGTGGGTATTGTTGTGGGGTAGCAGTTGTTTGGGTGTCTGCTTAGGAGGTCTCTGCTGCTTAGGCAGATATTATTTAGAGCCTCCGAGTATGTATTTGTGTGGTATTGTATTTTGTTTGCTGTCGCTATAGGTCTATGTGAGACTGGATTTGTGGTCTGTGTGGTTACCTTCACCACCTAATAGACTGTGCCGGTCATGGGTCGAGAGAGCTCAGCCTCCTGTTTGTCTATATAGTTGCATCTCTCACATATATCTGAGTTTGTTGGGTGGAGTTGAGGGTTGTCTGTGTACATAAGGCAGTTGTAACATTGCCTCAAAAGTTCCATATTCACCAGCTGGACTGGAGAGTACACACGAAAGCAACCTTTGGACTTGCCAGGATATTATGATGATGTACTCTCTGTTGACTGATCAAAAGGGATCAGTAGGGTGTTAAGTGTGTAAAAGAGTATAACAGGGGTTTAGTGCTCAGGTTTGTTGGTGTTTTGGAAAGATTATCTGCTAAGGAGTCCAGACAGAACCATGACACTTCCTTCAGCTATGTCATACAGAGCAATGTACACTCATATATGTCCTGAGTCAGGGCCAACTGTACCTGACTGACAATGGCGACATCCTGTCAGACAGGCCCATATATACCTACCCACCTCCCACTGACAAAAGGCCCTATCATCATACCAGGAGATGTCACATGTAGAATGGGTAAACAGCTCCTCCCAAAGCCGAAAACATGGCATCACTTGGATAACATTGTTTCCCTATATGTGTCATAAGTGAACTACAGAACAAACAGACCCTGCACCTGAACAGTCTGTTGAGCCTCACCCTCTCTACAGAATCTGAAACTGTTGAATGTGTTACAGCAACATATGGCACACTCCACAAGTGTTGGTGCACAACAGACCATGGGAACTATAGTCCTATAAGCCTATGACGTCTGATCTGCAAGGCCATTGAGTCCATCATGATTGAAGTCATAAACAGAGCTATTGGAAGCCGGCAAAGACACAGCCCTACCAACTGTGGTATGATCATGGGCAGATCATGGTTCCCAAACCTGCTAGACTGTTTGCAAGGCAGCCACCCAGGACACCCATCACTGAAGGGAGCTACACACGTCCCACATAGACTGAATAACGCTTTATTAAAATCACAGACACATGTTGTATCCGCAGAATCAACAACCTGTGCATAAATATGTATTGTCATATGAAGGAATGGCAGTTTGTCCACAGAGAGATCACACAAGCTAAGAATTATAGAGTCCTGTTCAAGCTGTTAACACCTGCTGATCCACATGGTTCATTCCTGGGATTGCATAAAACAAAGTACACACACATTACCATGTCCAGTCTGATGATGTCAGCATCCTACAAATATAGCAGGAGAAAAGAAAACACCCAGTAAAGCGTATAGCGCATTGTGTTAATGCGTATCTCTGTAGTGTCATAACTTAGGTAGGGGTTTGAATCCTGTAATTGCACAGTGTGTGTGTGTGATTTCCTATGAGAGGAGTGCCCTTTTTGGAGACTAGGAAAACACATTAAAAGAGGTAGATTCTTCTTTGGCAAGTCTGATTATGTCAGTATCCCACAAATACAGCAGTGGAAACAAATTTGGCCAATAAAGCATATCACACGTCATGTTAATGCGTATCTCTCTAGTATCATAACATAGTTAGGTAGGGGTTTGAATCCTGCAATTGCTCAGTGTGTGTGTGTGGGGGGGTGGTGTGTGTGCGATTCCATTTGAGAGGAGTGCCCTTTTCAGAGACTGGGAATACACATTAAAAGAGGTAGACTCCTCTTTGGCAGGTCTGATGATGTCAGTATCCCACAAATACAGCAATAGAGATGAAAACTCCCAGTAAAGCATATAGCATGGCATGTTAATGCGTCTTTCTGTAGTATTATAACATAATTATGTAGGGATTTGAATCCTGCAATTGATCAGTGTGTGTGGGGGGTGGTATATGTGTGTGTGATTCCCTTTTTTGGAGACTGGGAAAACACATTAAAAGAGGTAAACGTCTCTTTGGCAGGTCTGATGATGTCAGTATCCCACAAATAGAGCAGTGGAAATAAAAACGGCTAATAAAGCATATAGCGCATCATGTTAATGCGTATCTCTCTAGTATCATAACCATAGTTAGGTAGGGGTTTGAATTTTGCAATTGCTGAGTGTGTTTGTGTGACACTGTTGGTCAATGTGTTGTGGGTTTTGCTTTTACAACTGTATGACGTATCAGTAAAACAGTATGTGCATTACACACTTCAGGTATCTGTGTGGCAAATACATATATGTACATGTGACCTCGATTGTTATCTGTGTGGCAAATACATATATGTACATGTGACCGCAATTAGTTCATAGGTGTGAAGCCTGCTTTCTACACAGATATATCTGTTACCATTGACAGTCTGTGCTGCTGCTTCTCAGACCTTAGGCCACATATGTATGTATGTGGCAAGGCCAGCCACTGTAGTGATTTGTGGCCTAGGCTAGGTCATCTGTGTCACACACACCCATGACAGTTTCTATAGAATAGTGTGAGTGAGGGTTCATGCCTGGGGTATATGTCAGATATGTTCAAACACAACACAGTCTGTCAATATTGGCCATTCATTACAGGTGTACAACACCTCTATGGATATGCATACGAACCCCCTCCTTGCTTATGTGATGCACTGAGGGACATCAGCATACCTTTGGAAATGTGAATACCAAAGGACAGATTACATAACATGTGGCTGTATGTACATATCGGTACCCCTGCTACATGTTGTGGGCTACTAACAATGTGGTACTGTCAGGATAATATGTATAGCAAATGTGGATGACTATGCTATAGTTGGCTTATAGCTTTACAGCATGGGTTGGTCAACAGGTATCTGTCTGTATGATACCCTTGTGGAGGATAAGTGTCTCATCCAGAGAATGCATTGTAGGCCACTGTATGCATTACCAGATCTGGACGGACATATCCCTAGTGTGTTTGCTTGTACCTAGGAAGGCTACATGCCAAACAGGAGTGGTCCCAGGAATGGGTGGCAGGCAATACCACTTGTTACTGGTATAGTATAGTACCGGAAGGACTCAAATGCTACTGTATATCCTACATCTGTGTGTCAGTTGTCAAGACATCATCTAACGATTGGGTAAAATCAGGCTGTTGAGGTTATGTATACTACCAGAATGCAAAACAATGACCGATATAAACAGTATCACTTACAGCATAGTGTCAAACCATGTCATACACACATGTGTACCCAAGTTGTAACATATGTGTAGTAAAATGCATACTGACCACCAATAGGAAATATGAAGTGTTAACACTGTGTAATACAGGGCATGTCACCCTTCCCATGTGTCCACTATGCACATACATGCAAACGGTGCACCTCCACCATGTTCACAAATGTACACCTGTAAATCTGCACTGCACACATCACACACGTGCCATCCACTCACCAACACATGCTGCCAGTACCGCACACATCAGCCAAGTGGCACATGGGTGGACAATACTGTCTTGGAATTAACACTGGTGTAAACAATACTACATTGATAATCATAGCTTTAATACATCATGCCTGCTCATATATACCTACAAGGATATCAGTACACTTTGCTGTTGACAACATGCTAACATTGCTACACTGCTATTAGGTCACCCTGTGCATCAGCACCATGTAAACCTGTTCCTGCATCATTGTCACAGATGACAGGAGGTGGCACAGTTTCATCATATGCACAGGGTGTGTTATTGGTTTGCCACAGCCCGACAATGACCCATCCAATTGACATGTATGTGTGTGTGAGGGGCAACAGTACAGTATGGGTCAATGTTGGTGTAATGTGTGTGTGTATGTGTTAGCCCTAGGTCTTTGGTTTATATGTGTGTGTCTGCATGCACACAGTTCCACCTTGTGGCTGTCAAATATGGGAGGTTGTGGGACAGCCACGGACTGTACGTGCCAGGCTGTACAGATCACTGCCTCCAGCCACGGACACAGTACCTGTGCCTGCCAGGGGTGCCATGGACAGTAATGGGTACCAAGCCAGTCTGGGTACTATCGCCAGAGGCAGAGGGATGTTGACTGGACCCATGTCCCTGCTGGGACTGGCCAGAGCCATGTGCACATGGTCATCTAGGATGGTCTATTGACAGCCCAACCCCAACATTGCTGGGGCTGGTACTGCCACTATGGGAGTGGCTGGGACTTGTGTGTCACCTGCGATGAGTGCCAGCTGATGATGTTGCTGGCATATGTCCACGTCGATGTCTCAGCCATCCTGCACTGTCCTGGCACATGGACATTACATTGTGGAGGACATCTAGTGTCTACCCCCAACTTCTATCAATGACCTTGGTGTAATTACGGATGGCACCAGCAAGGTCACAGATACTGTCATTGATAGCAGTGTTGTGAGCCCTCTGCACCCTTAGTCCATGCCTGGTGTACCGTTCCATACATGCCTATGCCTGCATTACAGCCCGGAACATACCTGAGGTTGTGAGACCTGTGGGGGCACATCTGCCAGGGGCATTATGACCAGAAGTGCTCCCACAAGAGCCCCTGGACATATGCCTAAGTGGTACCATTCCAGGTGTCCGGGTATGGCTGCTGTGTGGGGTTGCATGTGCATAGATACCACGCTATCCTGGCTGATGCCTACTGTATGCTGTTTTTCTGCTAAGGCCATTGGTGTTGAGGGATGTATCGGCAGTATGAATGTGCACATAGATGGGGTGGACAGCCGTGTACTGTTGATTGGTGGACCAATGACAGACCCTGACAAACCTGCCTGTACCACTACACATGTGTCACCATGTTCACTATTTGTGGCAGTGACTTCAGGTTCCCTGCTGCATTCATCCAACAATACCTCAGCACATGTGAGAGGAAGACAGGAAACACACTTCACAATCTGTACAGGATGTTAGCACACATGAACACATGTACACATGCACACATTCACACATGCACACAAATACACTACTCAGTCAAGTTGACACACACATACATACCAATAGCAATACGGAACATATTCATTAGTGGTTGATGGTGGAGTACAGTATCACAAGCCAAAGAGTCCTATCACACGTGTCAGCATGCAGGATGTGTGTTGCTCAACAGCATGCAGTGCGAGTGTGGAGAGTCCTTGTTAATAACAGGATACATGTCATTGATGCATGTGTGTTGTTCAATGATTGGCCTCACCCTGGAACACAATGTGTACATGGACACAACATTGCTTGTTTGCTGTGGACACTGTTGTGTAAGTCAGAAGATTGGTATACTTCTTATATCTGAAGCTAGAGGTCTAGACAGTGATGTACGTGTTGTACTCAGACCTGACTGTTGTCACTTGCAGTACAGAGCTATCAGTGTAGAGTTTAACTTACCCCTACAAATGCTTACACAACATTTATGTGACTATGTAGTTTCTTTTCTACACATATAATTAACTGCCATACAAACGTAGTTATTGAGAAGTATTCTTTTGGCACATGAACTGTTTGTGAACTGTTATACTGTGAATATTAATGTACTCACTTCTGCAGGGTTTGTGGTTTTATTGTTGACATTAGCACAGGGTTCACAGGACAACTGGACAATTCTAGTGCTGTGTATGCCTACCTACATCCTTGGTAGACCCTAAACACACAAGTGTATTTAAAGTGTGTGTGTGTGTGGAGGGGGTGCTGATATACAGAGAGCAGTATGTATTATTGTGTGAATGTTATCTTACTGGACATAAAGGACTGGTGTGTACCTGTTAGTTTATCAAGGCAGGTGGTCTGTCTGCATAGTTCCCAACTGTGAACCTATCCAGATGGTAGTCAAATGTTACTCTGTTATTCCTTGTCTGTGCAACCCACAGGTGTTTTCTTCACTGGTACAATGGCATTGTTACAGTCAGTTGCTACCAGTACATGGCTACATCCTTTGGTATTTCTGTGTTGTACTCCTACATAAGGGTATGCTTGTGGAAGTCATACCAAAGCTATTTGCAGAGTGTGTACCAGCAGGATAGCTGCTATGCCTGTGTGTTTGTGCCACTGCCAGGCCTATGAAACACTCAGATACATCTTTGCATGGATTCAGGGATAGGTAGTTAAAAGTGAGGTACACCTGACACATAATAGAGACAGTAAGTGTAGACTTGAGTGAAGCAGTGCATATGGATTCATACTCCTTTTATGAAGTACAAGTGGTGTCTACTGGTATTATTGTCAGTATTCATTGTGTAATACCCCACCTTTCTGACTGACGTCAGTACTTTTCAGAGGGATTTAGAGGGACACAGCTTAAATATGTTTCACAATCAGGGACATCCTTGTAAAGTAGTCACAGTTATGTAGTATGGCCTCTGTCCTAATCAGATTTACCACTGTTTGTTCTGCTATGATACTGTGTGGGGGTTGTAAAGTGCCTCTGTAACATTATTTGCTGCTATAATGGCTGCTTCTCATATCACACTCATGTAATGCATTCCACAACAATTGCTGGTAAAAATCCACAGAACAAGCTTTGTGTTATGGCCTTCCTATTTTTCCTTTACATTCAGTCATTGTAATGCATGATATATTTATTTGAGCACCAGGTTATCATATATCTGCTGTGGCTTAGTGGTAATTCATGCAGTCTATTGTGTCAATGGTCTGGAGTTCGATACTGACAGAGGTATTTTATTTTACTGCTGAGCAGAACAAGGGCCCTGACATAGAGTGACTAAGGCACTTTTAACCAGTTGTAAGTGAGTTTGTGCAGGTTTGTGCGACGCTTAGCAATACTAAGCTAAGTGCACACATGCGCACACTCGCTTAATCCCGCTTACTACATCTTAAAAGTGCTTACTCCCGCTAACCCCCGCGCTAATTTCTTTGAAAGAAAAGAAAATGGGGAGATAGGAAAGTGGTGAAAAAGGGGGCACAAAGAGGGAAAGACAGTAGGGAAACAAGCTCAGGATGTGCAGGATGGGTGTAGGGAAGGTCCATAGCTGCCCATTTCTTTACCAGCAACAGCTGTGCATGTGCAATAACTTTGGAGTGAAATTTGAAACCTTACACCCCTGAGAGAGGGGTGAGGACAACAAAGTATGTTGTACTGCCAATTGGAATTATCAGTTTACATGTCCAGCAGACATGTGTGCGAAATGGGCAGCTATGTATGGGGCGTAAGTTTTTTGTGGGTATAGATTGCCTTTTTTTTTTTTTTTTTTTCCAGGTGAGAGTGGAAAGTGAGGTAGAGAAAGTAGGTATATTTGGGGAGGTAGGTTGGGGAGGTAAACAGACAAGACAAACAAGATGCATACAGGGATGGTGTATGACACATGGGGTGGGTAAACACAATTGACAGGGACGGATGTTTGGAAATCGCAAGCCCATGAGCCCACAGATGGTAACAGTGGAACTGAGATCCCCACCCATGGGCGGTCACCACTGCACCTTCACAGCCCCGAGGGTGGCTGTGTTGGGTGCTGTGTAGGACAGGCAGGTTCACCCATGAGACATGCCACTTTCGCCTTGAGCTGGCGTAGGGAATCAGCGACTGAACACTGGATCTCCCTACGCACCACAACTCAGACCCTTCAAAGCGTGACAAGTGGCCCTTCTCCGCCCATGCTTGCATGGGGGGTTGAGCCCCATCCCCTGCAGTGCTTCCACCTGAAGGTGGCACAGGACCAATGGAGGAGGGGAGCCCGGGCTGGACACTGGACTTGCTGTTGCCAGGTGCACTCGCCAGCTGAGGAGGGACAGGTGGTCCGCTGGGTCCGGCCTTCCCATACGTTCTGTGATTAGGTGTGTTTAATTACAACATAAACAACAGCATTCCAAATTATTTGTAACAGCATGCAGTAATATTCCCATTAACCCAACACACCAAGGTTCCAACAGTTGAACAGCAAGCATAACACATGCATATATTGAACAACAGTGGATATTCCAACAGCATGCAGGGATGATTGGTGGCAACAGGGCACCATGATTGTGGTGTTTGAACAGGGCACATGCATCAAAGTGAATGCAGATATTTATAGAACGATAGGACATATGTCCCAAAAAATGTTTTGTGATTACACATACCCATTGAGTTGCGGAATTGCATTGTTTATGCACATACAGTAGGATGTAGAAAGAAACCTCAATTAACATCTTATAAGTACTTTTAGTCTACACTACATTCCTATTGACTGCAGGTGTATATCCCCTACATGTATTATTACACTTGCCAACATGCATTAGGTTGTGTAATGGGTTTGGCAAGTTCATTATGTACCTGACCTATATCTGACCTACTAACTGTCCAAGATGCAGATGTTACTGCTACATATTTATTGATTGTATTTATATTTCTTTATCTACATATCTGGATGTGTTCACATGACATTTTCAGTTAGATTTGTACAGAACCCTACATTTCGTGTAGCACACTCACATTTATAGGGATCTAATTAACAAGCTACTCTTGTGCCAGATTTACTTATGCATGCCAGCCAGTAACTGACTGTTGAGGACTGTATATATGCTTCACAGCTACTGGCACTTCCATCAACCGCTTTAGATGGGACTGCCCAACTGTGGGTTACCAGCACTTATTAAAACAGTACTATTTGTATAGTGCAAGGGTACAACAACATTTCAAAGTAAGTGACACAGACACACTCCAGGTTTTATACCTTTATTAATTACATTACACACTTTTCCACAGGCTCTCTCCTTTATTTGATATTAGAGTGCATATGGAAGACATATTCAAGACATATTATACCTTTATTAATAGGTTAGAACACTCTTTTTCAGACTCGCTCACTTATTTTATATGGCAGTACATGCAGAGATATTATTCTGGACATATTTTACCTTCCTTAATGGGTTACTACACTATTTTTCTGGCTCTCTGACTTATTTTATATAACAGTACATGCAGAGGAATTATTCAGGGCATTTTATGGCTGTTTTATTGGACTACAACACTTTCTTTCAGGCTCTCTCACCTATTTTATATAACAATACATGCAGAATAATCACTAACTTGCCTGGTGGCACAGCCTTAGCAGCCTATCTGCATAGGCTTGCTGATTCTCAGCACGGACACCTGCAGCTGTGAAGTAAATGAAGGGATATTGAGACATACCTATCCATTATACAGAATCAATTAGCATTTCTTACATACTGCATTCCATGGCTACCTACTCAGTATTGAGGCATCTTGCATCCCATGGGCCTCCTGTATCCATTGGTTCAGTAGGTCCTGCTTCCATCTCTTCAGGTCTGCATGGTGGTGATGGACCTTCTCACCAGTCCGAGGAATGCCTGTGACACTGGTGCGGTCATGAGCTAACTGGTTCCAAGCCTCTGCCTTGTACTCCATCCCTTGGAACTGGCCCTGCAGGAGTCTTGACTCATGACTGCGGTCAAGGAGCCAAACCATGTATTTCGACTCCTCAATGCCCCAACGTTGCGCTCTAAAGCGTGTACCCTCTCCAGCACCAGCCATTCTAACTGCAGATGGGAGCTACAATAAGTTATGGCAAGTATTCCCGCCTATGGGGCTTAAATATGCCTCATTTCCCACACTTTTTTGTGATTGGCCATTTTTGAAAATTCTCAGCTGACTGCAGACCTGCTTAGTAATGGTTAATCTACCATTTATAAGTATATGTATGTTAACAGTGGCTGTTTATCCTAAGCTGTCATGGCGCTTAGTGGTTCAGTACTTTGATTATGGTGGACAGAGTCCTGGGTTCGAACCTTGTCATTGCATTTTGTTTTACTACTGTCCAGACAGGCTAGGGGGTGTGGCTGTGTTTAGGCAACTTTGCTCTACGTTGCTCCACGTTGCCCTACGGTGCGCTGGTTAGCGCGGCACGCACCTCCATGCAAACCTATTGCCCCGGGTAAAGCGCAATTTAGCTATGGGCAACTCTATTGCGCTGGGTAAAGCTCTGCTTAACTAAGGGCAATTATATTATGCTGGGTACAGTGCTGCTTAACTGCGGGCAACTATATTGCGCTGGGTAAAGCGCTGCTTAACTGCGAACAATTATATGTCAGGATCCTTTATAAATATATATTTTGTTCACTAATACATAGGCCATTTCAATGCTTTTTAGTAAAATTTTAACCATATATGTCAGGAATTATTTCATATACTAATTTAGAAAATAAATAAGAAGGGGAGTGGTGGGACTCGAACCATGAATGCCTCCTCTTTGTGTGAATTCTCTACCATTACCATTATTGCTATTTGGCATAATTTGCATAAACATTCCTTCTTATGCTCTTCCATGTCTGGATTGCTAACTGCAGCTAAGCAATGAGCACACATGTGCACACATGCGCAAATGCGGGCAGCTATATCGGGAATTAGAAAAAAATTAATGTTTTACATTTTATAACTGTGCTGGGGGGTTACAATGTCTGGGAGTGTGGTGTTGGGTACATGGACATTTGAGCGGACTCACTCTTGTGTGTAGACATTTTGCATTTCGGACACTTGTAGGGGCGTGGACCTTTAGACTGCTCGGCAGTTGGATATGCCACCTGCTTTCCTGCACTGTCTGTGTTAGACTTACAGTTGAGTCAGCATGCCCTCATGAATATTCATGGCACGCTGACATCATACCATTCAACTGCAGCCTCCGAGTAAGACTTATTTAGTCTTACACGGAGGGTTCGTGAATCCGGGGGTGTAACTTTACATTCTAGAGGAGAAATGATAGTTGCAGGAGATTTTAATTGTATTCTTTCATCTGACGAATCTACGAGTTCTAAAACCTTCAAGATATATCCTGTAGCAAAATACCTACATAATTATATAAATACAAGAAATTTAAAAGACATATATCATATAAAACTTCCCTCTTCCCTAAAGTTCTCTCACTATTCATATAGGTTTGGAACACAAGCTAATATAGATAAAGTCTTAGTGTCAAATTCTTTACAATCAAAAATAGATAATGTATTATTAATATCTTGTCCCCTTTCTGATCATAATTCCATTACTTTTAGTATAACTTTTCAAACTGAACCCTTAATACATTGCCAAAGAATACCAGCTTATATTACGAAAATAGAAGGCTATCAAGAATGGATGTTATCAGAAATTAATGAGTTTTTAGAAACAAAACACAATGGAGAAGTTTAAGATATAATTCTATGGGACACCCTCATAGTTGTATTATATGGAAAATTTAAAATGTGGTATATGCAAATAAGAAAGGAATGGGATAAAAGACTACAAGATATTCAAACTGAATTAGATAACTTAAAAGGTAATCTAACACCAAATGATAAGAAAGTCTTAGATAATATAAATAAATTAAACAAAGAATATCAAAATGTATTGCAACACAAAATATCTATAAATCTAGAGAAAATTAAAGTATGTTCATACTCTATCAATCCTAAAAGTCTACATAGAATTGCAGTACGCTCAAAGTACTTGAAAGAAAGAAATCACATAAAAGAAATTACATATGTTGAAAATATGAGAAAAATAAAAACTACAAACTTAAATTCTATACTACAAGGTTTCAAAAACATTATGAGAATATAAATACTTTCAAACCAATAAATGAAAATATAAATCTAGACAAATTCTTATCTGATAATATTCTAAAGACCTTATCCCCTGTGAATATTGCTAAAATTGATAGACCTTTTACATTTACACAACTAAAAAATCAAATAAACAACTTAAAAACTAATAAAGCACCAGGGTTAGATGGTTTAATTCCTGAAATATACAAAATCCTTCCTGATAATACCTTAAAAATACTACTAAACACATTTTGGGAAATCAAAACTACTTATAATATCCCACCATCATGGAGATACTCATTAATCTCTCCCATACTTAAACCTGATAAAGATTCCACTTCCTGTTCTTCCTATAGGCCCATGTCAATATTAAATATAGATCATAAGATTTTCATGAGCATAATATCAAACAGAATCAATTCCATTATACCTAGCCTAATAGAGGAAGATCAGACGGGTTTCATTAAACACAGAAAAGTCCAAGATAATATAATAAGACTTCTGACTCTTATAGATTTAACTAATAAAAATAAAAATGAATTAACAATAATGAGTCTAGACATAAACAAAGCCTTTGATTCACTGAGTTGGTCCTATCTATTTAAAGCTTTACAACACTATACATTTTCTCTAAATTTTATAAAATTAATTAGAAACCTTTATGAAGACTCTGTTTCTTTTGTAAAGTTAGGCTCTTTCTTATCTCTCTCATTTAAACTTACAAAAGGAACAAAACAAGGTTGCCCTCTTTCCCCTTTAATTTTCACTCTAGCTGTAGAACCACTAGCCAACTATATTAGAAATAATGTTCACATTAAAGGCTATAATTTAAATAGTAACATATATCCAAAGATTCAGCTATTTGCGGATGATTTGTTACTAACTAGTGGAAACATTGATACATCTTTCGATCAGCTACTTAACACTTGAGATTTATTTGAAGGTTTATCTAGACTAAAATTTAATCATAACAAAACCCAGACTTTGCTAATAAATAAAAAAATTACTATGAAAATGAAAAGTTATAAATGCTTTAATTGGGACAATACACAAGTTAAATACCTGGGTGTTCAAATTAATTCCACTCTTAAGAATACAATTACTACAAACTTTAATATCTTAAGAAATCTAATTATTAATCTCACAGATAATTGGAACAAACTTTATTTTACTTTTGAGGACAGACTAATGCTAATTAAAATGATAGTGCTACCTAAAATTCTTTATATAAGTCAGTCTTTAATCATTCCCCTAACCAAGAAAATATTAAAAATAATTAGCAATAACTTACTAAATTTCTATGGTATCATCAAAAACCCAGACTATCTTTACAAAGACATGTGGCAAGTTGGGAAGAAGGAGGTATTAGTTTTCCTAATATTGAATATTATGTAAATGCTTCTATTTTAATATACTCCTTTTATGGTTAAACCCCTCATATAATTGATATTGGATAGTATTACATGAAAAAATTGTATTAAACAATAATAGAACGAAAATTGACCCTCTAACTACAATACACCAAAATACCTTTATTTGGTCTTGAAAAATATACATACAAGATAAGCAGAAGTTAAAATCTTGCTCCTTTATCAGTCTAATAATAGCAAATTTCATGAAAATCACCCAATCTAACTTGTCAGTCAAAAGCTTATTAATATTCATTTTTCCTATTGCTTATACTAATGAATGTTTAATATCTTTTGATAAAAATAAAATGCTTGAATTTAAAAATAATGACTTAATATACTGGAACCATTTCTTATCCACTAATGGAATTTATTCAGCTAACCATCTAATTACTAGATGCAGCCTACATAATAATAATTGGATAGAGATACAAACCTGCAGAGAATTTATATATAACAAAACTATTTTTTTCCTTACAAACCCATGGAAACAACATACCTAAAACACTAGAACTTTTGACTAATATAATTGATGGTTCTTTGAAAGGCACCTCATTTATATCCCTAATATATAAAGTCATTAGATCTGATAATAATTCAACAAATGCTTCTTTTTGGGAATACTCCACCAAAATAAATAATGGAGAATTTACTACTGAAAACAAGAAATTACTTCTAAAATCAGTACAAAAAACCAACAATTTCTCCTTAGTGGAAACTATACACATGGAAATTCCTCCACAGACATTATTATACACCTCAAAGAAATGCAAATATGTACAAAACAAATTATATGAAATGTTGGAGGTGTAAAGCTACAGAAGCTGACTGGTTTCATATGATTGTTGCATGTAATATGTTATCCCAATTTTGGAAGGAATTTGAATGTTTCTGTAAGGCCTTATGGAATGATAATTGTGAAATTTCAAGTTCACTCATTTTATTTAATGTACCAATACCAGAAATCGTACCCAGATCTCAAACACACCTTCTTTGTTCAATACTTGCAGTAGCAAGAAAGGTTGTAACAAAAAACTGGAAAACTAACTCTCCTATATCTTTGAGAAATGAATTTATTTATTCAGCCAGGACCTTATGTGAAAAAGAAATATCTAGTTTAATAATGAATACAAAGAATTTAACACAAAAATTAATTGCTTGGAAAAAGTTACAATCATTACTAAAAAAGTATTAGATGATTTCCTGAATGTTTATAGAAGTATTTCCTTGTTATGGACTTTGCAAATAATTTCAGTTTTGAGTGTAAATATGTTATTACTGTTATTATTCTTGTCATAAAAAAATAAAAAACATTTAAAAAAAAAAAGAGTCTAAATGAAGAATAGGAGATAATCTTCTCAAGTTGATGCTGTAACATTATGAGCATAGCTCAATTAAAATACTTCTTTGAAGAATTTTATGAGCCATGAGCTTACTGCTACACTACAATGAACTTTGTAAGGTGGACTGTGAAGCTGGATTCTAAAGACAGAGAGAGGAACTCTACAGTTTGTAAGCATTCAGATAAGTGACGCTGACAATGTCAAACCTGAAAGATTGCTAGGATGTGATGGTCAATGTGTGAGAATGTCAGAACCAGATGCATTTTGTGTTGTATTAGACTGCAAAGGAAGGAAAAGGTAACATACATTTGTACACATGGTGGATGGGAGCAACAGGGACAGAAAAAGAATCGGTAGAAGTGGGTGAGGTATAATAGGACAACTACATGACAGGTATATATGCAGGTGGGGTGATCTCACCCTGACAGTGCACATTGTACAATGGCATGAATGGCACATGGCCAGGTGAGGCGATCTCACCTTGACAGTAAACATAGTACAATGGCATGAAAGGCACATGTCCAGGTGAGGGGATCTCCCCTTGGCAGTGAACATAGTATAATGGCATGAAAGGCACATGTCCAGCTGGTGGAAGATGCACAATAGTTACAAGTTCAAAAACATGATGGATACATATTTAGCTGTGGGGGCTCACAACAGTAGGGAATACAAGATAAGGACATAGCAGATACATGTCCATTGGTGGGAAGCCACATTGTGATAATTGTATGCAGAGTACAATATAAGCTGCAGGAGGCACAGTGTCTACCTGTACATAAGATATGAAATGGCTATGTGTATACAGGTAGAGAAAGGAAGTGGATGTTGATATCACTACTGTCTACCAGCACAGTGATGCAGGATGGTAGACAGTGAGAAGACTCACATTACTGCTCTTGATATACGGCATGGTGAAGATGGTCACAGCATAGACAACAGACATGTATGGTCATTAAATGGAAAAAGGTTGGCAGTGCTGCTGTATAGATCAGTCAAAGATAGTCATGCACATACACATTCATTCATATGTGTAACACACAGGTGCACACATCATGTCATTGGCCCATAAGAGCAGTAATGGTTGGAAATATTCAGCAAACAGAAGACTGGGATTTTATTGCAGGCCCTATTCACACATGGCATTTGCATTCTGCTAAAAAAAAAAAAAAAAAAAAAAATATTTCTGGGACCATAACATATCACTACTATAGGTGTTGAAAAGGGTCATAGATATGATATAGTATGCCAAAATCAAGGCACAAGACATCAAGGACAGGTCCACCACAGCTGAGGGGCCACTATCATAGAAGCACATCACAGAGGTGGAAGAGTTCCTAATGTCTTTGATTCTGCTGAGTGACTGCATCCTCCTACCTGATGAAGCTGTGGGTGTGACAACTGGATTGATGTCAACAACCCTAGTATGGGTAGAGTATGGACCAGATTAGTGTTACTATGTACATCCCATGTTGTGCAATTACCTGCATGTGAGATATATTTATCATTTCCACATCTCTTCTTCAATTATGTCTGAGTAACAACTGCAACAGCCTGCACATTCTATGTATTTGCAAATATGTTATTCACACACTTTTCATGTACAATGAGAAAACAAACCAGGTAGAAACCACCACGATGTAAAAACAAAATCTATTTATTAAAACTAGAATAACAAGCGCTTTCACGTGTATCAAAAAACACGCTTCATCAGGTTTAACTAGAAATTTCAACTGAGGCTTTTTATACAAATCCAAAAGCTATCAAATTGTATAATTAGCAATCAAAGCAATGCAATTAAACAATTAAAATGATAGTTACAAGTTTAAGTAAACTCTTGTAGCACAGGATAAAAATTCAATGCTTGAGACATATAATAGCACAGTCTCTATTATACTAACATAAAAATAGAATATAAATATATTAATGAATTAATAGGCAATCGCCTCATACTTATACAATATAACATGAAGATATAAAACAAATAGATTCAACGAAATAGTGAATATTTTAAGAACTAGTGAATAGAAACATAAACCGGTAAAACCAAATTGGTTCATATTGGTCAGTGTTCACGTGCCATTAGAACAGGCTTGATGCTGACAGACTGATTCAAGCCAGGCTCAAGATGGGCTTTCAACCTTAAGATCCATCTCAATTCAATTGTTTCTAAATAATTCATTGCATCACGTCCTCTAACATTTATATCTATAATTTGTAAAACCCTAAAGGAGAAACTATATCAGGACACATGACTACATGTTTATCCAAGGCATTGCATGTGTTCATCTTCCTAATGTCATATATATGGTTGTACATTCTATCTCTCAACCTGCGGGACGTTATGCCTACATAAAATGCAGTGCATGCTGTGCAGGTAGCCAGATAAATGAGGTTAATACTGTCACAAGTAGCATGAAAACGCGGTTTAAAAATATACCTAAAATGAGGATGATAAAAACAATTTTCACCATTTATATATTTACACATGTTGCATTTATTACATGGGAAAGTACCATGCCTTAGTGTTAACCTCTCTATACTACCAATAGAAAAAACAGTTTTGTCAACACATAATAATCTCTTTAAGTTTTTACTATTTCTATACCTGAAAGAAGGTATCGTTCCCAGAAATTGGGAACATTTATTATCTGTAAGTAATATTCCCCAATTCTTTCTTATAATGTCAGTAATGAATCTAATATCACTGGTATATCTCGTAGTAAAAAATACCCTATCATGTCTACGATGGGTAGTATAATTAGAGCTTGTACCAAAAGGCTCTAAAAAATCAAGATGTTCCACATCACTGGTCGTAATGGCCAATACTGAGCAGCCCAAACCATGTAGTGTGGATTTCGTATAACCTCGATCACGGAACAATCCTTCCATATAATCTAGCTGTAGCTGTCTATTGTGGGAGCTCATACATAGTCTAGAAATTCTCTTAAACTGGCTCTTGACAATGTTTGGAAAAACCGAACGTGGATGCATGCTATTAAAATGTAGTATAGCATTCCTCCAGCAAGGTTTCCTGTAGAGATTGGTAAAAAGGGAACCTCCTAAATCCTTGGAAATTGTTATATCAAGGAAATGCAACTGATGTTGAGATACTTCTATAGTGAACCTTAAAAAATCAGTAGTGGATTCCAAATAGCTGACCATGTCATATAACAAATCTTGACTGCCTTCCCAAACAATCAGAACATCATCAACAAAATGTCTGTAAAGCAAAACATGTTGGAAAAAGACGCTATTAAATAAATGTGTACTTTCCCAATAATGCATAACCAAATTTGCGTACGAATTGGCACATGGAGTGCCCATAGCTACACCCCATGTTTGTGCATAAATATCGTTATTGTACAAGAACACATTGTTGTTCAAAACTAAGTCAAGGAGGGTGCAAATAACCAATTGTGTGTTACTATCAAAATTGCCTAAAACAAGTAGGCTCTCTCTTATGGCCTCAATCCCATAATCATTGGGGATAGTAGTAAATAGGCTCTTAACATCAAGGGAAGCCAAAATAACAGAGGTAGATAGATTTTGGTTATTAACTAAACTATCCATGTCATGCAACAACTGATATGTGTCTTTCAAGATTGTGGGAACACTCCTGGCTAAAGGCCCTAGGACTGATTCTAAGTAATGTGAGATATGTTCGGTGACCCATCCAGCCCCTGACACTATTGGTCATAGAGGTGGAGGGGAGATATCTTTGTGTATTTTAGGAAGACCCTTGATCAATGGTATCTTGGGAAACTCGATCAAAAGGTAGTCATAGAGCTGTCTATTGATCTGTCTACACATTAAAAGATCATATAATGAGTCATGAACATTTCTTATGATGCTATCAACCACATGTTGTGATATTATTCTATATGTATCATCATCCTTCAACATATCTAGCATCATACCATTATACATAAGGGTATCCAAAACCACTATCCCTCCACCTTTATCAGCTGACTGTATGGTTATATTAGCATTACAAGATAGTTCATGAAGAGAATGCCATTCATCAAAGTTCAAATTATGATAAATTCTTCTCGGAGCAGCGTTAGAAAAATATTGATAAAACTCACATTCAAACACAGACACAAAACAGTCCACCTTATGAGGTAAAACTGTCAAAAAAGAGCTTTTACGTACAAATCGTCTCTCTCCGTTAGTCTCTCCTGTCTTGTCAAACAATAACTTCAAAGATAGATTCCGGGAAAAGAGGCTTAAATCAGTTAAGAGCTTTTACGTACAAATCGTCTCTCTCCGTTAGTCTCTCCTGCCTTGTCAAACAATAACTTCAAAGATAGATTCCGGGAAAAGAGGCTTAAATCAGTTAACACTTCAACAAGGTTACTGGCTTGTGCAGGAATAAAAGAAAGACCTCTATTCAAAAGAGTCACTTCACTGGAGGTAAGCGTGTGACTCGAGAGGTTAAAAACAAGCATATTCAATTCCTGCTCCTTCTCCTTACCTCCAGGGATTCTCCGGAGAACTTCCTCTTGTGTCTCCCTCTGCTGCTGGATCTTGCCTGCTGTCTGATTCGGTACTGCATCGGTAATTGTAAAAAACCATTGTTGTGGTTCCCTAATGGTTTCTTAGGTTTGGTGCCAAGGTTGTTAAAAACAAGCTGTTCCTCCATAGCTTGTTGATTAGGAGGAGGAGTTTCTAATAGTTGCAAACTACCCATTGATTGACAATGTTTCACTGATGTAGCGTCGCTAGCATTCAAACGTTCTAACCCTTCTCCTATAGAATTTAAAGGTGCAGTTGCTGTAGAAGTTAATAATTCATTGACAGTATCTGAGAGATGACCGGAACTGTGTATGTGGTCATTACGCTGAGAATTAGTTCTTGGCCATACAAAGACATTGCCAGATAAGAAATCATGATAGTCTCTCTGTAATTTCTTATGCTTAGTCTGTTGTAATTTATCACTATAGACCATTATTTGCGTGTACATATAGTCAATCTTTCTCTCATAGATTTCACCCTTGAAACGCTCACATAGATCCCTATGCAGAGTCTCTATTTTGACTTTGAGCTCATTTTCTATCGGTGTGAAATAACTAATTATAAGTTTCATATACTGACTGCTCAAATCAAGGTTCAACTGTTGCCATTGTTTTAATAACTCTGGATGGCTGTCACCATAAGTGGGCATGCACAACACCCGCATGCCTATAGGTACAATCTGGAAATGGAGACTCACCTCCATATGTCTCCTTTGCCATATCAACCTGTACAGCTTGTACAGGTCATTTTCCAGTTCTCTTAAACAGTTATAAAACTCACTGAGGTTCTCAACAGTACCTGTAGTAGAAGGAGTAGTGGTAGGAAGATGTAGATCCATACCTAGTAACGGGTTAACATTCTGCTGGAAAATATGGCTCCACTTACTTCCAGGACTCTTAGATCCAGGGTTATAATCAAGTTCAATTGCTGGAGTATCCATCTTGTGTAGGTGGCAAAAACCAAGAAGTATGGAAACGACAATGAATATATAAACAAGGAATGCCACCATCCAAAGGTTTCCACAAGAAGGAAGAAGTCCAATGAGAAAACAAACCAGGTAGAAACCATCACGATGTAAAAACATATTCTATTTATTAAAACTAGAATAACAAGCGCTTTCACGTGTATCAAAAAACACGCTTCATCAGGTTTAACTAGAAATTTCAACTGAGGCTTTTTATACAAATCCAAAAGCTATCAAATTGTATAATTAGCAATCAAAGCAATGCAATTAAACAATTAAAATGATAGTTACAAGTTTAAGTAAACTCTTGTAGCACAGGATAAAAATTCAATGCTTGAGACAGATAATAGCACAGTCTCTATTATACCGACATAAAAATATAAACTTTTCATGTACCTGCATGCGTGCCACAGGTTGTGAATATGAGGCCTGTGTTCCAGCACTGCCAAGGATATGTTACATTTATGCTTTCACTGTTTCCACTGGTGAACGACCCAGCACAATAGGATGGCACATGACTCATGTCAGCATGTCACCTTTGTTTGCTGTTGATGGTAAAGTTTACATGGTACCCTCAGGTGACACAGTGGTACTGCCAGTAATTCTAACATTGGACGGCACACACACACATCTACCACATATGATGTAACAATAGAGGGAAGAACAGATTCTCAGCATCACCAGTGTTTAGGGATGGACATTCTGTAAGTTTGAACACCGCACTGTCTACATATTTTTACAGGATTTTTCAATGTATAGAAACTTCACTCATGCTGTTATAACCCACAAGGTTAGAATTACTGGCATTACCAGTAAACATAGGGGTCTCATCTATAGATGAAATCTGTCACATGCACTGCAGATGATTTGCATGTACATCATAGGAGAGAGCCATGTTTATTAGCATTGCTATCATAACTTCAGGTCTTCTGCTGACCTGTATACCACACGTGCAGATCGGTGATCCAGGCACAGACAGTTTCTATACACCATGGTAGTGATGATGAGTGTGATACCTGACCACACTGGGGTGGAGCAAGGAAGTGCAATAGCTGCAGGACTGCAGGGCAATCTGCAGTACTTGCAGAGTGACCTAGCACATAATGACATGGAGCAAGCACAGCTGACCACATATCATCTATTTGGTTTGGCAATTAGGCAAGTAGCAGGTCTTCCATTGTGTCATTGCAGACCACATCAGTCATGAACTAAAACAGGGAGGTATGCAAGGGAAATATTCACAAGTCATTCTTACACAGAAGGAACAAACCATTCTAGATGCCACATTACTGTGACTCCTGACCATAGCAGGTAGTACACTACGACATGGCTTTTCTAATGGTTGTGGACAACAATGTACTTCAGGTTCCACATCAGTATGCTAAACTAGTTACCTGCTCCAGCTCCATGAGATTAGCACAATTCCTAGCCCTGTTGACTAATAGAGAACCACGCCTGTCTGTGGACATCATTTGAGTCATGTCATAAGTGCCATTCATGTATTGTCTCCCAACATAGAACACCACATCAGAGTTTTGTAGACACACACTTTCATTGTGTTATACCATCAATACCATAGAATATATCAAACCCTTCACTTGTATGGGAGTACGATGCACATGGCCACATTTAAGGTATGGCAGCTCTACTCCTGCTACTTCAGAGTGTGATCCCTGACTCAACCAATCCACTACCAGCTTGAGTGGTATCATATATCTTTCCCATGACCCTTAACTATGTATTAGCATTATCAGCTGTTACAGTGCTCACTATACCTGTGCAAATGATGATTGCTGTGCATTGTCAGCACCACTAGCCTGTATGGGTAAGGTAATACCTGATGTGTGGTATGGCCTGTCAGCACTCTGAACTGCATAGCCTGGGTATGATAATGCAAGCATCAGTTTCATTCTGTGTAATCTGTTACATTCCCCATACCTGTGAATCAGATGCTTCCTCTTTGCCAGAACCACAGTGTATTGGGCTTGCCTATGCCTTTAATGGGATGCTGCCGAGACTTCTTATTTCAAAGGCTCTGTGCCCAACTCATTATCAGTTGCTGCAAGAAGTGCTTCACACAGCATTGCAATGTTCTAGTATTGTATCTGATTGCATACTACCATAATGCGCAACAAGGTGAGCACCACAGATATCTCACTGCGGGTCTCAGGTGCATACTGCAATGTACCATCAGGTGTATTCAAGCAGAAGAGGTGACCATTTAGGAGTTGAAACACGTTCAACACTCTTTAATGTATGTGAATGTGTAGTGTAGTGACAGTATGCAGCCTTCTGAATGTCATTAACACTATGCTATTTAATGTGCAGTAAGGTCATGCTATAGCTGTCTCTGTATAATCCCCTTACTGTGCACCACCATTCATCATACCATTATTGCTATATATTAAATATTTCTAAATCTCCAAATATTTACTTAAGTTGTAAGGTATGCTTTTGTTGATTAGTAATATTAAAAGCCAATATGTATGTATCTTTACTTTCAGTTGTAGATAAGAATAGCCCTCTCATTCTGATGATTAATAAAAAAGAACTCTTCTATTTGATTTGGTGAGAAGTTAAATAGAAATGCTACCATCCTTGTGCTGTAAAAGATTTAAGAAAGCTTAATTATTGGAGCATTTTTTGCTTATTAGTATATGAGAACAACAATGGTATATTGGGCTTTGCTTTAAGAGGTGAATAATAAGACATATTGGCAAATGAATGTGACTAAGGAAATGATTCTTTTGAGATGGCACACAGGATCTTAATTGTCTAGGCATAGTAAGACCTTAGTAAGTTAAATTCTGGTGACTGTCAAAAAAGCAATTATTAGAAAATGGAAATCAAAGGCTAAACCAACTGCATTTCATGTATTGATTATGGTACTGGAATCTTTAGAAAAGAGAAGGAACAAATTACATATAAATAAATGGAAGCTGTGAGAGCAATACATGCATAATATTGTTCAGGAAGAGGAGAGATGTTTAAGGGAAGCAGGAATTGAGTGATTTATGTAATGTTGAACTGACGACAGTTATAGAAAAGAATATATGTGATGTATAATGTATGCAACTGGAAACATGTCAATATGGCTTGTTTTCTTTTATATGAATGTATGTTTGCCTATAATAAAAGTATAAAAAAAATAATAATTTGTTACAGTTTGTGGAGGTGGGTTTAATGTTTCAGATAGTAAGATAGGGTACTACACAGCCATAGTCTTTTTTGTTATAGATGATGCTGTAAATGAATTCAGTGCTACATTCCTGAATATAATAAACAGCCTTGTGTCTCCTAGAAGACAAAGACTAAAAACAAATAATACAATTTGGCTATCCAAAAAGAATAGAATGTTAATACAAGATAGAGAAAAAAATAGAAAGAATGTCAAAAATATAAAATACCACAATATCTTGAAAACTTTAGAATGATTCACAACTGTACTAAAAGCAAATTCATGAAGATAAAAAAATACTATAACTTTTAGAATAATAGTAAACACAACTCTTAAAAAACCAGGACAGCCATTAAAGAAATCTAGCATCCCAGCCATAAACTCAATTCAAACCCGTCTCCCAATAAGTCATCACTCAAAACTACAATACAGTTCAACTCTTAATTTATAGATAATATAACATCTCTAAAGATTCCTCAACATTTAATCCCTTCTCTGCCCAACAGCAACATATCGCCATATCCACTTTCACATTCAAACGTATGCCTATATCCTATATAAAACTACTTCCACTTCAGTTGATGGCCTTCTAAGCAAATACCTTGCTGATGGCATTGCCTACCCTGTCTTAATCCTTTTTAATAGGTCAGTCCAGGAACCCTATGTTCCCTTTCTCTGGAAGAAGTAAAACAGCATCCCCTGCTCAAAGGAAATTCACAGACATTACTAACTTTAGACCTGTAGCAATCTTATCTCCTTCTCCAAAATACTTGAAAAATGTATTCAGAAACAATTGCTAAACTATCTCCTGCAGGTAGAACTCCTATTCTCCATAAAACATGGCTGCTATCCTTCCCATAGTACTAACATTGCACTTCTACCCTATAGAGACAATGTCAATAAAGCTAGATATCAGCAAACCAATCTCCTCCTTATTTCTAGTCTTGTCTAAAGCCTTCAACACAGTTTGTCACAGCAAACTTCTACTTTAAATGTCCTTATTATGTCTCTGTCAGCTCACAATTCTATGGTTCAAAAGCTTCCGATCCAATAGGAATCAGTCAGTAAAATGGCACCCAACACTCTCTCCATAGCTCCCAGTTTATCACCATGCTCTGTTTTTGGTCTCATCCTCCTTAAAACTTTTATCAACACCCTCCAGACATCCAAAGAACAGACCTCCCTAATACAGTATGCAGATGATTCCTCACTCATTTATGAAAAAATTATATGGCTCTTGCTTGCTGCTGCTTGCTGTGGGATTGATTTGAAGCGTTCTTAAGACACTCAGTCTTGCTGGCTGGATTCTGCTAAAATTCAAAGTCTGATTATATTTGCATTCACAGTCTGTTGCATACAGAAACTTGCAGAATATACACTGATGAGAGAATATTCTTTGCAGCACTTGTCTTTAAGAGCAGTAACCAATAACTTTTATAATAAATCAAACTGGACAAATGTTGCAGCTTAAAATACTGTTCCAACTTTACTTCTCATATAGTACAGATGATGTGAGAGATATAACATTTACCTTAGGACAAATGAGTCCCTACCATACCTCTAACATAACTGGATTTATACAGCTCTTTATATACAGTTTTAGTCCTTGGTATTCTATTTTGGAGAATTGCTTATCCTGTAGAAACAATACTAAGCTTCCTTGTTTAACAATGTCTTGTAAGAGACCAGCTTTTCTGACAATGTGAATATCCTGTAACAGTGTCCTGATGTCCATGTAGAAAAACATATTTTTGAGGAAACACACTGTTCTGAATTCTATTTGGATCTGTGTATAAAAACATCTGTTCTTGTGCCAATGCTGATAAGCATATCCTGTTTTCCATGCAGAAAAACATATTTTTGAGAAAACACATTGTCACAGTGTCATAAACATATCCTGTTGTTTTAGGAAACATATTGTGTCCATCCTGTTATTTTAGGAAACATATTGTGTCCATTTTTTATATGCAGAAAAACATGTCAGTGTTCTTTAAAAGCAGATTTTGCATTTTTGCTCTTGCATACATCCTGTAAGTCTGTAAGGGAAAAATGTCCATTCTTTACAAGCATATTTTGTATTTTTGCTCTTGCATACATCCTGTTTTTAAGTCTGTAAGGGAAAAATGTCCATTCAGCAGATTCCTTTTCCAAGCCATGGTCATTTAGTATGACTGCTGATCACATATTACTAAACTCTGTTTCTGCATTTAAGCAAGCCTTTTCTTTCAGCATATTTACAACATAATTAATTTCAGACTAATATTAATAAAATCTAACAATTCCCTCTGTTTTTAAACATACTCAAAACATTTTATATAGAAAACACATTAAGAAACAAACCTTTAGTTTGATACAACAAATCAAAATGCAATTTTACATAGTTAATACAATGATATTAAAGTATTACTACCAAAACTGAATGTATTTAACAACTTTTTCTTTTGCAGACCATTCTGTGAAAATATTTTTATCAGTTATGAGCTGTGTCTGCTTTAATGTTATTTTTTTTAACTTGATCAATTTATTCTTTTGCAATCACAGAATTTAATTTATGACTTAGAACTGTTTCATTAACTCTTTGCAACTGTTGATTTAACTATAAGAGACAATAACTATGTGCTACTGCAAGCATTTATACACTGCTGAAAATATACAGTTTTAATGTCATTTTAACCATAACTTTGTGGTCATGTCTTTGAACTGCCCATTAACATCTTGGTAAAGTACTGAACTGGGCTTAGATAATAAATATTTGAAAGCAATTATTTTACTGGGGTAAAACCAGTGATATTACAACTTGACAAATTACTTTTGAACTTATTACGATGTATCCTGTACAGTATGTATTTACACAGACTGTTTGCTATTTATGCATTTCAATGCAGTAGGTATCCTGGACCCATTGTTTTCTTTAAATAAGTTTTTTTCACACATATTCATTACTAGACATTAATTTCATTTGTACTGAAATTTTCTACATTTGTACATACAAAGACTGTAAAGTACATTTAGTCTAATCTTACACATTTAATAACATTAATATTAATCTTGGAAAATGTTTGTCTCTTTAGAAATATCTAGTGGAATTGATACCAAATTCATATGTCCTGTTATTTTAAACTACATACTCAACAATTATTAAAAATATTCATGCTTTTTATACCAACATTGTTTTGCCAAAAACATATTAAAAATAGTGACCATTCTTGCTATTAGAAACATTTATGCATTTTGCATATCTTTAGTCTCTCTTGTATAGCTTTAATAAAGCAATTTAAAATCATATCTTGTTTTTTAAGCTATCTATTGTATAGCTTTACAGTTTAACAGGTTGTAAATACAATTTAATACTAAACAATACAATAATAACCATTATGATAGCTATTAACAACTTGTAAGATATCTTATCCTGTCAGGTTTAATCCAGTTTACCAGTATTTCTAATACACTAATACCTGTTCTTCCCCCCCAAAAAGAGTATTGTCAAGAAGGAATGAGAAATGTTTTCCTCTAGCTTTATTTTAGACCCTTGTTGTTTATTTTTTCTGTAGCTTTATTTCAGACCCTTGTTGTTTATTTTTTCTGTAGCTTTATTTCAGACCCTTGTTGTTTATTTTTTCTGTAGCTTTATTTCAGACCCTTCATAGGTTCATAGGTTCATAGGTTCATACTAGGCTATCTGCCCAAGGGCATTTATAAGCCTAGCCCATAGTTATGTGGCTTTCACCACCCCTTTAGTTTGAATAAAAACTATGCCTATCATTTTTCTGTGCCTCTGTCAAGCAGTGACACTGAAGTAATCCCTGGGGTATATCTGCGATCTCCCATCCATTGGTCAAGATTCCTCTTGAACAAGGCCAGCGAGGTGCTCTGCCTCACATGTACCGGGATTTTGTTCCACAGCATAGGGAGTCTCTGGGTGATGAATCTGTCCCTCCAGCACATTCTATTTATAACCGTGTCAAGGTTTAAGTCTCCCACCCTTGTGGTTCTGGGGGATCTAGATTTTTTGAGGTGAAGCATATTCATCAAATCTGGGTTTGACATGGCCTTATATGTCAGGCACAGGTCACCTCTGAGCAAGCGGTATGAGACTGAATAGAGCTGGAGTTCTTTCAGTCGGGCAGCATAAGACATATTTTTGAGACCCTTTATCCTTTTGGTGAGGAACTTTTGGGGCCTTTCAAGCTGCATCAGGTGTCTGGTCAGATACATTCGAGCGGGCATTGTACTCAATCATAGGTCTAATGAGTGATGAGTACAGGGGCGATGACCTCCTTGATCTAGATGTGAATCCTTCATGATCAGGTGGGCGATATAGAAGGTTTTCCTAACTATTTTAGCAACATGAGTGTCAAACGAAAGGCTACTGTCAACTTGGGTCCCCAGATCCCTGATGACTTTTTCTGTGCTCAGTAGATTGCCACCTATATGGTAGCTAGGGGTAACCTTGTTTTTCCCGAAGGGTATGACTATGCATTTTTTGGCGTTTAAGTTCAGGCCGTGGCTCTGGCACCAGTTATCCGTTTCTGTGAGGCCCTTCTGGAGGATATCTGTGTCAGATGTGTTTTCGACTATGGCGCCCAGTTTGCAGTCATCTGCAAACTTTGTCAGCCATAACCCTCCTGTGTTTGCTTGTACTTCAGAAAAGTAGATGCCGAACAAGAGTGGACCCAGGACTGAGCCCTGTGGGACACCACTTGTGACAGGCTTTGAGTCTGACATGGCTCCAGCAACTCTGACCCTGTGGATTCTGTCACTTAGCCAGTTTGCAACCCATCTTGTGATGTATGGGTTTACATTCAAGCTGATGAGTTTTTCGATGATACCTGAGTGGGGTATTGTGTGAAGGCCTTTGCCAGGTCGAGGTAGGCTGTATGGACTGCCTTTCCTCATCAATGGCCTTGGTGACTGTCTCAAAAAGTCAACCAAGTTTAAGAGGCAGGATCTGCCTTTGACAAAGCCAAACTGGGTTGGATCCAAAGTCTGCAAGTTCCCTATGTCTTTATTTATGAGTTCCATTATGATCCTCTCCATGGCTTTGCAGATAAGGCTTGTCAAGCTAATGGGCGGTAATTTCCAGGGTCTGTGGAGGCACCGCCCTTATGAAGTGGGACCACAGTGCGTGTGCCACTCCTTGGAGTGCGTATCCTGAGGTGAGGCTAAGATTAAACAGCTGTCCTAACTGTGGGTTTAATTCCTCATTGAGTTCATGAAGCACACAGCCGGGGACACCATCCGGTCCCATGGATGCTGTGTTTTCTGCCTTAGTGAGGCAGTTCTCACCTGGGCGTTGGAGATGTTTGGGGGCTACAATCCTCTGGAATAGATATCTCTCCTTTTGGGGGAGGGAGTTTGCACTGAACCTGTCAGCCAGTATGTTAGCAATGTGTGTAGGTTCAGTAATTTTCACATCATTTTGAACTAATTCTGAGCATATCTGGGAGTTTCCTCCTAGGTTTCTAACATAGCTAAATAAGGCCTTATGATTGTCTTTAGAGTCCTTGGCGATTTTTCTCTCAAAATTTGCCTTGGATGATTTTATGAGAGCTCTTAGTTTTTACTTATAATGATCAAGGTGTCTTACCTTTCAAGGATTTTGCTCTATCTTGTAGTAGCTTCCTCCTTTTGTTGTAGAGCTTGTTTATGGCTGGGGTCCACCAGACTGGGCGCTTGCCTTTGGTACAGAGAGTCTTAGTTTTGTTTGGGATTGCCTGATCCATGCAGTCCTGTAGGTGCTGGTAGAAGGCATTTGTAAGTGATTCAGCGGTTTGAGTAATGTTTACCACTGGCTCAGGGGCCTTAAAGGAGACCACACTAGTTTTTGGAAGTGTGAAATCGGCTTTTGAGAAGTTTTCACTGTGGTCTTTTTGTTTCAGGTGGGGCGGGATGAGGGCCTCCAGCGAGATTAGTTATGATCTGATCTCACCAGTGAGGGGTATACTTCCGGTGTTGAACATTTTGATCCCATGTTCGTGATGATGAGATCAAGTATGTTTTCTCCTCTTGTGGGGATGGTGACTAGTTGTTCCATGGCATTTGAGTTTATGAACTCCAGGAATCTTTGGGTTAGAGTGTTCGGGCTTGAGTAGTGTTCCCAGTCTATATTAGGGTAGTTGAAGTCACCTAGTATGATGGTGTTTGGAGATACATTTATCCCCTCCAATGTTTTCAGGAAGGCCATGTGAGTTTCCTGAGTTTGAGAGGGTGGCCTGTAACATGCTACAAATTGCAGAGCAGTCTTGCCTATGGTTAATTGCACCTGGATGGTCTCCGATGCATCGTGCGTTGCCACCAACCTTGAGGTATGGTTGTCCTTTATGAATATGGACATCCCCCCTCCTTTCTTGGTGTTGTCCGGATTTTGGGGCGGGGGCATGATATGAGGTGAAACCTGTTAGTGCTGGGGTGCTCTCAGGAGCCTTGAACCAGGTTTCTGTCACAGCACAGACATCGATGTTCTCCATATTGAGAAGGGCCTCGAGTGCGTGCATCTTGAGATTGAGACTTCTGGCATTGGGCAGCATTACCCTTAGTTTTTTTCCTTTTTGGTGTTCTAGGGTGGTAGGTTTAGAATTTGAGCCTTGCCTAAAAAAGGCACTATGGGGGTGGCAAGAGCCTTTGCCAATATCCGGAAGCCCAGGGGTGACAGGTGCAAGCCGTCCCTTGCGAAGCAGCGTGGCTTGTCCAGCATGTCATCCCAGGCAGACAGACATTGGATCCCCTTTGAATGACACCAGAATTTAAGCCAATTATTAAAGCTGATCATCTTATCACTGTATTGTGGCATCATTCTAGGTGAAGGTAGGATACTGCTCAAGGTCAGGGTCATACCTGCCTGGGCTACATAATCAGAGAGCTCCTCGATGTCCCTTTTCATGTAGTCCAAGGAGGTACATCTCAGGTCGTTGACACCAGCATGGACAATGACTGAGTCGTACTTGTACCTGCTGTTGATTGACCTGAGTGCTTGCGTTATGTGGCGGATTCTAGCGCCCGACAGGCAGCTTACTGTGACCTTCTCCTTACACAGTCTGGTGAGCGGGACGTCAGTGTGTCTGACTATGGAATCACCAATGACAAGTGTGTCTGGCATTTTGTTTGGCCTTAAGGGCTGTGGCTGTTTGACACTCTGACTGTGTGGTCTATGTGTTGCATGTGTTGGGTCGTGAGGTGGTAGTTGTTTGGGTGTCTGCTTTGGTGGCCTCTGCTGTTTTGGTAAATTTTTGATCAGATCCTCCGAGTATGTCTTTGTGTGAGTATGTGTATGATTTGAAGTTGTGATGGTGCCATGTGTGACTGGGTATGTATTGTGTGTGGTTACCTTCTCCTCCTGTCTGGTTTTGCCAGTCCTATGTTGAGAGAGCTCAGCCTCCAGTTTGGCCGTATAGTTGCATCTCTCGCATGTATTTGTGTTTTGTGGGAGAAGGAGAGGATTGTCTGTGCACATAAGGCAATTGTAACATTGCCTCAATATTCCCAGGTTCACCAGTTGAGCTGGAGAGGACACTAGCAACTGATCCCTCGACATACTAAGTAGTAGATAAAGAGACTTTCAAAGGACTCGGGAAGTGGGTTTTAGGCTGGTGGGGTACTATCTATAATAAGAGTGCTTTATCAAGGTGCAAGTACTGTAGGAGTAAGTGCTAGGCTTTACAGATAGAGAATAGTCTACTTGGGAATCAAGTAGAGATGAACTTTTCAGTTGTAGGATATGCTGGTTAGATCAGCAGTACAGTTTAGCGTGTTTTATAGCAGGGGGCTGAAGGGAGCTAGGAATTGGCCCAAAACGACCAATGGACTACTAGTTTCTGGCTGAAACTTCACCAAATCGGACAAAAAGGCTGCTCAGTGCTTCCCATTCCCACTGGTAAGCAAAGAAACTTCCCTCCTTCCTAATAAGGCTATGGATCAGTAACAGGAACTAAAAACAAAGCCCAGGGATCAGCAACTCTGAAACTGGACTACTCTAGTTCAGTAAGGTGGGAAAACAAGAGATTTTTTTGTTTTATTACAGAGATAAGGAAAAAAACAGACAGTAAATGCTATAAATGCTGTAAATCGGCTAAGCGCACTTTGGTGTGTAGCCTACAGAAACAATTTGCAACAATTAGTAACTTAAAGTGCAATAAACAGTGTAAAATGCAGAAATCACTTAAAGTAGCAGTAAAACAGGCGAAATGCAGTCGCTAGCTTAATAACAGTGGGAAAGCCACAAAAAATACTTATATCTGGTAGAAAGTCACTCTTTTAGCTCTCTGCTGCTTGGATCACTCTGCAGGCCACCACGAGGATCTGTGCTGAGTTGGTACAAGCTGGAAAACGTGTTTAGCGTGTTTTATAGCAGGGGCTGAAAGAACTAGAATTGGCCCAAAACGACCAATAGACTACTAGTTTCTGGCTGAAACTTCACCAATTAGGACAAAAGGCTGCTCAGTGCTTCCCACTCCACTGGTAAGCAAAGAAACATATTGTGTCCATCCTGTTATTTTAGGAAACATATTGTGTCCATTTTTTATATGCAGAAAAACATGTCAGTGTTCTTTTAAAAGCAGATTTTGCATTTTTGCTCTTGCATACATCCTGTTTTTAAGTCTGTAAGGGAAAAATGTCCATTCTTTACAAGCAGATTTTGTATTTTTGCTCTTGCATACATCCTGTTTTTAAGTCTGTAAGGGAAAAATGTCCATTCAGCAGATTCCTATTCCAAGCCATGGTCATTTAGTATGACTGCTGATCACATATTACTAAACTCTGTTTCTGCATTTAAGCAAGCCTTTTCTTTAAGCATGTTTACAACATAATTAATTTCAGACTAATATTAATAAAATCTAACAATTCCCTCTGTTTTTAAACATACTCAAAACATTTTATATAGAAAACACATTAAGAAACAAACCTTTAGTTTGATACAACAAATCAAAATGCAATTTTACATAGTTAATACAATGATATTAAAGTATTACTACCAAAACTGAATGTATTTAACAACTTTTTCTTTTGCAGACCATTCTGTGAAAATATTTTTTATCAGTTATGAGCTGTGCCTGCTTTAATGTTATTTTTTTTTAACTTGATCAATTTATTCTTTTGCAATCACAGAATTTAATTTATGACTTAGAACTGTTTCATTAACTCTTTGCAACTGTTGAATTAACTATAAGAGACAATAACTATGTGCTACTGCAAGCATTTATACACTGCTGAAAATATACAGTTTTAATGTCATTTTAACCATAACATTGTGGTCATGTCTTTGAACTGCCCATTAACATCTTGGTAAAGTACTGAACTGGGCTTAGATAATAAATATTTGAAAGCAATTATTTTACTGGGGTAAAACCAGTGATATTACAACTTGACAAATTACTTTTGAACTTATTACGATGTATCCTGTACAGTATGTATTTACACAGACTGTTTGCTATTTATGCATTTCAATGTAGTAGGTATCCTGGACCCATTGTTTTCTTTAAATATGTTTTTTTCACACATATTCATTACTAGACATTAATTTCATTTGTACTGAAATTTTTTACATTTGTACATACAAAGACTGTAAAGTCCATTTAGTCTAATCTTACACATTTAATAACATTAATATTAATCTTGGAAAATGTTTGTCTCTTTAGAAATATCTAGTGGAATTGATACCAAATTCATATGTCCTGTTATTTTAAACTACATACTCAACAATTATTAAAAATATTCATGCTTTTTATACCAACATTGTTTTGCCAAAAACATATTAAAAATAGTGACCATTCTTGCTATTAGAAACATTTATGCATTTTGCATATCTTTATTCTCTCTTGTATAGCTTTAATAAAGCAATTTAAAATCATCTCTTGTTTTTTAAACTATCTCTTGTATAGCTTTACAGTTTAACAGGTTGTAAATACAATTTAATACTAAACAATACAATAATAACCATTATGATAGCTATTAACAACTTGTAAGATATCTTATCCTGT
This sequence comes from Protopterus annectens, assembly GCF_019279795.1. NCBI lineage: Eukaryota > Metazoa > Chordata > Ceratodontiformes > Protopteridae > Protopterus > Protopterus annectens. Next base: position 295,714,616 of record NC_056738.1, on the reverse strand, counting down.
CAGGTTTAATCCAGTTTACCAGTATTTCTAATACACTAATACCTGTTCTTCCCCCCATAAAAGAGTATTGTCAAGAAGGAATGAGATATTTTTTCCTCTAGCTTTATTTTAGACCCTTGTTGTTTATTTTTTCTGTACCTTTATTTCAGACCCTTGTTGTTTATTTTTTCTGTAGCTTTATTTCAGACCCTTGTTGTTTATTTTTTCTGTAGCTTTATTTCAGACCCTTGTTGTTTATTTTTTCTGTAGCTTTATTTCAGATTCTTGTTGTTTATTTTTTTCAGTAGCTTTATTTCAGACACTTGTTGTTTATTTTTTCTATAGCTTTATTTCAGACCCTTGTTGTTTATTTTTTCTGTAGCTTTATTTCAGACCCTTGTTCAGTACTGCTTATGGGCGGCCACGGTGGTGCAGTGGTTAGCATTGCCGCCTCACAGCAAGAGGTTCTCCGGTTCAATCCTCAGCTGGGGTGCCTTCTGTGCGGAGTCTGCATGTCCTCCCTGTGGTCGCGTGGGTTTCCTCCGGGTGCTCCGGTTTCCTCCCACATCCCAAAGATATGCTGCAGGTGGATTGGACACTCTAAATTGGCCCTAGGTGTGCGTGTGAGTGTGCCTTCTGTGGAAGGTTGGGCACTGGGCTGGCAACTCAACACTGTAAAACTCCACTGCCATTCAATGTGCGGACAAGGTGATCCGCTGTGGCGACCCCTAACCGGGAAAAAGCCGAAAGAAGAAGAAGAAGAAGAAGAAGTTCAGTACTGCTTATACAGTCAGTGTAAAACTGAGAAAGTGCCCTTCCCCCTTATACAGTCAGTGTAAAACTGAGAAAGTACCCCTCCCCCTGTAGTACTGCAGCACTGTTTACCTGCCCTATGCTGTGAGAATAGAATGTTTGTCAGCCCAACACTTTGGTTATACATTTATTTCATTAGGTTACTAAATAAAGCTTTCACTGTATATTACCTCTAGTAGGTATTTACACCCTCCTGCACAATTGATTTGAACTGTATGTATACTATAGCCCATTTGCTGGCTGTACTTGATGCAACTGAGGGTTTTTTTGTCCTTTTAACATTTACTTGCAAACAGATTATAAGTGACATCTATGCACAATTGTGACATTTTATTACAATTACCATATAGTGTTGCCTGTAAACATTTTAACAATTATATTTTAATAACAATGACGCTTTAGAAAAACTCAAGCTACTTATCTGGCAATCAGTCTTGTTGTTTATCTTATCTTTCCAGCATTTTCTGTAACTATTCATCTAGTCTTGGAAGGTCAGAGCTCACATTTCATACTCTGTAAACTATAATTAATTCTTTTAGCATTTTTCCTTTAATGTGATTGTGATTTGCATAACTATGCATTTATACTACATTACAATTAGCTTACATGGATTTCAGTATTTTTTATTATCTATTTAACTATTTAACTGTCCTGCCATTAATTTTACAAAAACTGTTTGAATAATACCATCTGTGATTTTCTTTTCAAACCTCAGAACTCTAACTGTTTGGTGTTACTATATAATTATAAACAAATTGTAAAAAACAAAATAGATATTAGTTTAACCAACACATTTATATTTATATTATTTATATTTGCTGTTGTCTGCCTGTTATTCTTGTGTATTGTAACAGATGTACTCTAGATGAAAAGAACACACATGCATGTCTGTCTTGTATATGTATATCTTTATACAAGCATGTTATGTCTTGTGACTTTAAATTTGTACTCATCTATTTTTATTAAATTTTATACACTAGAACAGTTTTGTTTACCTTTTGACTATGCTAATGAATGGCATTCATATGCTTTACTTTACTGTAGTACTGATAGATGTCTTGCTTTAACTGAATGAAAGTAAAACATTTAAGAATGATTTGTCCAGACATCAGATCCTACCATCCTACCATGTATGTTTAACCATTTTCAAAACATAAACATATTATAAAATATATTTCTTTTGCACAGATTAGCTGTGTATGCAGGAAGTTCCCAGTCTTTGTCAGTTCAGCTAATTTATTTCCTTTATCCTGCAACTTCTGTTGAATTTCCTGTGATGTTGCATGGTCTTTCTGACATTCTTTAGTAAGCTGTTCTGCTGAATTTGAAACTCCTATGCACTTTTGAAAAGATGTATGTATAACTTGTCTAAGCTTCCTGAACTCATTGTGTCTGTCTTTTAGAAGTTTACTACATTCCTTTGTAACACAATGTACTAGGGGTTCTATCAGTAACTGATTTGACTCACATGTGGTGACAGGACATAACTGTTCAATATCAGAATGTAATGGAAACACTTTACCCTTGGTTAATTCTTTATCATGAACAGATCTGTCTTTAGAGTCTATTTTTTTAGCAATATGATGCAATATTATTTTATGGCATAATACACAAAATGCAGTTTTTGTTGAAGCACACAATAAACATTTGTTATATTCCACATGGTTTTCTTTGAGATACCAGCCAAACATTGCAATACATTTGCATAATGCCTTACTATCAACCTGCCCTAATAAGGTTTTACATTTACTAATGTGCTGTGTATACCAACATTGCAATTTAGTAAAGTTTGGTTTACTCCTGCATGAATTATAAATAATATCCATACTGTCTAATATACAAACTGTCTATGAATAAACTATCTTAAGAATATACAAACTGTTAACATCATCCACACTAAATATGTGACACAGAAAAAAGTCTTACCAGTTAGCAAGAAAACAGGTGATCAAGCTGTTATTGCAGATGGCTAGAAATTTTTCAGAGTCACTTGAGAAGCTGGTGAAGCACAACAGGCAGTGGACTACTGTGCTAGTGGACATTCACCTTTTCTTGAAGAATTTATGGCACTGCGAATTTCTTGAACTAGTCTCACTCCGGATTGTAGACGTCTAAAAACTTTACTACTGCAAGCTGCATAAACTGGAATACTTCTGTTTAGGATTTACACATACGTACAAATGTTAGTTACTGCAATTTAACTGAAGTGACCCTCTGCAGGGCTTACCATCACTCCTCCTGTGTTTGAATGCAGATTGTAGGTTCAAATGCAGGCTAGCTTGCCATTGAAAAAATTACATTGATCTGCTTACTGCTTGGTGTTATGGATTTGAAGCGTTCTTAAGACACTCAGTCTTGCTGGCTGGATTCTGCTAAAATTCAAAGTCTGGTTATATTTGCATTCACAGTCTGTTGCATACAGAAACTTGCAGAATATACACTGATGAGAGAATATACTTTGCAGCACTTGTCTTTAAGAGCAGTAACCAATAACTTTTATAATAAATCAAACTGGACAAACGTTGCAGCTTAAAATACTGTTCCAACTTTACTTCTCATATAGTACAGATGATGTGAGAGATATAACATTTACCTTAGGACAAATGAGTCCCTACCATACCGATAACATAACTGGATTTATACAGCTCTTTATATACAGTTTTAGTCCTTGGTATTCTATTTTGGAGAATTGCTTATCCTGTAGAAACAATACTAAGCTTCCTTGTTTAACAATGTCTTGTAAGAGACCAGCTTTTCTGACAGTGTGAATATCCTGTAACAGTGTCCTGATGTCCATGTAGAAAAACATATTTTTGAGGAAACACATTGTTCTGTATTCTATTTGGATCTGTGTATAAAAACATCTGTTCTTGTGCCAATGCTGATAAGCATATCCTGTTTTCCATGCAGAAAAACATATTTTTGAGAAAACACATTGTCACAGTGTCATAAACATCCTGTTGTTTTAGGAAACATATTGTGTCCATCCTGTTATTTTAGGAAACATATTGTGCCCATTTTTTTATATGCAGAAAAACATGTCAGTGTTCTTTAAAAGCAGATTTTGCATTTTTGCTCTTGCATACATCCTGTTTTTAAGTCTGTAAGGGAAAAATGTCCATTCTTTACAAGCAGATTTTGTATTTTTGCTCTTGCATACATCCTGTTTTTAAGTCTGTAAGGGAAAAATGTCCATTCAGCAGATTCCTTTTCCAAGCCATGGTCATTTAGTATGACTGCTGATCACATATTACTAAACTCTGTTTCTGCATTTAAGCAAGCCTTTTCTTTCAGCATATTTACAACGTAATTAATTTCAGACTAATATTAATAAAATCTAACAATTTACATATCTGACAACATGACATGCCTCCAAAGAATTATCGAGGAAGCTTTAACTGCAATCAAAACATGGCTTTGTAACTCGCAACTCATGCTCTTACTTTTTTCCCCAAATCCCTCTCTCATGAAAAAAAAAACAAAATTTAAAGTCTTCTCTCTTGATAATACAACAATTGAAGTCACTTCTCATAGCAAATTATTAGGGATGAATGATAGTAGATGATAATCTTAATCTCGACTTGCATATGAAAAACTAGGGATGTTTTATAGAGCCAAAACCTTTTTCACAGATGCGACTAAAGCTACACTTGCCACTATTTATCAAGGTGCCACCATCCTTACTAACTATCAGGCATCATAAAAATCAAAAATTGAACAAGGTTATAACAAAGTTGCTAAATTTGCAGCAAATACCTCTTTCAGAGCCCACCACCATATTGCATTTAGAAGCCTAAATTGGTTAGAACTACCCTATCAACTAACATATACACAGCTTCTTATCACCCATAAAATTATCCAGAATTCATCTGCTTGTCCAGCACTAAATAACATTCTACACATCTATGTTCCCAGTCATTATGATCCAGTGATCAAAAACTCCTGCCTGTCCACAAACTTATCAAATCTGTTACACATTTTCTGTACGCATACCATGTTACTAAGGCCTGGAACTCTTTATTTATATCTACCATGTCAATACCCTTTCTCCCATCTTTCAAAACCATTCTGAAAGACTTCCTAGCCAAATGCTGTCTCTGCACTTGTTCAACAGCAGGATAAACTATATCCATAAATGTGAACAAATATATATTCATACCTCACACCTCCATACTCTCCATTCACTCACTTCCTCTCATCTATCAATTTTCTCACTCACTTCCTTACTTGTATTGATTCTCCTCCCCAGCTTTCTCTCTGAATATACTGTAAGCCTGTTTTATTCTCACTTCATACAATTCCTGTTTATATTATATTAACTTACCTTTAATCTCTCCATAAACTGGCTAACAAATTATCTATTAAAGCATTGCCATATAACTTATATCTATTCTTAATCAATGTTTTCATATCATGCCTAATTTGGTATAATTATTTAAACAGTAGTTTTTTTTGTATTATTTTTTTAATGACTGCAAAATTGTTGTTCTTAAAATGCTTTGTAATACTTTGAAGCTTTTCTCCCTGGACCTCTGCTGAAAATGGGCTTCTATCCATTTGGACTTTCCCGGTAATCAAATGTCAATAGGTAAATAGAAAAGATTTATAAATATTCATTGCTCCTGATGAAGTTCCATAACAAGTAAATTATATTACCTGATTTCATTGATAGGGTGACAAGACTATAAACAGTAATGTACTGTCAAAATTTTTCATACACAGATATTAACAGTTGATTTTGGGTTTTTTTTATGGTATGTGTGCTATTATCATAATTAAAAACTCATATCCTGTATATATTATGCATTGTGTAAGCTGGAACCTTGCTGATAAATATGAAAAATGCAAATGACAGATGGATATTAGGAAAAATTACAGGGTTGGTTAGTAGGCTAATATATATTAAGACATTTGATTAGTTGGCTTAGAATTAAAAATATGACTAAATTCCATAATTTTACAGTTTATGGAACTGACAAATATGCTGTAAGATCTTTGTGATAGATATGAGGGGATATTAAACACTTACCTATTAGAAGTGAAATGAAGTCTGATGCTACTTGTGGGAGGGCCATAATGGAACCCAGCTCTGTAGATATGAAAGCTCTCAATTTCTTAGTGCAAGAAATCTGGACACAGGCTAAAATAATGGGTGGACCTGGGCCCAAAAATAGGGGCATATTTTAAGTATTGCACTTATAAACTAATAAGGTATGTAGAATAACAGGATTTCAGTTAGCAAGCATTTTCTGAAGGATAAGAAGTCTCTATCTAAAATGTATGCCAATATTTAGTGACTTCAATTCTCAGTGATTTGCCAGACAAATACAGATTTTAGGAGGAATGGATCAAAAACCTGAGGCAAAAATCTGGAAATTCAGTGAAAATCTGGATAGCTGAGATGTATTATGAAAGCCTGATAAGGGGAAAGATAGGGTGAACAAATATTAAGAATAGCATTCTGGCAAATTGGGGGTGGTCTTTAAATTGCTTGGTGCAAAGAATATAGAAAAGAGTGAGATAAGGTATATGAGACTGAATGGCATCTTAAATGGTGATTGGAACATATTGAATGATTTATGTGATTGCCAGTATATAAGGAAAAGTGATTGCCTTGTATGAAACAATAAAGCCATTTTGTCCTTAGAATGCCCTCCTGATTAAATGGATTTGGAAAAATATTGAAAAGTGCATCCATATTGCTCTCTTTCAAAGTGCTGATGAGAAGTGAGTGAAGGATAAATGGTCCATCAGAAAAATGAAATTTGTGGAAACAATACATGCAAAATATTGTTCAAGATGAAGAGTGAAATTTAAGCGAAGGCAGGAATTGAGACATTTCTGTAATGTTGCAGTGAATTAATCTGTTAAAGTGTATACTGCATGAAAGTAACTAAGGAAATGTTATTATGGTTTGTTTTAGCAATATTCTAACTGGGTTTGGGCAATAAAGGATTCTCTCACAGCTGGTATGGTTTAATCATAAGTGCAAAACTGAGTGGTCATACAAAGCCAACAAATCTTGTGATACTCATACTAGGAGTAGATTATTGTTATTATACAATAATATTATTTAAGAAAGAAATTGCTTACCTTTCTTAAATAATGTGATTATTTAATAGAACTTTAGTGTTCTTCTGCATAGAAATGATGTTCTGCACATATGTATGGTCTGTATATCCACACACCTGCAAACTACATCAGTTCAGTAGAAGAGGCAGGCTGTCAAGCATATTGTCCCCATTGCACTGTCTCTGTTCCCTTTTTTCCTCTGTCTGTTTAAATAAGAGAGTATTTGATGAGCAATTTAAAAGTTTTTTGAGGGAACAGAACAGAAGGCACAACCGTAATGCGTTTTGCAGAATATTTCTGCTTTCTTTTCATACTGGTTAAAAAAGGCTATAAATGTGCTCAATATTAAGTCTGAATGCACAAGAATAGTTGAACAGACCGATGTTTTTGCATTGATATATGCACAATTTGCAATAAGGATTCTGACTGGGCTGTTAATCAGTTGGAACATTTCAGAATAAAAATGTGACTCTATTGCATAATTTATTTTCTATCACTATATATATACCTATGCCACTTTTTTAAAAAGGGTCATGTTTAATAAAGATATTTGAAAAAAATAATTTGAGGGTGATTGCTGCATTAAGAATGTGGATTGAGCAGAACATATGAAAATAATTTACTGATGGAAGTTATTGAAGGAAAGTAAAGAATTTGTATGGAAATCTGTGTGTCAGAAAAATTTGCAGCATGATGGATCTTCAATAATTTTTCAAAAGGAAGGGTAATGAAATATAAAGATAATTGTAAATTGAAAAGTGATGAGTGACTGGTGTAAATAGAAATAAAGAATAGAGTGTCTGGGAGAATAAGGTACGTACAATAAACATTGTCCCGTGGTAATATTACTCATACAAAATTTTTTTTTGCTGTTAGAGGGTATTGTGCAATGGAGGTTTGAAGTACTGCGGGTGATAGTTGGAAATGTAGACATTAACACTAGTTTTATGCAGGATATTTTCTTCTGTGGATTCTGTGACACAGGAATGGAGAAGGATTTAAGAATAAGTTAGGGGTAAACCCTGCTGATATCTGGCTCTGATTAAATTCAACTGTACTAACATGGATATATGCCAAATCGAATAAAATGCAAAATTTGAAAAGAAGAGTAGGGACAATTATATTTGCAAACAATATTTTTGGAAACCCTGTTGTAAATTCAAGACTGAAAGGTTATGATTCAATGAGGTGCATATATATTAGTTTCAAATAGGAACGTGTATGTATGCATTGCATGTTTACATTTTAATAGTTGTTAGAGCAGCAAAAAGGCTGTTTGGGGAAAAATAGGTTATTCTGGAAATCTCAATTTGTTCATTTTTAACTTATACAAATACTTATAGATTCATAGGTTCATAGGTTCATACTAGGCTATCTGCCCTAGGGCATTTATAAGCCTCGCCAGAGTTGTGTGGCTTTCACCACCCCTTAGGTTGAAGAATACTATACCCATTAGTTTGCCGTGCCTCTGTCCAGCAGTGATACAGAGATGATCCCCAGGGTAAACCTACGATCTCCCATCCACTGGTCAAGATTCCTCTTGAACAGAGCCAGCAAGGTGCTCTGTCTCACATGGACCAGGATTCTGTTTCACAGCATAGGGAGTCTCTGGGTGATGAATCTGTCCCTCCAGCACATCCTATTTATATCCATGTTGAGGTTTAAGTCTCTTGCTCTTGTGACTCTGGTGGATTTGGATTTTTTGAGGTGGAGCATGTCCATTAATTCCAGGTTGGACATGGCCTTGTATGTCAGGCACAGGTCACCTCTGAGCAGACGGTATGCGACTGAATAGAGCTGGAGTTTCTTCAGTCGGGCAGCATATGGCATATTTTTGAGCCCCTTTATCCTTTTGGTGAGGAACTTTTGGGGTCTTTCCAATTGCTGCAGGTGTTGGGTAAGATACATTCCAAATGGGGCATTGTACTCAATCATTGGTCTGATAAGTGAAGAGTACAGGGGGAACAATGACCTCCCTTGATCTGGATGTGAATCCCTTCATAATCAGGTGGGCAATGTAGAAGGTCCTCCTAACCACTTTGGCAATGTGAGTGTCAAAAGAAAGGTTACTGTCAACTTGGGTCCCCAGGTCCCTGATAACCTCTTCTGTGCTTAATGGATTGCCACCTATGTGGTAACTTGGGGTTACCTTGTTTTTATCAAAGGGTATGACTATACATTTTTTGGCGTTTAGCTTAAGGCCATGGCTCTGGCACCAGTTATCCGTTTCTATGAGACCTCTCTGAAGGATATCTGTGTCTGATGGATTTTCAACTATGGTGCCCAGTTTGCAGTCATCTGCAAACTTTGTCAGCCACAATCCTCCTATGTTTGCCTGCACTTCTGAAAAGTAGATGCCGAACAAGAGGGGGCCCAGGACTGAGCCCTGTGGGACACCGCTTGTGACCGGCTTGGAGCCTGACATGGCACCAGCAACTCTAACCCTGTGGGTTCTGTCCTTGAGCCAGTTTGCAACCCATCTTGTGACATATGGGTTTACATTTAAGCTGGTGAGCTTTTCTATGATACCCAAGTGGGGTATTGTGTCGAAAGCTTTTGCAAGGTCAAGGTAGGCTGTGTGAACTGCCTTACCCTCATCAATGGCCTTGGTGACTGTTTCAGAAAAGTCGACCAAGTACAAGAGGCATGATCTGCCCTTGACAAAGCCGAATTGGGTAGGATCCAATGTCTGTAGGTCCCCTATGTCTTTATTTATGAGTTCCATTATGATCCTCTCCATAGCTTTGCAGACCAGGCTTGTTAAGCTTATGGGGCGGTAATTACCAGGGTCCGTAGAAGCACCTCCTTTGTGGAGTGGGACCACAGTTGCCGTACGCCACTCTTTGGGTACGTATCCTGTGGTAAGGCTAAGATCAAACAACAGCCTTATGTGTGGGTTTAGTTCCTCATTGATGCTGTGTTTTTAGCTTTAGAGAGAGCAGCTCTCACCTGGGCATTTGAGATGATTGGGAGGGTACACTCTGCTGGGATAGATATTTCTCCTTTTGGGGAGGGAGAAATTTTCACTGAACCTGTCTGCCAGTATGTTTGCAATGTCTGTGGGTTCAGTGATTTTTGTATCATTTTGGACTAATTCTGAGCATATCTGGGAGTTTCCACCCAGATTTCTAACATAGCTAAAGAAGGCCTTATGATTGTCTTTTGAGTCCTTGGTGATTTTTCTCTCAAAGTTGGCCTTGGATGATTTTATGAGTGATCGTAGTTTTTACTAGTATTGATCAGAGATGTCTTCCCTTTTAGGATTTTGCTCTATCTTGTAGTAGCTTTCTCCTCTTGTTGTAAAGTTTGTTTATGGCTGGGGTCCACCAGATCGGGCTTGCCTTTGGTGGAAAGGGTCTTGATTTTATTTGGGATTGCTTGATCCATGCAATCCTGGAGGTGCTGGTAGAAAGCATTTGTAAGGGATTCAGCAGCGTGGGTTGTGGTTTCCAATGGCTCAGGGCCTTGAAGGATACCACACCAGACTTAAGAAGTGTGAAGTTGGCTTTTGTGAAGTTCTTCACTGTGGTCTTTTTTTGGGGGGTGGGGGCGGGATGTGGATCTCCAGTGAGATTAGTTTATGGTCTGATCTCACCAATGAGGGATATACTTCCGGTGTGGAGCATTTTGTCCCCATGTTTGTGATGATCAGGTCTAGTATATTTTCACCTCTTGTGGGAATGGTGACAAGTTGTTCCATAGCATTTGAGTTTATGAACTCCAGGAACCTTTGGGCTAGGGTATTGGGGCTTGAGTAATGTTCCCAGTCTATGTTTGGGTAGTTGATGTCACCCAATATGATGGTGTTTGGAGACACATTTATACTCTCCAGTGTCTTCAGGAAGGCTGTGTGGGGTTCCTGAGTTTGAGAGGGTGGCCTGTAACATGCTACAAACTGTAGAGCAGTTTTGCATATGGTTAATTGCACCTGAATGGTCTCTGATGCTTCATGAGTTGCCACCAGCCTGGAGGTGTGCGTATCCTTGATGAATATGGATACACCCCCTCCTTTTGTGGTACGGTCCGGGTTTTGGGGCTGGAACGCATGATATGAGGTAAAACCTGATAGTGCCGGGGTGCTCTCAGGAGCCTTGAACCAGGTTTCAGTCACAGCACAGACATCGATGTTCTCCATACTGAGGAGGGCTTCGCGGGCGTGCATCTTGAGATTTAGACTTCTGGCATTGAGCAGTATTACCCTTAGTTTTTTTCCATTATTGTTTTCTAGGGCTGTGGGTTTAGAATTTGAGCCTTGTCTAAAAAAGGCACTATGGGGGTGGCAAGACACTTTGCCAATATCCGGAAACCCAGGGGTGACAGGTGCAAGCCATCCCTTGTGAAGCAGCGTGGCTTTTCAAGCATGTCATTCCAGGCAGACAGACATTGGATCCCCTTAGAATGACACCAGAAATTAAGCCAATTATTAAAACTGATCATTTTGTCTCTGTATTGTGGCATCATTCTTGGTGAAGGTAGGATACTGCTCAGGGTCAGGGTCATACCAGCCTGGGCTACATAATCTGAGAGCTCCTTTATGTCTCTTTTCATGTAGTCCAGGGAGGTACGTCTCAGGTCATTCACACCGGCATGGACAATGACTGAGTCATACTTGTACTTGCTGTGGAGTGACCTGAGTGCTTGTGTTATGTGGCAGATTCTAGCACCTGACAGGCAGCTTACTGTGACCCTCTCCTTGTTCAGTCTGGTGAGTGGGACATCAGTGTGTCTGACTATGGAGTCACCTATGACAAGTGTGTCTGGCATTGTGTTGGCCTTAAGGGCTGTGACTGATTTGCACACTGACTTTGTGATCTATGTGTTGCTTGTGTTATGTCATGAGGTGGCAGTTGTTTGGGTGTCTGCTTTGGAGGCCTCTGCTGTTTTGGTAGATTTTTGATCAGTGCCTCCGAGTATGTCTTTGTGTGTTTATGTGTTTGATTTGTAGTTGTGATAGTTCTATGTGAGACTGGGTTTATGGTGTGTGTAGTTACCTTCTCCTCCTGTCTGGTTTTGCCAGTCCTGAGTTGAGAGAGCTCAGCCTCCAGTTTGGCTATATAGTTGCATCTCTCGCATGTATTTGTGTTTTGTGGGAGGAGGAGAGGGTTGTCTGTGTACATGAGGCAATTGTAACATTGCCTCAATATTCCCAGATTCACCAGCTGAGCAGGAGAGGACGCTAGCAACTGACCCTTTGACATGCTAGAAGAAATGAAAAAGTTTGCTGTCTAACTGAGTCAGAAAGGACCTATAGGGAAGTGGGTACTCAAGGGGGTTTTAAGCTAGTGAAGTACTTTGTCTAGAATAATACAGGTTGTCTAGTGAAAATAAAGTTATTGGATAACCAGCCAGTAAATCAGCTAAATCAGTTCAATGCAATAGATAGATAGATAGACAGATAGATAGACAGATAGATAGAGATAGATAGATAGATAGATAGATAGATAGATAGATAGATAGATAGATAGATAGATAGATAAGTAAAATGATATAAGAAGTGCTTCATATATCTAACTTTACTGACTATTTTATAAAATTAGTAATATTTGTGTTCAATAATGCATGCAATGAAGAAATGATTAAAAGGAAAAATTATATACCAAGAGTATCTGCCTATATGAATTTAACTAATAATTATGTAAAAGAGATGCCAGTATGTATTTATATCATTAATTGTAGAAATGCAGAAATTGTGCTTCATCATGCAAATGGACTAATTTCTGCCACAATAGCTTCTTCATAAGTTACCACAAACATTGGAGGGACATTATGCTGATAGCTCAACTAAAGAATTTGCATAAAAGTCAGAATAAGAATGCAGAACAATTAATAAACACAGAAGCAGATAAATTCAAAAATTGGAGAACTACAGTATACTAGAGGAGGGATTATTTTAGGGAAGATAGATTGGGTATGCTTATAAAGAGATCATTAGTTAAGAAAGGGGGAGTGAAAGAGGTGGTATGATAAGAAAGAGGTGGTGCCTGCAGAAACAAGCAGGATTGACAAAACAAGACTACAGGAAGTAGAGAAGGGACAATGAATAGGATATATATAGCACAATATAGGAGGAAGAATACGAGGAGCAGAAAACTGCTGTGTGATGGAGACAAAAGTACAGAAAAGATGAAGACATAATAATGAACAAAAAAAATGAAAAAATGACTACTAAAGCAAAATAATTGTTTTAAAAATAATAAACAATACAGACATGCACAGAAATAACAGTAAGACTGCAACAGAGGGGTTTACATGGCTAGGACATGAAAAAGAACAATTCTCCTTAATGATGACAACTAGACTTTAAATGGGTAGTGCTACCGTCCCACAACACGTGTACGATAAAGTTTAATAAAAGAAAAATGAAATGTATTCCATCTGAAAAGAGTAAAAAAGATAAAATTATATTAATAGATAAGACTAAGAGAATGAACAAACCAAGAAAGCTTAGGATATGACAATTACTGCACATTTTGTAAAGAGGTATGCATTGCAATTTTAGTTTATTACAAAAGGAATTTGACAAATTGCCTGATAACATTGTACTCTTAAAAAGTGCAAGTAGGTTGAGAGCATAATGCAGCATAATCCACTGTCAATGCTAGGAAGAAAGGAAATAAAGGCAGAGAGAAATAAGGTATCTCAGGGATTAATGCTTCAAGAGGTTTGTTCAAGGGATGTACAATATGGACTGGAAGAGAATATTGAAAAGAAAGGGGTTAGTAGTCTCATAAGTAAAATATTAGGCTACATACAAAAGATGGAGTAAAGGTTCTGACCAGGGTACATAAACAGGTCAATCAAATGGAAAGGTATTGACAGAGAATGGTACAAAGATGTGGAAGTAAAAGGGAGTGTGTGTGTGTGTTTGTGTGTGTGTGTGTGTGTGTGTGTGTGTTTGTGTGTGTGTGTGTGTGTGTGTGTGTGTGTGTGTGTGTTTGTGTGTGTGTGTGTGTGTGTGTGGGGGGTGCTATGAGATGCCCTCAGTTGAACAAAAAAAGGAACGGTTGGACCTACCATCTTGTTATGTAATAGCAAGCATATGTGTAAAACTAGAACCAGGAGAATCTTAAGATGCATATTGAGTTACAGAATATATCAAATTATAACGGCAGGAGAAAAAAGAATTAAAAGGTATGTACTGAATGGAAAGACCATGAGAAAGGAACAGCATCTACCAAGGTCAGAGCATGAAAAAGGAGCAGTGGCTGCCAAGGTTTTGATATAACTACAGTACGGAACATCACAGGAAGAATAAAATGCATAAAGAATGGTGAGGAAGGAGGATTTAGTTAGGAAAGACAGTGAAACTATGTTAACAGGGAAAAAATATAAGGCCAGGAGAACTGTTGCAGATGCCAGCTGCATGTTTGGGGGGATTAAGGAAGAAGGTGAGCCAGCCATTAACCAATTAAGAGTTGGGGTTATGAGCTCATAATGAGAAAAGGGGAAACAAGAGAGGATGAAGAGAGAGAAAGCTATATTCTATTCCAGAAATGGACTGAATGCAGATATTTTTAGCCAAAAGGTTAGGGGCATTGTGATCTGGACTTCAAGAGAAATAGTTTAATTTAGCATGGACCATGAACAGGGTTTGTGATCTGCATTAAGGAAAAGACAGCTTGTAGTAGTATGGACCAGACAGGGGATTATTGTCTGGACCAAGAGAAGTATAGTTTGGCTTAGCATATTCATGCAATAGAATTGTGAGAGATGCATAGCTTGACGCAGCCTGGACTCAGTAGAGGGACTGTGATCTGTATCAAGGGATCAATAGCTTTGCTCAGCATTATTCATGCAGCAGATTTATGATATGGACCAAGAGAGGCATAGCTTAGTTTAGCATGCATTATGCAAAGGGATTGTTATTTGGACAAAACAAAAAATAGCTTGGCTTTTCCATGAACAATAAAGGGGGATTTTGAGCTGTATCAAGGGAAGAAAAGCTTGGCACAGCATAGACTATGCTGTTTCTATTGTGATTAGGACCAAAGAAGAGATAGCTTACCTTAGCATGGACCAAGCAGGAAGACTGTGATCTCAAAAAAAGGAGGGAATTGCCTGGTTACATATGAACTTGCAGGGTGAAAATGTAACCTTGGACAATAGAGGGACATCTTGACTTGGTATAGAGCATTCAGGGAGATTGTCATCTGGACCAAGGGAGGAAAAACTTGGCTCAGCATGGACCATGGAGGAGGACTGTGGTCTGGACCAAAATGGATGGGGTAGCTTTGATAAGCATAAACTGGGCAGAGGGACTGCGATCTCTACCAGGGATTAGATAACTTGGATCAGCATGGTCTGGCCAGGGTATTAAGATCTGGACCAAGGGAGGGATAGGTTGGGTCAGCATAGACTGGACAGGAAGATTGTCTTGACCAAGAGATGGATAGCTTGGCTCAGAGTGGACTGTGCATGTTTAATTGTAAACATGGGTGAAGAAATAGCATCCAGGGTAGAAAGCAAGAGAGGTTCAGGACCAAGTATGCATGCCTTTCAAACCCACTTAAGTGAAAAAGAGCTTTAGCATAGTTAGGAAGGCTGGACATGATACAGTTCTCCTCAAGAAATTAACTGCCAGTGTTGTTAAATGGATAAGGTCTAGAAAGTACACAGCAGTGAAAAAGGATAAGACACCAAGAGGAGAAATGAAAAATCAAGTGGTAACTTTATTTGGAAATGGATTGACAGTGATGTTGCTGATTAAAGAAGAATGCAAATGGTAGCTAGAAAATATGGTAGAAAGAGTATAAGGTAAAGTGCAGAGAAGTGGAACTATTCTTGAGATGACTTGGGATGTGATGAATTTCTTCACTGTATTATTTGATAGAATTCATAAGAGGAAATTTTAGCACCTACAGTATCTACAATATGATATTCTACACATGAGCAGTGACTTTTATTGCAGAAGAAAAGTAAAATTGAAGGAGTGGATGTGAAAGGGCAGAATAATAAATAAATAAATCTGCATAGTATGGTCCAGAATGGAGGCAATATACTTTTGAAAATGACAGAATAAAATAATACAGCATATTTTATATGATACTTATTACAAACAAAGAGAAGAGAGAGTAGAGAGAGTGGATATACTGTTTATAAATATATTTGTTTATCTTACTATCAAAATAGGTCAAGTAATATAGGTAGTCTGACAATGCTGGTCTTCCTGGATGAGGATAGAATATAAGTACAGGTCAAGTGATTTACCTATCTATTATCTATCTATTTATCTATCTGTCTGTCTGTCTGTCTATCTATCTATCTATCTATCTATCTATCTATCTATCTATCATTTGTCAACTGGGTAAGTAGGTTGGTCCATGGACCCTTTTACTTCTAAGAGTAAATACTATGTAAATAAACAGCCAACCTTCCAGCACATTCTTGGAGGTTTCTGGAAACAGAAATATGCAGAGAAGACTAATATAGATGTGGAGAGAACATGAAAACTCCATAACAATAGTGACTAGAAGTCAGGAGTGAACTATGGATTCCAGGGCTGTGAAGCAGAGTTAAGGCTGCTGTGACACATGATCAAAGATGGTGTAAGAAAACTAGAAGGACACACCTATAGAAAATAAAAGGTATGACAAAAATGAGCTTGAGCTGTAGGGATTGAATAAAGCAACCACAAAGAACTGTGTGCTGGTGGTAGAGTTTCACTAATAGTGGAGACAGATGGAACAAAAGAAGTGCTAACTGGTTGCAGTCCTGCATGCTGTATCATTCCTGATGAGAACAAAATGTGAATGAAGTATGAAAGGTGAAATGGGAGGAACAACTTCACTTGTAATGTTACACAGAAAAATGAAGATGTCATTTGGGTAGAAGCAGAAATGAACACAGGAAAATTCTGGTGAGGACAAAGGGAGAACGTGGGTAAATATTCAGGATGAAGCATGAATGAGAAAAGATCTCTTGACAGGCATTTAGTGGAAGGAAAATTCAGTGGCTTAAAAAGATCAGGAATCAGAAAAGGTATAGCAGAATGAAAGTGTATAGAGAATGATGTCTTGTCTTGACATGAGAAAGGGACATAGAAAGGGTCTTATTGAACACAAACAATTGAGATAATTTCAAATATTACTGTGTAAGAGGTAAACAGCAGCTGACCTGCTCAGAGTAAGGAGAGTAGCAAGTTAAAATGTAATCCACATGAACTTTTACAAATTCACCAACTGAGTTCAACAATCTCTAGCAGTAAAGTCACTGCAAATATGTACTGTCTTTGAGCTTTGTTGAATGTGCAGAAATGTAACATTTTCTGAGATACAGTGAATTTGGAGCTGATTATATCAAACAACAAACCAATACATGAATGTGTGTGTGTGTGTGTGTGTGTGTGTGTGTGTGTGTGTGTGTGTGCGTGTGTGTGTGCGTGTGTGCGTGTGTGCATGTGCGTGTGTGTAGGATTTTTCTTACCCAAATGTAAAAGTCGGGCTTGAATTTTTCTTTATATTCATATCTTCAATATGACTTAATAACATGGTCAAGTATGACTTACAGACAGTTTAAAAAGAGCAGGTGCGAGATGTTATAGTGCCTAGTGGATATCTTCAGCATTGTATCACACAAACTGGCGTGTATAAAAAGTATATAAAAGGCAAGTGTATTTGTAATGTTGCCATAGAAATGATGGGGAGGGGTTGCAAATCATTGAAATACCACATATATCTGCATACCATTTTCACTAATCAACACGGATGCTATAATAATGGGAAGAAGTGGTGCAATTTATTCCAAGACTAGGTAAGGTACTACTGGCATGTTTTTAAACATTTTTTTATTATTCAGTGCTTCATCTTAAAATAAACAACAAAAACAAGACAAAGTGTTTTCATGCAAATATTAAGATGCAGTTACTTATATAGCTGAAAATGGGTTCCGTTCAGGAGCTCGAAATACTGAAATCTCGAATTTCAGTATTTCGAGCCCAAGAAGCCAAATCCACATAATAGCGAAAGTTTAGAAGCTTGAAATTTAAAACCTGGAATACCGGAGGTTTTGAATTCCGTGCTTCTAAAGTTCCACTATGGTCATATATTCAGGTAAGTGTGTGTGTGTTAAGGGGTTTTGGTAGGGGCTGTGGAGTGTGTCAGTGTGTTTTGTTGCTGTGATGTGTGTGTGCGAGGAGAATGTTGCTTGTGTGGTGGTGTTTTGTGTGTGTTTGTATGTAGTGCGACCTCGGAGTGAGAATATTTAAGTAGGGGGGTGTAGGGGGAGCATGAAGTAGAGTGTTTGTTTTTGTGTGTGTGGTGGATGGTGTTTGTGTGTTTGTGTAGTAAAAAACCGTGTAATTCAAAACTTCCGGTATTTGAGGTTTTGAATTTTGTGGTTTTTAGTTTCCGTTGTTTTGTGGATTCCACTTCTTGGGCTCGAGATACTGAAATTTGAGATTTCAGTATTTCGAGCTTCTGAAATGAATGCCTGAAAATATTTCCCAGTGCTGAATAGTGAATGTAACATCTACTGATATATAATTTCCCTGTTTTCTTTAGTACTAAATACTATTAAAGTTTGAATCTAGTAAACAAAATAATAATTTTTCTTGGAAGTTATCACATTTGGAAATTTTAATGGAATGTATTATGTTACTAAAAATAGCTATCAGATCATTATATGACATCATTTCTGTAACAGGTCAGTTTCTAGTAATATAATTTATTAATTTATTCATTCTCCGACTATATCACATTATTCACCAGTTTTGTAAGAGAACTGGAATATATTCAAGGTAGGATGACAGCCCACTGCAAGCTGTATACAAATACTGTCACATAATACATACACTTTCAACAATCTGAAGATCACCAATTCAGCTCTGGAAAATGTTTTAGGATGTGGGAGAAAAACAGCCTGAAAATAACAAAACAAGTAGACACGAGGAGGTAAAGCAAACACTGCACAGAAGATGCTGTAAAAGAAGGAAGTTGAAGACCGTACATTACGACTCAGCACTGCAAACATCTGTACGACTGTTCTGTGTTTTAACTAAACTGTATAAAGCCTGTGCAATTTAATTAATGATATGGAATGATATTTGAGGGATATGATTAAGGTATTTGTCTTATGAAACAGAATTCGTTGTCAATCCTTTTTAATTTTCATAATCTCTGTCGATGAAATACTGAAGGATAATGGATTGATGAGAATAATGATCTCATTATGACTGAATCATAAGCTCGTTATATCTTAGTTTTTGAAATGGTATATGCTTATATGAGTAATCCCTAATTTGAAACTGATTAAAATGTACTCTTTCATTTTTCAGACATCTGACCAATATCTTGATTAATGAATAACTGAGAAAGCAGGACATTAATCATTTATTGTAAAAACAGTCTGTCGGAATGCACAAATTTGTATTAGTCAATTAATAGGTTTTCTTTATCTTACAGGGATATAGAGTAATTACTGGGAAGAAACTGACTGCAGCAATTCTGCACACATTAACTCACATGGCCTCATTATTTTTGGAATCTGACCGGTTTACTAATTCTTTACTGACCGTTATCTATTACAGATGAATAGGTCTGCAAAATTCAAGTAAATTAATTTCATAGATTATCATGAATAAAACATTTTCACATTTAAAGTCATATTTGGATTATCTGCTTCATGTTGAAATACCAAACACCACACCATGAATAACTGCATATTTAAAATAATTTAAATTACAATTTTGTAAACTACTTGTCAGTAGCATATGAAAGCTAAACAATGAAAGGGATTTTATAGTTCTTTTTGTTTTAATTGAACCTGTTTTTGATACAAAAGCTCTTCTTTTCCACTGTCCCCTCATAATTTATATGTCAAGAGATGCTAAGTGACATCATATGGTCTGTGGTTGTGTGATACAACTTAAAATTAAATAGTTTTAAACCTCTCTTTGGTTTAGGACTAATTCACTCAGAGAGAGAATCACTGCCAGGGCTAATTGGCCAACACGGGTTTAATAATTAGCACAACATCAGTATCCTCAAATTCAGATGCAAGGTAAAGCTATGGAGAGATACATGTCATTAGCAGCTAATCACCATGTCTGTGACTTGAACTCTGCTTTGTCAGACCTGACTACATTAGTGGTTTTCCTACCAGTCCATGTATCTCAGATTAACAGACAACTAAAGACGCACACACACACACACACACACACACACACACACACACACACACACACACACACACACACACACACACACACACACACACACACACACACACACACACACACACACACACACACACACACACACACATCTTATCTAAGCAATATTGTCCTGGTTTGCGATTGACTGTGCAGTAGTCTGGTAAGAGAATTTTTATTTGAATTTACTTTTTATTTTTTACCACTGTTTTTCACTTTTTGTAGGAAGGAAGGATCATTTATAGACAAGAAGATTTACTTTAATTTATATGTTGTTGTTTTCCCTTTGATTTTGTCAGTTTGTTGTCAGAAAAGGATAGGTTTTAGACAGACAAACGGTAGCCATCCCAAAGGGACTAGTCAGCTATAAATTCAGACAGACTGCAGAGAGGACATTCCAGAGCTTATCAAAATTATCCTGTCTTGCTTTGGAGTTTACTGATCTTTCCTGTTAAAAAGAGGTGTGGCTGTGAGGAACAGGGAGCAGAAGCTACTTTGTTCATTCATGCAAGGGGATTACAGCCTCTGTGTTACTTTCACAACTTGTACAATCAGAGCAATAACTTTACAGTACTTAATTTAATATTTAGTTGTATATTGTTTGCGTGATTTTTCTCACAGAAGTTGATTTAAATTTTTTTTTAAATCTATGGTAAATGATTTTGATTATACGTTTGTTTTCTTGAATTCTTTATTCATTAGCAACTGAATGTGGATCCCTTAAAGGAGCATGCCATTAATTATTTGCTAAAGCACTAGTATCTTGTACAATATATTCAATGCTATGTATTTTTAAAGGTAATGCCTAATAACACTGGTTATCTGTGTTCCTCATGTCTAAAGATGGATGGTTTGCTAACCATTATTAGTAGTACATTTAGACTTAGTGATGATGATTGCAATTGTGCAATTTGCATATTATTATTCGTAGTAAATCTTGAATTACCGATGATGATTGCACTTGTGCAGCTGGCACAGTCTGGAGAACTATTGTAACATATATTAACAACTGAAATGATGTGATGAAAAATGTTAGGAAATGAGCAAATAGAGCACATTTAGAAAAGGGAGTATCTATTTCTGTAAAGATCACTCACCAGTATTGAACAAGATAATATCATTGACAACTTGGGAATACTGGATACAAGTATTCAGCAATCTGAGGATTTAGAGCATATAGACGAAAATAAAGAAAAAAGGAATTAGTTCAAATACAAATAAAAAGGAAAAAAATAGTAACTGATAAATGTCTGTAAGGTAAAGAGAATACTTACTACAATAGACACTTCTTTGTTATGTAACCCATAGATTACAGGGAATGATAACATTTTACTTTCAGAAAACATTCAGTCAACAGAAAAAGGCAGCATTTTCCAAAAGAGAAGGTAGAAAAAGGAGGCAAAGGGTCAGAGAAACGGAAGAAATATAAATTTAATGTGCAAGGATTAAACAATATTTCTGTAAGAAAAAAAGGAGAAAGACAGACGTTGGCAGCATGGCTCAAGCTGTGGATGTACAAAGCTGAGTAAGAATTGTATGCTTGCAAATGTAATAAGAAATTAAAACAGTGGGATTAATAAGACTACTGTTGATGAAGATCATTCTGTTGTAGCAATTGTTAGGTATTACTTAATTAAAAGTTGAATATTCTTCAGCTCTGGCAGAAAATATCTTCTTGTATTCGAGATTAACTTATGAGGAACTGATACACAAATTTGCAGAAAGGATAATGAACATCTTATTAGGATATGCTTACCAGAAGCAAAAACAGGGGATGTGAGACAGACCTTACAATGCCTTAATGTAAATAAATATGGATATGGATCTGTTTTTATTCATGTCGGTACAAATGATCTCACCACAAGGACTCTCTGACTATAAGTAGAGAACATATAGCCCTCTTAGATAGCATAGCTTGTACAGATATTATGACATATTTTTTGGAAATCACATATAGAAAAGGAGAGTAAGGTATCCATGACTGGAAATATTTTTGGGGTAAATCTACATGAAAAAATGCCCTGTTTTAAAAAAGGAAATGTGGAGAGCATCCGAGCCTAATTTTGTGCACACGTGTTCAGACAAGATGACATGCACTGTTCAAGAGCAGAGAAGAGAATTTTTGCAGCAGATATTTTGCAACATTTGGCAAACAAAAGGCAGGAATTTTGCCAAGCCAAAATTTAACAGTCTTTAAATGGTAAATTGGCTATGTTCTCACAAGATTTATGCTGTTCTTGTTTGTGAAACATGGTTAAAGAACAATGACTGGAAATCAGTTCTGCCAGGCTATAAATCTTTTCACTATAAAAGAGATTTAAACAAAAGTCAGGTGGAAATATTATGCTATGGATTAAGGATAGTTATGTGACCTGTGATTATTACATGATGAATAATAATACCAATACTATAGAATGTGTAACTGTGACAATAATGACAACTGCACAAAATACAACAAATGTTAAAGGTCTCTAGACCACCAAAGTCAAGTGCTGATGACCTAGAGGTATCCATACATTCCTCACATGAAACAAAGGAGAGAAGAATAATAGTGGATTGTGACTTACATTTACCAGAAACAGGCTGGAATAATATTGATTCAACAACATTAGTAAGGAAATTATTCAAAACATATGTTTATTAACAACAATTGCGTTAGACTGTCAAAAAGCCTACCAGGGAATGAAACATACTAGACAATGTTTTAATAAAGAAATTACTGTTACTTCTTGTCAAGTTTTACCACTGTTGATGTGTAGTGATCATGGGGTTATAAAGAGTAATTTATTGCTAGATAGTTATGCCAAACTGATATTTAAACCAATTAACAGATTATATGAAAGCAAAATGGTCATTATGTACAACTAACTGGAGTGATGCATTCAGTGGAAACACTGCAGAGGGAATGTGGTAAGTTTTGAAAGACAAATTGTTTGAATGCAAAAAAAATGTTTAACATCAGGATCTTGACATATCAAATCAGGGGGATATATTTGCATATGAACAAGATACTTGATTAAGATGATAATCAAAAACAGTAAGAAATGGAAAACAGGTTGAACTACAGCTTTGAAAACTGAAATAAACAAACTGGAGACAAATTAAACATAGTGTGAGACAAAATAAAGACATGTTTGATGAAAATTGATATAAATATATTGCAAATAATAGAAAAAATGTAATATATACATAAGTTATGGAAGGAGTAAAGACATACACATTGATAAACTCTGTAGATTCTAAAATTTATTCTCAAACATAACATATTATATAATTATTTATACAATCTTATGCAAAGCAATTTGGCTGCACAAAGTGAGTGATAAATTGTCCTATTGACATTAACTACTCAAGTTTATATATATATCAATTAAAATTTCATTAGTCTTTAAAATTTTAATTGATATAATTATATAAACGTTTGACATCCAGGTAACCTCAGATACTGACATCAAATTAGGTTATATTGAAAAAGAGCTATGCAAACTGGATTCAGACAAAGCCCAGAGAGGAGACAGAATTAGTGATAATGGTCTGTAAACACTTTACAAGAATTTGCAGTACCATTATATCTATTATTTACTTAGGTCAAATAAACATGGGAGATTCCTCAAGAATGGAGACATATACTTTCTAAACCTGTCTTTAAGAGAAAGGGGAGTAGGACATACCCTGAGCCATACAGACCCTTAATGGTATTTTCATGTTGTGGAAATATAATGTAGAAGCTAATATTGGATAAGTTATTGTCAGAATTGGAAAGGTTGGGTCTTGAAATTATATATCTACATGCAAATGTTGAAAATAGATCTATTACCACCTGTAACATGATGTTCTACAACAATGTAATAAAAGCTATGAATGAAAAGTTGCGTTGTGATGTAATTTATATAGATTTGACTTTAGAATTTAATAGGGTCATAGAGAAAGCACTGATCAATAAATTAAAACAACTAGATGTTGATGAGCTCTTGATAAGATGGATAGCTGCATTACTTATAAATAGGATATGGCAACTATCATACAGAAATTGGACAAATGAAATTCAAGGCTACAGTTAAGGCTCTGCCTAGGCCCATATTTGTTCAGTTTGTATCTTCCAGATCTATCTTTTTTATCTGAAATGTTCTATTGTCTGTATGTAGATGACTTTTAATTAGGTAACTGATTACATGTCTTAAATGTAGGGCACATCTGCAAAAGAACTAGACTAAATTGACCATTTGGGTGCAGAAGAATTATATGTTGATAAATACATCAAAACTAAGCAGATGAAATTTGGGAGACATACATTGAAAGATGAATATTTAATACAGCACACAGTGATTGAAAGTGTAGATTCATTTAAGGACCTGCATATATAAGTAGATCCAGCATTGAGTTTTTCTAATCATATCATCCAATTGATTGATGATATTTATAGAACTATAGGTTGCATACAATTATTTATATAGTTCTGGGAATGTTTGGGGTTATCAAAAAGTAGGAGAGAATCATCAGATGACCTATGTACATGATTCTATAGGAATGAGAAGTGTACCAATTGGTTTTCTGAGAGAGCAGCTGATACATGGAATAGACTACCAAATTACAGTAAAGCAAGCACTAGTTCAGATATTTTAAGAACAACCTAGACACTTATTATGTAAACAACTATTTTGGTATATTGACAGGCTAGAAGGTCATAGATGTCCATGCTTGGAATATTTGTATGTATGGATGTATATACACAGTCTCTCTCTCTCTCACACACACACACACACACACACACACACACACACACACACACACACACACACACACACACATACACTCACAGATGACTACCCTATATTCACCAGCTGTAGGGCAACAACTGATTCACACACAACACACATTTGCACACATGAATGCACACACATGCACATATACATGCAGCCACATTCATGCCCTTAGAGAAGAGCACACACACACACACACACACACACACACACACACACACACACACACACACACACACACACACACACAAAACATCCTCATCAGGACAATCATTGAATATAAATCCTCCTTTGGTATGTATCTGTCCAGACACATGCAACAACTGGAGCACTGAAAGAGATAGACTATTAAAATGATACAAGGCCTAAACAAGATTTCCAACTTGGATAGACTCAAAGCCTTGTCACTATACCTGGTATCCTACAGATTGCTAACAGATGACCTGTGCCTGGCATGCAAAACATCCTCTAACCCATTATTGATGGATTGTCTGCACATCAGCAAGTCAAATGGCATAAGAAATACTCAGTCTAGGCATTTGAACCACTTCTGCAACATCAGTAGAATGGTTTGAAGGGACAGGTATATTTTGCAGAGGATACAAATGTTATGGAACAGAATCCCCATCCACGTAAAACACAATTCATCCCTTTCCATTTTCAAGAGTAACTTAGATCTATGGATGAGAAACAGAAAAACCTACCCCAGGACTGCCCCCTGTACTACTAATGGACAACTGCAGCTCCTAAATACTTTATCCCATGTTGCTATTTATGTATCCAGTTATTCTTATTAGGGCTAATATATATATATATATATATATATATATATATATATATATATATATATATATATATATACACCATGGGACGGTAAGGCCAATCTATAACCCAATGGGATAGGTTATTTTGAGTACAAAAAAGGAAATTGGTTAGGCTTAATATGGCCCACAATGGCTGGTATCTCAGTACTTACCTGTAAATCTATGAATCAATAAATGCAGAGAAAGAGAGAGAGAAGGTATCCACGATTACCATCTGTAAATGTAAAAAACACAACAAATTGTATAACTACTCATCAAAGGTACATCCACAGTTTATCCATGAAAAATCAACGAAGAATCAAGGCAGGTTTATACAATCAAGGTAAGCGCTTTCATCCAAACCAAATGAAAGAACTTCATCAGATGTACCTTTGATGAACCTTGCCTTGAGTCTCATCAGTAAATGTAAACAGGATCATAAAAGCAACAAGGAAGAGCAAGTCCTGACAGCAGATCTTTCATACAATTGTTAATTCAATGTTTTGAGGAACAATATATACCAAATCATATAATAAAAAGAGCCTGATGGTGACACTTACAGACAACACATTATGGTGATAAAGCTGGAAGCAGAATGTAATATGAAACATCTGGTAATGTGTTGTCTAAAACCAAGCACTACAACCAGAAATAGCAAAGAAAACTTTTCAGGACCAAGAATGCAGACTTGGGGAAAGATTACTAGAAGAATGACTATTGTGGTGGGAGCCTAATAATGGATTTTTGTGGACTGTACCAGTGGCATCCCTGTGGAGTTTCTTGTAAGGCTGCAGCTTTACTCAAGCCATAAGCGGACCCTATAACTGGATGTGAAGAGCAGCTTGACTAAAGCTCCAAGACATAAGAATTGTAATTAAATTTACTGTTCCTTTCATGACTTTAAAGACTTTGCTGTCAACCCAGACCTGCACTTAACCAAAAATTATGCAAATTTTGTCTTGAACCCAAACTTTATCACAGTTCTATCATACTGTAAATAAACTGCACTTGAGTAAACAAAAGTCTTTCCACTGTTTGCTACTTACTACCTACATATGTATATGTGTAAACATATAACTCTATATACATGTAAATGTACAGATATATATATATATATATATATATATATATATATATATATATATATTTTTTATTTGTATATATAGAAATAAGACATAGCTGTAGATATGGACACCAAGGCATTTCAACTAATATGCTGACTGAGCATTTCACCAAGATGAAGAGTTAAACTGTATCCTATTAAATTATATAAAATAAAACTTGCCATGGGATCTTAGACGAAACACTCCATTTACTTCCATGTTCAAATGAAATTCTGCTATTGGAAAATTAAATCTGCACCTATACATAATTATGCAACATAATTATGAACAAACCCCAAGTAGGCCAGTGAGCAAAGATGTATATAGTTTTCACTCTTAGAAATGACACAGAATAGTAACTAAGTAAGCTGTCTATATCCAGGTGGAGCATTGTCAATGGGCCAGATTCCAAAAGACATGCTCTCAGTGTTTTTTTAATTCGAATTAAGGCCTGTCAATAAACAGGCTTATACCAGGGGAGCAGATTCCAAAGCACCAGCCCTCAGTGTAAGTTGTCACTTTAATTAAGAGCAAGTCTATTGGAATCAGGCCCAACGACTTTGCTAATCTTTAAATATAGCAACAGTAGAGGACATATTAACAATGTTCACGGGATCAGCAGTTCTAAAATTCCTGAGACACAACAATCAGTTTTTAACTGTTATAAAGTTTATAATTGGAACCCCCTCCCCCCAAAAAAGTATATATTCATGTGCACAGGCAGAAAAGGAGAATACGATGAAAATTGTTTGACAAAGACTTGTTGTACCTAATAAAAATGGAGGCTTTTCTCTGCAAGTCCTCTCATAATAATGTTGTTTCTTCCTGAAAAAAACTCCAGGTCTATATTTTTTTTTGTTTCATGTTCTCCCCACGTGAAACGTAATTTCCTATAAAATTTAATTTACCTTTCTCTCATGATGTCCAGCTTTCTATTTTATCCTTCCAAAATAAAACAGTCCCCAGGATTCAATGAACTCCATGTAGTGTATCTGTGTACACAGCCGTGAAGTGTGTTTGGCAGCAGGCAATGTATGTTGACCACAAAACCTCATAGAACCTCATAGAACAACACAGATAATGAATCCATGTACATGACAGCACTGACCGTCTGCCCCATCGTGCAACTGAATCTGAAAACCACAAATTTTATGAGGACACATCAAAAATATAAACCAAACTCTGTTAAGGCTTTTGTCCTGTGTCTCTCTTTTTTGTTTTTTAGTTTTTTTAGTTTTTCCCCATAATTGCATGATGCACCGTGATGCATACAGCATTTGTGCAGTGGGACCACCCATCTATCAGACATGATCCAGACATCTAAAAATAGAAACCGGATGCTTTCAGTTAATGTTACTGCACAACCCTGTGCACCGTGCAAACCTGGTGAGTAGTGCCGTGCTACACTTATATCATGAAGTTAACAATGACTGCTAAAATACATTGATCATGTAACTAAAGTTATGATGACATCGGTTAAGTGTTCTACTAGAGTGCAGATAGGCCTGAGTTCTACTGCAGAATATGCAAACTCTTCTTATTATGGTGTGA
Source organism: Protopterus annectens (assembly GCF_019279795.1). Lineage (NCBI taxonomy): Eukaryota > Metazoa > Chordata > Ceratodontiformes > Protopteridae > Protopterus > Protopterus annectens. The sequence continues at coordinate 295,686,388 of NC_056738.1, read as the reverse complement.
CATTGCAGCTTATCCAAATAAAGTGATACCGTAAAGAAGTAACCATGGAATTGTATTGGTTGTGTGTTTATGGTGATATATTTGAAAAAGTTGCGCGCTGCTTAGCATCTTGCAATTACAGATTTGTGTGATGGTAAGCAGTGCACACCTTTTTCAAATGTTTCAAAATCCAGACAGTGCGCACTCTCAGTAAATGCAATTGGTAGGAAAATATGGTATGTAAAGGGGAATTACTGAGAACCGCACTTTATACATTGAGGTCTAACTTGTGCAGAAATGTCCGGTGCTGGTGAGGGCATGTGCTTTAGAGCACAGCGATAAGATATCGAGGAATCTAGGATTTTTACTGGGCTCCTGGTTAAGGATCATGGCCCACAACTTTTGCAGGAAAACTATATTGACACCCAAAGCAAATTAGAAGCCTGGTATGGTTTGGCAAGGGCTATCACCAGTGCGACTGGTATCTACCGCTCCAGTGAATAATGTCATCACTACTATGACAACCTTTGTAGGAGATAGAGGGATACTTTTGATCAGTATATCATGGATTGCTAGTTGGGGAGCACCCTGGTGATGCGAAAGTATGATTTATACGTATTACCTGCAAATACTCAAGCTGTCTATGGTAAACACCAGTATTCATAATACTTTTTATTTTCCCTTTTTCCACAATTGCAGAAGAGAGGGCCTTGAATGTGATGTCCCATGGTAGGCGATTGGCGAGGATGAGAGAACCATGTGGTAAGTGAGAATAATTATATAAAGCACTGCTATAGCAGCCTTAACAGTTATAGATGGATTATTAGCTATATCATGCATTTTTATGAATTTGGAAATGCATATCTGAACGTTAAAGCAAGTATGCATGCATTACACTGTGACATAGCTATCAATACTATTTCTTTCTGCTGAAAGCCCAGATTAAAGAATCACTGCTTTGCTTTGATCATTTTAGGATTCATGGTTGTCTGACAAGTACTTTATATTGAAGTCAATAAATAAACGAGTGTCAAAATGTATATTAACACAAATCCTATGCAACTCTCCATGTAATAGCAATATCTGAAATATGTTCCTAATTATGGGTCCTTGTACACCCAACATTTTATGATATGTCAAGATATCCTGCTCTAAAAGGCAGAGAGTTATGGTCTGAAATGCAAAGCAACAGTTGCACATTTCAGATAATAGTTACAATGAGTCTATAAAGTGTAAAATGAAAGAACATTTGTATTATGTTGCATTATGTTGTATTCCAATGGAAAAGTATAGTATTGCAGTAGACACTGCTTGTGGGTTCTAATACCTCCCCAAATACAAAAATCCTCTGGCAAAAATACTGTGTTAGCCTTTCATCAATAAAAAATACAGTACTGTTATGTAATCATCATTATAGCATTTGAAGTGCAGACCTCCAGACTTGTGGCTGCAATGGCCTGCTGTTACATGTAAACACTGTACATGTAGTCCAAGTAATAAAGGGATATCTTAGCAGTTGTTATTGTTTAAAGTAGACTGTAACAGAGTACAATAACATTATTTTTGAAAGCTTGTTGTCTAACGTGTGAAGTTACTAATGTACTCCATTTTTCATTCACCCCCCACCCCATTTCTTCTTTTTGTTATTTCTGGATTACTTATTTTTATCATGATTTCTTTGTTAGTATTATTATTATTATATTATTTATTTAATCATATTTCACCTGATTATATCATTTTTTATCATTTACATTTTTTATTATGTACAATTTTATCGTCTTTTGTTAAATACTTTTCCATTTCTATTAATTATTCAACACTTTTTATAAAGTTTGATTTGTTTTTTTCTTTTATTCTGACATCTTTGATTAATTCATGCTTTATTTCATTTTTGATTTAGTTTTTTTCTTTATGCTATTACTATAGCACAGCAAGGTAGGCTGATTCCTGGTGATCAGCCTACTCTCACTCCACTGGATGCAGCACTAAGGCCCAGCACTTCTGGCTGCCATCTGGTAACACCTCTCTGCTGTTCCTGCCCTACCTGGACCCTCAGGTAGATCTGCCCCAGGAGACAGGTGTATGATCCCCTCTGGGAGCACAGGCAGTGCATACATCACCTGTTCAGAGTTGGTGGTCTATATTATGTGATCGAAAAGTGAAATGTTTGAACACGTAATAATTGACCCCTAAATGTCAACTCATTGGAATGCTGAATGGTTTAATGGAGATCTCTGAAAAGTGTGGACATGGAAGTTTTCCATTGTCTGCACTGTAGTGCGATCTCAGAGTTGATATATTTAAGTACGGGATTACCCCCCTGCTTAGAGCATTTTTATGGTTTGTTTGGGTGTTTTTATGTTTTTTTTTTTTTGCCATTCAACATTATGGCTTTTTGACATTTACAGATCGATTATTACGTGTTCGAACATTTCACTGTTCGATCACGTAATATAGACGTGAACATGCTGTCCATACTTGTACAGCAGACTGGCCACTGCAACCAGTGGCACAGTGATGGAACAGTACTGACAGTCCAATGGGTGAGGACTTGAGTCACACTGTTACTGTACTGAACTCCATGGGACCTTGATTCCCCCCACCTCCACCCCAGCCAAGGTGTTCATCCCCTCTTGTGTCCTTCGCTGAGCCTGTCCTTGTCTTGTATGTCTTGTCTGTCTAAAAATGCTTCTTCACCTTCCCAACATTCCAGCTATTACTAGAAAATGAAAAAAAAAATCTAAACCAACTATACTAGAAGTAGTGACTATAGTAACAGAGATAAAACAACTGGAATTGAAATCTTTAGAAAAGGGTAGAACAAACTACAGAGGAAAAAAATGCAAATTGTGGGAACAATACATACAAGGGAGAAATGAGGTTTAAAATGTGGCAGGATTTAAATGAGCTATGTAAAGTTTGATTGAAAATGATTGGGTAGATTATAAGTGATGTATAACATTTGTAACCAGGAGAGTGTCAGTATAGTTTGTGCTGTAAAATGCTTGCAACAAGGATTGTGCCAGTGTGTTTTTTGTTTTCACTTGTATAACTGTATGATTGCCTGAGTAGTAACTGATGGTTTTAATAAAGATGTTTCTTGTTAAAAAAAAATGAAAAGAGGCAGAGATTGAATAACTTATGTAATGTTGCTTAGGTTATATGATATATATAGCAGTATATGTGAAGTGAAATGTTTGTTATGTTAATTATAGTGTGATCACTTTTATATGAATGTAAATTTATTTATGTCACAAGTAATAACTCAATAAAGGTGTTTGGAAAAAAAAGAAAAGATCAGCAATCAGAAACAGATGCAGCTGCTTCCTCATTCAAGCACTGCCTGTAAGTGATACTCACACAGCAGTGGAATGCCATCAGTCCTACATTCACTGATCCAACGATCAAGGGTATCCTCATCCAGACATCTTGATAGTGATTTCTACACTGTTTGCCAGTAACAGTGGACAAATCCTGGGCCAAACTATTCCATGCATCCAGTTTGTAATCTGATCCAGGACACTGTTCCTGCAACAGTCGGGGACCATAGTCATTCACTAGGAGTCCAACAAACACTTTGGACTCCTGCCAATCCCACCTTTGAGAACGAAATCTCAAAACTTCACCCTGAATGCCAGCCATGTGTAATGTAGACAAGCACCAATGTATAATGTCTTTTCCCCACCAATTACAGTTATAACAGATACTGAGAATGCAGACCATTGCAATGTACAATATTTGAAAATGGTGAGCGCTGCTTAGCATCATGCAAACACAGGCAACGTGTTTGTGCGTAGCTAAAATAATCACAATATGTGAAATTATACAGATAAAAAAAAACTGCACAACTGACATAATATGACTATCTTGCCCATCAGGACAATAATTATGATATAGGAATTACTAGGTCAACTACCATAATTTTTCATGGGAAGTGGAAAACCATTAACAAGGACAGGATTCTGCTGTATTAGAACCCTGGACCTTAGCTATGGCAGGCCTGCACTAACAGTTGTTCCCAAAACAAGAATGAAGATATAAGAGTATAGACTTTATTCCATTGCTAGCTTTTGCAAGGACACATTACAAAATACAAGGCTGCAATTCTTGTGTTCAAACCCAGAACCATGTGAACTTAAAAGTAACACAACTCCTCATACCACAGGAGAAGTTATATAAGCTTTGACTAAATTTATATCATTGCATGGTTCATACAGGCTCAAAATGTAAGAAAAAAGTGGTAACATGCAGAAAAAGAAATCAATGTATGATATATACGGTTTACCATTAAATAGTTGCACGATGTATGTGCAAACATCATATGTTCGAAAACAAATAATGAAACAATGAAAATATTGATGTACACATCAGCGAACTCATAGTGTTGAACCAACCTGGATAACACGACCATTACTGATGCAGACCGAAAGTCCCTGCAGCTGTGGAACCAGGAACAAGCACTACCATGGGTCCCAAGGGGGGAGCAGGTCCAGTATTTGGTTGGGTTGCATTGGAGTACATTATTTCAACAATCAACATTTTGGAGTGTCGACATTTCATCCCACAACATTATTTTTCGATAGTGTGACCATACAACATTTTCTGGTTCGGTATTTTAATGGTAAACCGATATATACAGTACACTTTGTTAGTGCACAGGGAATATACCTACATATGTGTGGAATCTAGATCAACATGCAGTGTAGACTCAGAGCAATGCATAAGTACCTTAAAGCTGTTCTCACATACATCTCTGTACCAAGCAGTAACAATCATTTATCACACAAGAAACTTAAGCAGGGAATGTGCATTTATATTGAAATAGTACATGTTAGATGTACACAGTGAAATGCTTAACTTGGAAAATACTGCACCTATTCCTTACACAGGCTGTTATGATTTTTTTTTCAATTATGCAACACTGTCCTAACTTATTGTGTTCCTTGGTCAGTCCACAGTCATCTGACCAGTACTGTCATCAGAATGTGTATGAAAATAGTTCTATATTATTGCCTTTAGAATGTTGAAGGATATTAACTGGGAATATGTTACGCAGTTGGCAAATAAGTAAAGCCAGGTTGGCTAGTATAAACAAGCACTGGCTATTATTTTGTGGGTGGGGAGCAAAGGCATCCATCCGTATGTGAGCCTGTGAAATATCCCCCATAGCACATATCTGTAGCAGTTGGGAAATGGGGCACATATCTGATTCATGTTAACTGGCAGGTTTCTCAGCATACATGTGGTAGATGATACACATGCTGTTAAATATGAATTGGCAGTTTGAGTTGTACTTCTTATCGTTAATGTAGACCCTACCCTGTTCCCCATTTCTTGTCAAGTGTACATGACTCCAACTCAAGGCACACATTAATTTAGGATAATACAATACATGTTACAGTTGTAGCATTCTTACGAAAATATACTCAAAACTAATGTTTAAATTTTCCATGTTGTAGCATACCATGCAGTGATGTTTTGAATATCCTGGAAGATGATGCCTGTAACACACGAAGCCCCTCCTAGTCTGTGAAATGTACCAGTGACTAGGAATAGCATTTAAACACATGCCTTACTTACCACTAGGATGGTTTCCTGCATTTGTCTCTGTCTGTGCATCAATCCTGAGAGAGGTTGCTTAGTTCCTCCAGTGTCTATGTGCCTGCAAACGTTTCCCCTTCTCTGTGTATAGCTATTGCCAGCAGCATCAGTGTCGTCAGCCTGTATTACAGACAGATGTATTCAAAAAGCAGCTCAAGCCACAAAATAAATAAATAAATAAATAAAAATTGGAGGCACCATGGATGCTTTTATATCTTGTTGACTAGCTCCAAAGGATTGGTTGATTAGCATGCAGTTCAGCTGTGTATGTTGTAATTAGCATCTCTGAAGCACAAAGTATGACACAAGCAATCAATTATTGATGTACTCCATTATAAAAAGGCAAATGAGTAGCTGGGTAAACTGATGTGAATGAGAGGTATTACATGATTCTAACTCAGATATACATTTCTTCTGATTCACTATATTTGGACAGGGGAGTATTGTACTCTATCAGGTATGTATCCATCTTGTAATCTAAATAATGCATATGCTGTAATGTAGATGACAATAAATGTGAAGTAAATCTGATGCATTTATTAGAAACATACTCATTACATGGCCTTCTTTTCCAGCAATGTGAGAGGTACAGAGGATGTAGAGCAGGCAGAATGTATAATGCTGTGTGCTAACTATGTACACATTTTCTATGGAAATATCCTTTGATAGCACTTTTAACATTTCCTTGTTGTTTGGTTAGCAACATTGTTCCTTACCCTGTTATTTAGTATTTTCTTGGGGGGGATATGTCCTGCTATGGCACAAACTAGAGTGGACTGTTATGTTGGGTGTGTGACATAATTCAGTATCTGTAAGGGCACAATCAAGAATATGTTACTCCCTTAGTTTTGTAACCACCTTTGTTATTTATTGTCCACTATTGCATCTTTACAGTGTAATCCACTGTTGAATGTTGGAAGCCTTCCTTTACTGCATTATCTGTACAACAATTCATTTGTACTTATGTGATCCTTATATGTGTTATCATTTTTTTTTTGTCTTTCATTAAACAATATGCCCCTGAGATGTAGGCTACCATTCTCTGAGGCCAAAAATTAACTGATTATCGATGTGCTCAATCAACACAATGAGGTCCTGCTGTCAAGAGGGGGGGGGGGGGCAAGAATGGCTGAACGTGTGTAACTCTGGGATGACTATGTCCAAAATATCAACAGGGTGGACTGACAGAGTCACACATATAAGCAGGTGTGTCACAGAGCTACTGATATGATCCATATAGTCAGGAGGTGGGCAGCTGACGTGGCACGAGATCATCAGGTCACCGGTGTTTGGCCTGCAGATGAAGAACCACTCAGTGTCACTGAGGAATTCCTGGCAAATATTGCTGCTCAGGAAACCTCCCAGCAGTCCAACGACAAGCATGTTCTTGACATGGGAGCCAGTCCTACATCTCACGAGGAGCTTCCAGGTCGGCTTTATTAGAGCATCAGTAGAATATGGTTGCATTCATTCTGTAATAGTGTATATAGTTTTAATGTGTGGCAGGTTACTTTTTTAGTGTGCAGTAATTAAGATAGCTGCAGTGTTCAGGTCCTTTAACTGCCACAGTGGAATTCTTGGCACACATTTCCACATAGGGCAGCTGCCATCAATCCTTGAGCCAATATGTTCTGAATATGGGTGCCACTCCCACATCACATGTGGAGCTGCCATGCATACTTTGTTACATCATCATTAAAATAGTGCTGTATTCTGTCATAAGTGTATATAGTTGTGTCATGCTGTATTTGTTTTATTTGGGGGTATTTCAGATAGCTGCAGTTTTATGCATATTTTAAGGTTGTCAGCCACATTCCTGATAAAATTTATTTGGCTTTACATATAGATGAGTAAATGTAATAACCCCTGTTGTACTGTTAAATGTGTGTTGCTGTTGTCATTATGATTTCCTTTACTTTTCCCAGGACTGTCATGAATTTACTGGCCAAGCAGCAATTGGTAAGTGGAATAATTGTCTGCACTGATATATATATATATATATATATATATATATATATATATATATATATATATATATATATATATATATATATATGTATATATATATATATATATATATATATATATATATATATATATATATATATATATATATATATATATATATATATATATATATATATATTTATATATATATATTTAATATACACACACACATATATATATATATATATATATATATATATATATATATATGTATTTATATATATATATATATATATATATATATATATATATATATATATATATATATATATATATATATATACATGTATCTGCTAAAGTGTCCTCTCAGGCCTGCTATAGGCATTGCTGTACTGTCTGTATAGTGGTCCACTGTACAGATTTTTGCTGAATGTCATGCTTTTATACTCATATTTACTCATATTTCTGGCTCATATTTAAGAACATAGTTATTGACTGGCATATTATTGACAATACATTAATGATAGCAGACATTAAATATTATAACACAAATCTTGCATTCAAATTGCATACCCTTCAGATATGTCATCGTGTAGCAAAACCTGTTATTCCATCAACTCTATAGGTTTGTAGGAGCATATTATGTCACATTTGTCCCTATTCATGAGCCTTTGTCCATCCACTATTTATGTCTTTGTCCACACTTATTGCTGTAAGTGTTTGATAGGGTTAAATGTCTGTAATGGTGACAGCAGTGTAAATTACTTAACATATACTGCAGCATAGTAGTGCAGAGATTAATGTCATCCTGTTTTTCTTTTTATCACAGGTGATCATGGAAATGGTTCTGTCTCCCCTGATCCTGATGTCAGTGCCTCATCAGAGTTGATGATGATGGTGGCCAAAGTGAGGCACAGTTGGGGGATGCAGAGGCTGAATCTGACACAGATGTTGACATCCAGAATCCCACCTCAGGATCTCTAGAAACAATCAGTATGCCTATGCATATCCAGGATGTTAAGGCCACAGATACTGGACAGTTGGAGGGCAAGGACATAGCTTGGGGATGTGTGGCTACCATGGGTTCAGTGGCTGTTGATACTGTCTGTAGTCAAACTGTTGGTGAGGTGCCACACAGACGGATTGATAGGGGTGCTTGTCAGAGGCCTGCTGTCTCTCCACCACCTGGAGCAGGTGTCTCTTCATGTGTCACTTGATGTATGTTTAGGGCCATAATGGAGGCACAGACACATTCAGAATGTTACTCCAGAAGAATGATCAGGGTTCTAGATGTGGCACAGTCTGACAGCCATGACTTCCTCTACCATGTTGCTGATGCACTGGATCGCTTCAATGATGCACATGAATGGGATGTGTCTGTGAGGGACTGCAGAGTACCTGTCATGGAACGCACATTGTCTGTGATGGAACGTCTGCTGGGAGGGGAACATTGACCTCATGGGCATAAGTCAGCAACTCCATCTGCTGAAAGCCAACCTGGCCATGCCCAATCAACCTCCCGTAGTGGCAGTACATCTGCTGCTCCATCAGAATGTTTGCTCTCCACACCCAGATATAACAGGCCATAGGGTCATGGTCCTGGGCATTCCCTGAAGGGAGCATGTTCAGCAGATATCAGACACCCTCAGGTAGTAGGACACCATCTCACCTTGGGCATGGAGCTGCCAGTGCAACTCCTGGCAGAGCCAATTCTCATGGTCGAGGGTGAAGATGATGAACTGTCAGCTCTAGCATGCATGGCTCACAGCTGTCCAACATACAGGCATGTAGAGTTAACACTGAGCTTGGCTGTGTTCATGCAGACACACACAGACCAATGTCACATTTAGGGTACCTACTGACACACACACTACATTTACATGTTCCATATTGGCTGCTGCCCTTGCTGACTCACACACACACTCACTAACCTTTTCTGTCAGCCTAGGCCTACTGCATCCCCACAAATCACCCTGTGCAAGTGATGACTGTACCGCATCCCTGTTGCCTATCTTTTGGCTTCAGCAATACTAAATCTATGTGTCTGATGCACAGGGTGACTACCTACATTAATATGTATTTTGTATCTCCATTTGTGCTGTTGACCTGATAAATGTACCAGTCAGTTATATTATACTTAGCCATTAAGACAGTTGCTAGCATAATAATTCCTGTACCTTCAAGCTGATGGTTTTGTAAGCCTTGTGAAGTTAGTCAATGAAATGTGTCTCATTAATATATCTAACCTTCTCTTTAAGGATTTATTGGTGCAGACTTATGGTGCACATACAAAGTCAACCCATCAAATTCTGAGCTCTTGATTGTATGTCAGCACTCCAGACAAATTTCATCAGAATAGTAATACAGTATAATGTTTTGCTTTTTCATGGATATCACCATAGATTCCGAGGTTCATAAGCTGTGACAAGGGTACTGGCCTAAAGTTGTTTAAAAGCATAACCGGTACATCACAATATAATATGTAATAACAAATATAATGCATGGACTTGATTCTTACAGAAAGGACCCCCCGTGTCCATGCAAGAACCAGCAGTGATCCATGGCAGATAACATTTTCACATCAAGTCAGCCAGCCTGTAGTTAAAGAGGTTAATGGATGTGCTCTGCTTGACATGGATTGAAAGCCTAATGCAGAGGACTGACAACCACTAAGAGATGTTTGTCTCTCCAGCATGTCTTATGTATGTCATAATGTGCATTGAGGTCCCTGGAACAGGTGACTGTGGCCTCATATGACTTTAGGATATGCAGCATATTCATCCCACTATGTGAAACATGTTCATCCCTTTTGGGCCAAAGACAGCCAGGTAATGCATACATAATCTGCCTCAAAGCTATATATATATGATACTGCATACAGTGACAGCTACTTCATTCTGCCCACAGAAGACACATGTTGGAGACCATCTGATGTTTAATTACTCAGAGATGTCTTATACCTGTCAACTTGTTGCAGGTGTCTGGGACAATACATATCAATGTTGAGATTATATTCATTAATAGGGCTGATGATGGATGAGAATATGGGTATAGGGGATTGATAACATTAATTGTTCTTGATGTAATGCCTTTGCTAATTGGATTTAAGATGTATAATGCCTTCCTTCCCACAGTGCATATAGGTTGCAGTCAACATGTGTTTCAAGGTATATAGATACAGAATTTGGGAATATTGTACTCTGGGTTATTTTTTAATAAGCAGGAGCATTTATTGTCACAGGGAATGGGGATGCATGTTTGTGCAGTTGTTATAAAACCCATGGCTTTGTCAGTAGTCATTAATGGCACAAAGATGTTTTTCCACACACCCTCTATTTTGTTTCGGACTTTTGATAAGTATATGGCAAACAAGAGGGGAGACAGAATTGACACATCTGTTACCACACAGGAAACAGGTCTGCTCCTTGAGATGAAATCTTCACTCTTTGACTAAGTGTTGTCAGTCTTTGATCCCATTTGCAACCCACCTGATAACACAAGATGTGATATTCACCTTGGTTAGTTTCTTATTAAGTCTAAGTGCTGGATTGTGTTGAAGGGCTTGGCCAATTCAAGATAGAATGAGTACACAGCTTTGTCTATGTTTCTGCTCACAGTCTGAATTCCTACATGTTTTGCAGGCACAAGCTACCCTTGAGAACAGCTAACTGGAAAAGATCTACTGTTTGGAGGTCACCTGTATCCTTTTGTCTGCGATGCATGCAAATTGTGTCCATTGCCTTACAGTAAAAGTTGACTACAGTTATGGGTCTATAATTCCTTTTGTGTGTTGCCTATCCTGCATTTTGTGGGTGGGAAATGGTTGCTGTATTCCATTCAGCGTGGACAACAGCAGTACTCAGACTGCGGTTGAATATGGTGTCTAGTGGAGTAGCTCACTGTTGCAGCACGTGATCAACACAGCCAGGGATGTCATCTGGTCCCATGTGCTCCTAGTCTTGGAGAGAGCAGTGATAACTTGCTTTGTGTAGATACCACAATTTGGAGGTGATGATGCACAAATGCAGTATGCTTGGTGTTGTGAGGGGGACACTGTACAGCCACGCTTATCAGCTAGCAGGTTTGGAATTTACAGTGGGTCAGTGTGTGCAGTAATATCCAAAATTATTTCAAAATACATTTGAGTTATATATATCAGTTTTGCAGATGTAAATGAAGACAGGCTTATGGTTATCTCTGGATATGAGTCATAAATTGTTAGCATAGTTGATATATGAGGGGTTTTCAAGGGGTCTCATTTGTTTGGGTATGCTGAGGTTAGTGGCCTTCTAGGATTGTTTTGTACTTTTATACATGCAAACAGCGGTTTCTTTCACTTACTGTAAAATGTCTTTGAGCATATAAGGGATGCTGTGTGTATACATTTGTGTAAATGTGTCGACAGGGCTCTTCTTCTTTTGGCTGTTCCTGTTAGAGTTTGCTACAGTGGATCATCTGTTTCCATTTCTTCCTGTCTTCTGCATCTTGTTCTGTCACACCAGCCACCTGGATATCTTCTATCATCACATCCATAAACTTTATCTTAGGCCTTCCTCTTTTTCTCTTATCTGGCAGCTCCATCCTCAGCATCCTTTTCCCAATATACCCAGCATCCTTCCTCAGCGCATATCCAAACCAATACAATCTCACCTCTCTGGCTTTGTCTCCAAACTGTCCAACCTGAGCTGACCCGCTAATATACTGATTCCTAATCCTGCCCATCCTTGTCACATCCAGTACAAATTGTTCACTCATATTGCTGAGGAACAGGGCTGACATATTATAGACCCTTGTGTGCTGGTGCATATTTCTTCCATGGCATTCCAGTTTGCAAAATCCAGTTATGTTTTTGCAAGTGAGTTTGTCCTCCTATAATTATTCAGGTGAGGCATTATATGCACTGAGTAAAAAAAAAATCATATCAACTAGTCATTCAGAGGAAACGGAGGGAAATTATAGGTGAGGATGGGAGGTATGAACCTGGTATCTGTATAGAGAATGCTAAAAGGAGGGGTATATGTGATCTGAGTGGTATTTTCAGGGGAGTGACCTATGGGGTGTACATTAGGAGGTCCTTCATAAGGTGGATCTATAAGTTCTATAATTGATTGGTAAGTAGTTTAATTGCTGCTTGTTGTGTAACAAAGTATCTTAGCTAGTTAGAGCTGTTGAGGATCTGTTGTGCTACATAGCAGCAGCTGACTGTATTGGAAAATAAGTGTATTGGCATTTCTGTATGTATGAGGGCAACATGTTAAGGCCTCTGCACATAAACCAGAACAGAACAGGTAATACAAGGAAACACTGTTAAAGCTCACACTGGGGCCAGAAACACTAACCTACAAATAGATACCCCTAGAATACACCCCTGCAACAGGAGTACAGGTGGGATTTTTCCACAAACAGATGTCTGCTTAATCTTCCTATTCTTTTGGCACATCATCTGGTTCCAGTTCCTCCTTTCCTCTGCATGTCCTTGGTCACCACATCCATGAACCTTATCCTAGGCTTTCCTCTTTTCCTCTTACCTGCCAGCTCTGTCCTTAGCATCTGTATCCAAATGTACCCAACATTTCTCCTAAGCACATGTTCAAAGCAAGGCAATCTCACCTCTCTGGTCTTATCTCCAAGCTGTACAACCGAAGCTGACACTCTAATATACTGATTACTAATAGATTCATAGGTTCATAGAAAATACTGGCTTCCTGGGTGGGGAGCAAAGGCATTCATCCGTACGTGAGCCTGTGAAATATCCCCCATAGCATACATCTGTAGCAGTTGGGAGATGGAGCACATATCTGATTCATGTTAACTGGCAGGTTTCTCAGCACACGTGGCAGATGATACACATGCTGTTAAATATGAATTGGCAGTTAGAGTTGCACTTCTTATGGTTAATGTAGACCCTACCCTGTTCCCCATTTCTTGTCATGTGTACATGACTCCAACACAAGGCACACATTAATTTAGGATAATGCAATACATGTTACAGTTGTAGCATTCTTACGAAAATATACTCAAAACTAATGTTTAAATTTTCCATGTTGTAGCATACCATGCAGTGATGTTTTGAATATCCTGGAAGATGATGCCTGCAACACCAAGCCCCTCTAGTCTGTGAAATGTACCAGTGACTAGGAATAGCATTTAAACACATGCCTTACTTACCAGGATGATTTCCTGCATTCGTCTCTGTCTGTGCATCAATCCTGAGAGAGGTTGCTTAGTTCCTCCAGTGTCTATGTGACTGCAAATGTTTCCCCTTCTCTGTGTATAGCTATTGCCAGCAGCATCAGTGTCGTCAGCCTGTATTACAGACAGATGTATTCAAAAAGCAGCTCAATCCACAAAAAAAAAAAAAATAAAAATAAATAAATAAATAAATAAAAATTGGAGGCAACATGGATGCTTTTATATCTTGTTGACTAGCTCCAAAGGATTGGTTGATTAGCATGCAGTTCAGCTGTGTATGTTGTAATTAGCATCTCTGAAGCACAAAGTATGACACAAGCAATCAATTATTGATGTACTCCATTATAAAAAGGCAAATGAGTAGCTGGGTAAACTGATGTGAATAGAGTATTACATGATTCTAACTCAGATATACATTTCTTCTGATTCACTATATTTGGACAGGGGAGTATTGTACTCTATCAGGTATGTATCCATCTTGTAATCTAAATAATGCATATGCTGTAATGTAGATGACAATAAACGTGAAGTATATCTGATGCATTTGTTAGAAACATACTCATTACATGGCCTTCTTTTCCAGCAATGTGAGAGGTACAGAGGATGTAGAGCAGGCAGAATGTATAATGCTGTGTGCTAACTATGTACACATTTTCTATGGAAAGATCCTTTGATAGCACTTTTAATATTTCCTCGTTGTTTGGTTAACAACATTGTTCCTTACCCTGTTATTTAGTATTTTTTTGGGGGGAGATATGTCCTGCTATGGCACAAACTAGAGTGGACTGTTATGTTGGGTATGTGACATAATTCAGTATCTGTAAGGGCACAATCAAGAATATGTTACTCCCTTAGTTTTGTAACCACCTTTGTTATTTATTGTCCACTATTGAATCTTTACAGTGTAATCCATTGTTGAATGTTGGAAGCCTTCCTTTACTGCATTATATGTACAACAATTCATTTGTAGTTATGTGATCCTTATATGTGTTATCATTTTTTTTTTTGTCTTTCAGTAAAGAATATGCCCCGAGATGTAGGCTACCATTCTCTGAGGCCAAAAATTAACTGATTATAGATGTGCTCAGACAACACAATGAGGTCCCGCTGTCAAGAGAGGGTGGGGGGGGCAAGAATGGCTGAACGTGTGTAACTCTGGGATGACTGTGTCCAAAATATCAACAGGGTGGACTGACAGTCACACATATAAGCAGGTGTGTCACAGAGCTACTGATATGATCCATATCGCCAGGAGGTGGGCAGCTGAAGTGGCACGAGATCATCAGGTCACCGGTGTTTTTGCCTGCAGCTGAAGAACCACTCAGTGCCACTGAGGAATTCTTGGCAAATATTGCCACTCAAAAAACCTCCCAGCAGTGCCAGTCCTGCATCTCATGAGGAGCTTCCAGGTCGGCTTTATTAGATCATCAGTAGAATGGTTGCATTCATTATGTAATAGTGCATATAGTTTTAATGTGTGGCAGGTTGCTTTTTTAGTGTGGAGCAATTAAGATAGCTCCAGTGTTCAGGTCCTTTGACTGCCACAGTGGAATTCTTGGCACACATCTCCACACAGGACAGCTCCCATCAATCCATGAGCCAATATGTTCTGAATATGGGTGCCACTCCCACATCACATGTGGAGCTGCCATGTATACTTTGTTACATCAACATTAAAATAGTGCTGTATTCTGTCATAAGTGTATATAGTTGTGTCATGCTGTATTTGTTTTTGTTGGGGGTATTTCAGATAGCTGCAGTTTTATGCATATTTTAAGGTTGTCAGCCACATTCCTGATAAAATCTATTTGGCTTTACATATAGATGAGTAAAAGTATTAATCCCTGTTGTACTGTTAAATGTGTGTTGCTGTTGTCATTATGATTTCCTTTACTTTTCCCAGGACTGTCATGAATTTACTGGCCAAGAGTTGCAGCAATTTGTAAGTGGAATAATTGTCTGCACTGATATATATATATATATATATATATATATATATATATATATATATATATATATATATATATATATATATATACATGTATCTGCT
Source organism: Protopterus annectens (assembly GCF_019279795.1). Classification (NCBI taxonomy): domain Eukaryota; kingdom Metazoa; phylum Chordata; order Ceratodontiformes; family Protopteridae; genus Protopterus; species Protopterus annectens. The sequence continues at coordinate 295,670,619 of NC_056738.1, read as the reverse complement.
AAAGTGTCCTCTCAGGCCTGCTGTAGGCATTGCTGTACTGTCTGTATACTGGTCCATTGTACAGATCAATGGCAGCTGGTGACTTCAAATCAAACAGGGGCTACAGGAGACAGCTGAATGGGTGGAGGTCAATGGGAAGGGGTGTGGCCAACTACAAAGGGGAGGAGCTATGTTCAAAACCACAAAAACTAACTAAATACACTGCCCTGGGTGCCAAACCGTTATTATGAGCATCCAATCAAGACACAATGAAGTGTAGAAGAATAAAAATATTCAATGCATTGGCTGCATGACAGCTTACTTAATATCTAGATGGAAAACAAAGGTTTGTGGAGGCATGAAAAAAAAATTACTTTTTAAATACATTAATGGAATGCCAGTCAAAATCAAGTATGAGAAAACAAGCGGCACTGTAATCAACTCAAACCACTTGCACTGGTAGTTCTAATTATAATTTATATTCAGCTTTACTAAAGTACCAAGTAACATGCTGAAAGTAGAAATCTCTGATGCCCCCACTTGTAAAAATGTTTCTTATCCAAAAAAAGACCTGCTGCCTGACAACTATCTACTTGTTTCATGGGGAAAACATGATCAAAGTAAAAAATGAAAAGCAAACAAGAAATAAGCTTAAGATACATTGCTTAAAAGGATTACTGTACAGGTTATGGACCACACAACTGGTATTATGTTTAGTTTACGGGTAAAGCCTGCAGAGATGACTGGAAGTCTCCAAGTGTAATGAGCTTCTTAAAATAATGTAATACTGTCCTTTATTACAAATACTGTCATATGCATTTCAATACCTGGGCTTATACATTATCTAGTTAAGTATTCTCTACATGGCAACAACAGAAAGGCTTTCAATGTTGGCAATTCTTTAACAGTATGCTTATTAAAGCTTACTTGCATCTTATGATCTCAGCCAAGCTTACCTGATGGTCATTAATGTATTGCTACGTAAATACAGAGTAACAGGCACTTTGAGTAATAAGCATAAATCAACAGTACAAAAAATATGACAGAAACCAGACCATTCTGCAAAAATCAAGGACAGATGAAAAGCCACTCTAGTACTTGTGTCTACCTTGGATGGGGGGGGGGTACTCTGCACATTTACACTGCATAACTACTCCTTGCCTTCAAGACATCCAGAGTCTCTACATGGGGGAGTGGGGTGCAACAAGTATGTCACAATTTGAAATGTCTCTGGCTGACTGTGATGGCCCTGACACATTTGTCATAATTTCAACCTCAGAGCAAGAAATCTGGACAAAGCCATACAAAGAAGTGGGACAAAGGCCCAAAATAAGGACAATTTTTAAATATTATTTTATAAACTTAGAAGATAATAGAATAGGTCTTGCATTAGTATGAATTTTCGAGATGGTATGAAATCTGAAACTCAAATGTCTGTCATTATTTTCTAACTTCAATCTTTAATGATCTGTCAATAATTTGCCAAAAAAAACACAATTTTATGAAAAATGGACCAAAAATGTGATGTAAAATATAAAATAGCCACACAATACAGCTGGGAACCTGTCAAAGAAGGGACACTTTAATATTAGTACTGCTAACTTGAGCAGATGATAAAATAAAAGAATCTACATGCATTTCTGAAATAAAAGTAATCTATAACTCTGATTATTACAGTTATTTCTTAATTGTAAACCCTCCATGTTTTCTTCCAAAATTGCTATTTTGCGGATGGATTATTACGGGGAAGAGCAACATTTTTAGCCAAAATCGGGACAGTTGAGAGGTTTGGCTATGCCTAATTCTATAAAGTAATTTATTTGCATGTACCTCTCAACCTGTTAATGCAATAAATCTGGACAAGGCCAAATATATTAGGGGAACATATAAACAGTACTAAAAATTACTCTTGTATAAAATGAGATAGTTGAACAACAGGTCTTACTTTAGCATGCATTTTTCTGAAGGTTATGAAGTCTGAAACTAGTGTGTCATTATTTAGTGACTTAATTCCTAAATGATTTGCCAGAAAACCACAAATTGTATGAGGAACAAACCAAAAATAAGAAGCAAAAATCTATTCATTCTTTGAAAATCTGGACAGTTGGGAGGTATAGTTTTGCTGGGGCTGTCTTTAAGTTTGCCGCCCTTCCCCCTCACAAAATCATGGTCAGATGGAGCCCCCTGCAGCCATTCCAATGATCCATTACTTATTATTTCACTCCATTTACCATAAACACTAATGTGCATACTGATTTACTTCTTTGATGATTTGGGCTTCATTTAAAAGTTTTATTTTGCATTTTACAGCACAAACACTAAGACATCTGCTAAACAAACTTAGCATTAAAACTTCTCTGCCCTTGAAACTCACATTCATTGAAACAGCATTGAAACCCACATTCAAAGAAAATACATTTACCAGTGGCAGATAAAGATTAATTCTGGGCTGTTTTCAAATCATAGGCCCCTTGCATATGAAACATACATTTGCTCTTTGATACACCTGCCTATTGTTTTGAACATTTTTCCAGTAAACTATGAAACAAAGCGCATGCACCAATAACGACAAAACTGCCCAATTCAGAACATCTTTCCAGTAAACAATGAAACAAAATGCATGCAATTCTATACGAAAAACTGCCCAGTTCAGAAAATTTCCATCATAAAAGTCTACTCAAATTTCTACAGTCCACCATTATCAGTAAATATTCACAATTCTACAGTCCACCATTATCAGTAAATATGCACAATTCTACAGTCTACCATTATCAGTAAATATGCACATTCTACAGTCCACCATTATCAGTAAATATGCAATCTCTGGAAGAAGTAAAAAGTCATCTAAATAATTCCACATTAAATAAATCTGTAACTACGAAGAGGTTGCTGCTAGCAAACACCTTTTATATATTTCATGGTTTCATCGAGAAAAATAAAGTGGCTGATGCCCTTGAGGAATAAATTGCTTATATTACATTAAAAATGATAAGCTGCTAGTAATATTGCAATAGGAAAATGGATGGCAAACTGATAACAGGCTCATAGTTAATATCTTAACTTTTCAATCTGACGGCATTCATCCTCCTTGTGGGAGTAGAAACTAACAACCTTCTGCATCAAAAGCAAGTATACAACCTGTTGTGCTATTAACAATGCAAGCTGACTTTGCATAAGCAGCACTAAACTTCTCTTCCCCTGCAGCTCTCAGCTCCTTGTAAAATCTACTCAATACTCAACTGCATCTCAACTTCGCAGCACAAGGAAATCTGGAAAAGCCAATGGAATTTATTGGGGTGGTCAAAAGCCCAAAAACCAGGGACACATTAAACATTGCTTGTATAATCTTGGTAAGCTGCTAGAATAAAATGCTGTGTTACCACCATACACTTTTACTGCCAGGTCCCTGTGCAAAAGAGTCAGAGCAACATACAACTATACCAAATCACGTCAGCTTTGTGAAATAAAAATGCTGCAAGTTACCACCATACATTTTACTACTAATGTCCCTGTGCAAAACAGTCAGAGCAACATACCACTATGCCAAATCAATTGCTAACTTGTGAAAGAAAATGCATTGTGTTACCACCATACATTTTACTGCCAAGGTCCCTGTGCAAAACAGTCAGAGCACCCTACCACTACACTCCGCCAAATCAGCTGCTTTTGTGAAAAGAGTGAAGACTGAAACTTAAAATGGCTATCATTTAATGAATTCAGTTCTCACCATAGCTGTCAACCTCTAGCACACAAAAACATGTGGGCAAACCCAGTAATGAGGGAATACAGCCCTCACACATATTCAGTAAATTCAGTTCTTGCTATAGCTGTCAACCTTATCACAAAAACCTGGACAAAGCCAATAATGGGGTAATACAGTCCCAAAAAATAAGGACAAATTTCAAATATTCATCTTATAAACTTAGCTTGTGTTACTATATGTATTTTCTAACGAAGAATATATGAAGTCTGAAATTCAAATGCCTGTCAAATTTACTTCTTATGGAACAAAACAATTTCAGCAGCAGAGGCCCAGGGAGAAATACTGCAGACACATGTCTTTTGTAAAATGGCAGGAACTCACAAGAGCAAATCCACAAACACAGGGGATAAGATGCAGACTCATCACACAGAAGGCACCCCCAACCAAGAATCAAACCAGAAAAACCTATAGCTGTGAGGTAACAATGCTACCACTGCACCATCAAATATGTAAGGAATTAAAATTCAGAAACCTGAAGTCTGAAATTCAAATGCCTGTCAATTTTATTTAACAACAAAAAAACAATTTTCAGCATAGGCCCAGGAAGAAATAATGCAGACATGTCTTTGTAACATGGGAGGACACAAAAGCAAACCCACACAAACACAGGGAGAGGATGCAGACCCCACAAAGAAGGCACCCCAGCCAAGAATCAAACCTGAGAACCTGCAGCTGTGAGGCAACAATGCTACCACTGCACCATGAAATATCAAGCATTGCAATATTTAGAAACCACAGATATTATGAGGAACAGATCAGATCACATATGAGGCAGCAAAAATCTGCAATTTTTTTTTTTACAAATGGTGGTGGTTAGGGAATTCAGGTCCTTAACACCTGTGTACAAGGTACAGGGTTCAAGCCTGAGAGGGCCTCACCACACCACCATGAGTGCACCAGCATATAGCAACTACACACACACACACACACACACACACACACACACACCCACACACACACACCCTTATTTTTAAGATCAATAGCTACAAATGCAATACTCCCTAAAACTTCAGGCTTCTTTGCAATGCAGTAACAGATTGTCGTGCATCAATCCAGGTCCAGCATCATAGGAAAGCTTGATGTCCCGATCATTTCATGGTTGCATAGGAAGTTCAACCTTTTTCATGAATGTATGCATGCTTACCAAAGCAAGTCTAAAGCACACAGCTCATCTGGACAAATGTTTCCTCATTCTGTTATGTAATTTACCTAGACATGGTGGGGATGCCCCTCCTTGATGGTTTCCCCGCTGTTTCAGGATTTTGTGTATTGCAGATATATCATGAACTCTGGGTCAGCACTAATTCAGTATCCCTGGCATGCATGACTGAAATTGATGAGTACTTGATTTTAAAAATCTCCTCCACAGGTAATTTAATTTCATTTCAATATTTCACTTCATACTCTACGGGTTTTTCAGCTGGTCTGTCCCAGTCCTGGAAACATGATTCAGTTTCAAGCATGCTCTAATGTAATTCTGATGCTGATGTTTGAACTATATGTCATGGGTTATTATTAAAAATACTTAATGATTTCAAATTAAATTTTTTCCTTTTTCTTTTATACCCTTCAGAATGTCGGGTTCCCTGCTATTCCCTTCTCATCGGTTTGTAGGCAATTAGCACATTTGTCCTTATTTTGACCTTTGTCCACCCCCTATTTATTTTTTGCCCCTTAGTGTAAGGGTTGATAGGGAAATGTTGAATGTGACATTTTTTTTTTAACCTTTTAGCATGTAGGGCAGAGATTAATGTCACCTGTTTTTCTTTTACACGGTGCAGGTTTCTTTTGTCCTGATGTAGTGCCTATAGAGGAGATGATGGTCCAAAGGAGGACAGGGGGGGCAGAGGCAATCTGACACAGATGTTACATCCGAAACCCCCCTGGATTCTGAAACAATCGTAGCCTTTCATACCAAAAAGGCCCCGTAGGGGCATTGGAGGGCAAGGACATGCTTGGGAAGGGGCCCATCTTCAGTTTTTGGATACTTTTGTATCAAATTTTGGTGAGGTCCACCGGCAGTTGATATTTTGTCGGGGGCCGTGCTCCACCCCCTTGAGGGTTTCCATTGTCCTTTTTGTATGTTTTCCATAATAAACAGCCCTTAGAATGTTTCCCCAAAAATGATCAGGGTTTAGTGTGGAAGTTGCAGATGTGCCCCTAATCTATCCTGGTTTTAATGCAACTAATGGGGACTCAAGCCCCTTTATGGGCCATTGTTGTGATGGGAAATCTCGGGGGGAACATTGCCTCATGGGCATGTCAAAACTGTGAAAGGGTGGCCCTGCCCAATAATATATCATACATCTTGTCCTCAGAAAACCCCTGTCAAGGATACGTACCGCATCCCCCTTTCCATCTTTGGCTTTAAAATAAATCTTGTGCTGATGCACAGGGTACCCAAATAGATTTTGTTCTCCATTTTTCTTTGATGATAAAAGTCATAGTTAAATACTTGCCATTAAGAATTCTCATAATAACCTGTACCTTCAAGGGGGTTTTTTAAGCCCTTTAAAATTTTAAAAAATTTTATTAATATATTAATTTTTTAAGGATTGGGGCAGACTTTTGGGAAAAAAGTAACCCTCAAATTCTGAGTTTTATTGTTGCAGCCCCCGACAAATTTTTTCAGTAAATCATTAAAGTTTTGTTTTATGGAATAACCCTAATTGGGGTTTATAAACTTGCAATTGGTTAATGGTGTTTAAAAGATAAGTCATCACTTTAGTAATAAAAAAATTAATATGGACTTGTTTTAAAAAGGACCCCCGGGGATGGAAAAGCGTGTTGGCAGTTTTTAAAACCCAGCCTGTAGTTAAAAATTAATGGATGCTCTGTTGTGGATTGGAAGTAAAACCAGAGGACTGACAACCACGGAAGTTTGTCTTAGATGTCTTTTTGCTAATGTGCATTGATCCCTGGAACAGGTACTGTGGTTCATTGACTTAAGGTTGCATTTCTCCCATTATGTGAAACAGTTTCCCCCTTTTTAAAGCATCCTCAAAGCAAAATATTAAAATAATAAAAATTATTTTATATATATTTTTGCCAATGCAGCATTTTCTGCCACAGAAGACACATTTGGAACCCCCTTTATGTTTAATTCTCAGGGTGTTTGCCCGTAATTTTCAGTGTTAAACCCCTACAAAAGTTGAATTTTTTTCTTAATAACCCTTTTAGAGGAGGAATTTTAAGGGATTTGGGCATTAATTTTTTCGGTAATCCTTTGGGGAATTGGATTGGGTTTTTAAATGCCCCTTTTTCCACAGGGGTTGGTTGGGGTCAGTGTTTAAAAATGTTTTCAAATTTGGGAATATTTTTTATTTTTTAAATAAGAAAAAAGGCAATTTTAAAAACAGGGTTTTGGTGAAAACTTTTTGTTGCAGTTGTATTTAAAAACCCCAAAGGTTTTTTGGTATATTAAGGGCCGGGTTTTTTTGCTTTTTAAAAACCCCGTTTTTTTTACTTTTGAAAAGTTTTAGCAAACAGAGGAATAATCTGTTTGGAGCATTTCTTTTTTGGTGTTTTTATTTTCTAAGTGTTTTCATTTGTCCCTTTTTTTTCCCCCCCCTGATTTTAAAAATTTTTCTTGGTTTTTTCCTTATTAAACCCTAAGTTTTTGTTGAAAACCCCTTTCCAATTAAAAAATATCCGGCTTTGTCTAGTTTTGGGACATTAATTCCTTGTTTTCCAAATTTTAAATAATGAAAAGTTATGTTTGAGGAAAACCCTTTTCCTTTCCCAATTTGAAATTTTTTCCCATTGGCCTTACAAAATTATTTAAAAAATTTATAATTTTTTATTTTTAAATTTATTTTTAATAAAAAGGCGTATTTTCCTTATTGAAACCTATTGTTTAAATTTTTTATTTTTTAAAGTTAGCCCAAAAAGTTTTTATTTTTCTGGGGGCCCCTTTCACTTAAGAAAAGTCTTTCCTTGGAATAACAAAAGGGGGAAATTTACATTTCTTCTTTGGTGGTGGTTGGGGAATTTTTTCCACCCTTTTGATTTGGGTTTTTAACAGGGCCCCGGGTTCATAATCCAAAATTTTTTAAAATTTTTTTTTCTATTAATTAAAATTTATTAAAAATTTTTCCCTCATTTGTGAAATTTAAACGGCCCCTTTTTGGTTATCCCTGGATTACCCCAAAAAAATTTTTTTAATAGTTGAAAAAATTTTTTTTAGGGGTTATTTAAAAAACTGAAATTTGGGCCTTCTTTTTTTGGGATTTTAAAAAATTTAAAAATTTTTTATTTTTTAAAAAGCTTTGAAAAGTATAAATTTACTTTTTTAAATTTTTTAAACCCCCTTTTTCTTTCCCCTTTTTTAGGGGTTTCTAATACACTGGTTATTTTGGGGTTTCCCCTGTTTTAAAGCCAAATGGGACCTTTACATAAACCAAAAAATTTTTCAGGCCTTTTTTTAAAATGGGAGCTAAATATAAAACCCCCTTTTTCCCAGATACAGATTTTCCCAAAATTCAAACCAAATTTTTTCAAAAACCCCCCCTTTTTGTTCCAAACCCCCCCTAGTAAACCCCCAAAAACCCCATCTTTCCCTTTTTTTTCCCCAGTTTCAAATCCAATTTTTTAAAATTTTTCCCAAATTTACCCGGGGGTTTTCATGAAAAAAACTCACTCATAAAACAAGTTTCAATATTTTAAACCTTCCCAAATTTAGGTTATGTTTACAAATACCCTGGGTTCTTAAAAATTTACTAAATTCATAAATTTTTCCCCTTTTTTAAATTTTCCCACTGTTAAAAAAATTTTAATTTCTCCCTAAAAAAAAAAAAAAAAAAAAAAAAAAAAAAAAAAAAAAAAAAAAAAAAAAAAAAAAAAAAAAAAAAAAAAAAAAAAAAAAAAAAAAAAAAAAAAAAAAAAAAAAAAAAAAAAAAAAAAAAAAAAAAAAAAAAAAAAAAAAAACCCCCCCCCCCCCCCCCCCCCCCCCCCCCTCCCCCCCCCCCCCCCCCCCCCCCCCCCCCCCCCCCCCCCCCCCCCCTGCTCCCCCCCCCCCCCCCCCCCCCCCCCCCCCCCCCCCCCCCCCCCCCCCCCACTACCCCTTTTTTTTGAAAAATTTTTTCTTCTTTTAATCTTTCCACATTTAAACCCGTTTTCCCCTGAACTTTTGCCAAAAACTTTTAAAATAAAACCTTCAAAACCCTTGTGAGGAACAGGTCTGACATATTACAGACCCTTGTATGCTGGTGCACTATTTCTTCCATGGTATTCCAGTTTCCAAAATCCAGTTATGTTTTTGCAAGTGAGTTTGTCCTCCTATAATTATTCAGGTGAGGCATTATATGCACTGAGTAATACAAATCATGTCAACTAGGCATTCAGAGGAAACAGAGGGAAGTTATAGGCGAGGATGGGAGGTTTTAATCTGGTATCTGTATAGAGAATGTTAAAAGGAGGGGTATATGTGATCTGAGTGGTATTTTCAAGGGAGTAACCTATGGGGTGTACATTAGGAGGTCCTTCATAAGGTGGATCTATAAGTTCTATAATTGATCGGTAAGTAGTTTAATTGTTGCTTGTTGTGTAACAAGGTATGACAGCTAGTTAGAGCTGTTGAGGATCTGTTGTGCTACATAGCAGCAGCTGACTGTATTGGAAAATAAGTGTATTGGCATTTCTGTATGTATGAGGGCAATGTGTTAAGGCCTCTGCACATAAACCAGAACAGAACAGGTAATACAAGGAAACACTGTTAAAGCTCACACTGGGGCCAGAAACACTAACATACAAATAGAAACCCCTACTGTACACCCCTGCAACAGGAGTACAGGTGGGAATTTTCCACAAACAGATGTCTGCTTAATCTTCCTATTCTTTTGGCACATCATCTGGTCCCAGTTCCTCCTTTCCTCTGCATCTTGTTTTGTCACACCAAACACCTGCATGTCCTTGGTCACCACATCCTTGAACCTTCTCTTAGGCCTTCTTCTTTTCTTCTTACCTGCCAGTATCTAAATGTACCCAACTTTCCTCCTAAGCACATGTCCAAAGCAAGGCAATTTCATCTCTCTAGCCTTGTTTCCAAGCTGTACAACCTGAGCTGGCATTGTAATATACTGATTACTAATCCTGTCCATCCTCATCATACCCAGTTCAAATCCTAACATCTGGAAGTCTGCCAGCTCCTGTTTAGAATCCTGTATTTTTGACAGTGCCACTATCTCCAAATCATATAACATAGCTATTTTCACTACAATCTCATAGAACTTCCCTTTCAGTGTTATTGGTACCCAGCTGTCACAAATCACTCCCGACATTCTTCTACACCACTCCACCTTGTATGCACTGTCTTCTTCACCTCTCTTCCACATTACCCATTTCTCTGAACTTTTGATCCCAAGTCTTTAAAATAATACACCTTCATAACTCTACTTCCTGCAGTCTCACTGTTCCTCTATCCTACCTGTCATTCACACACATATATTCTGTCTTAGTCCTTAGGCCCTTCATTACTCTCCTCTGAATAGCATAGCTTACCTCCCCAGGGTCTCCTAAACATGTTCCCTATTATCAATACAGATCACAATATCATCCGCAAACATCATAGTTCATGGGTCTCCTGTGTGATCTCATGTTTCAACCTGTCACTCACCAATGCAAAGAGATGTCATGACATTTGTGCATACACTAAAAATAATGCCACTGTTGTCTGTTTTATATTGGATGAAGTGACATCTACCTGTCTTCCAGGCCAATGTGTGCCCATGGCCTGTTGTGAGCTGATGACATCAGTAGTGTCTCTTGAAGATATGAGGACAGTGTCCCATAGGCTGCTGTAAAATGCTCTGTATAGCTTTCACCAAAAGCTCACACTCACACACAGAAAGTTGACTGCAGTGAGAATAGAAGCCCTAGATATCTAAGCTTACTGACTACAGAGCACAGTACTTAATACACACACCACAGCACAAGTCTGGCTTTAAGAGGACTGCAGGTGTTATTGTAGAAGATTACATCAGCAGGCCCTGTGGAGGACAAGACGTTGCAGGGCTGCGACAAATGGATGATTTTGTAAGCACAAAAACAATGCAAAACCATAAGGGATTAGCAGTTAGCTCCACTTACTGGGTTTGTGCTATGCTCGGAAGTTCTCAACAGTATTGGTTGAATGAATCCGGTTTCTATTTTTGAATGTCTAGCTCATATCTGGTGCAAGGGTGGTTTTCTCACACAAATAACGATTGCATAATCATTGCCATTTGCGTAAACTGGCTTACTGCGCACACATGCACAAAAGACCACATAAAATAGCAACAAAGGTACCTGACACATCCCCCCTGATGTCATCAACATCCATGAAAAACATAAACACCACGTAGGGGTTTATATGAAGTGAACAGCCCTACATGATCCCTACTTTTTGCGATTCCACAAATCCACTGCTTTTTTACACCTTTTACATAATAACCATACCAACTGCCAACAAACTACATGGATAGTAGTCGTTTAAGCTGGGCAACAGCACGGGAGCACTGAGTTAAAGACACAATGCAGGGTATTACTGTACTTGTTGGAGCAATGCTTCATACCCATCTTTTCAATTACATTTGTATTATGCATTTTCAAATGTTTTGCAAGTAGCGGCATACTGCGCAAAATTCTGCTAAAATAAAAATCATAACATTTATAGTGATCTGATACACCACCCTGATTCTTTTGGACATTCTTGGCCATTAAATATGTGTTTTTAGCTATTTATGACCTTACTTTCATGTAGGCTCCTGTACGTGGAAAATTTACATTTACATTTCCAACACAGATACGGACCCTACACAGTTATGTGTAGGGTTGTTGGATCACTACACCGTGTTGTTTTACTTCATTAGCATAAAATTCAGCTACTTATGCTGAAATTTGCATTTCATGAAACTTTCCTTTGAAGTACATGAATGAGCTCCACTACATGGACTTTACTGAATCTAAAACTCACTGTGCCCGTGTTCGCATTGCACCACAGTGCAAACACGGAAAAAATTACCATGTAATCTTTATTGAATTTGCACAAAGTATCCGGGTAATTTTTAATTCCAATCATTTAAAATAAAATATTTGTTAGAGCAGCATTAATAACAAATATTTTTTTTCTTTTAATTTCAACCATAAAGTAACTTTGCCTGTATTAGGGAATTCTCTACTTAAACTTCCTATGATCCTGATTGGAGCTTGATGCTGTTGCCAAGTATAAGATTACTCTGAACTTATAAAGCTGAAATGTAAAGTTATGTTACAGTTGCAGGGGCATTTAAACATTCAAAGATTCATAACACACCAGAGCCTTATATATATATATATATATATATATATATATATATATATATATATATTAATGTTTTCTTTTTCTGACCAGTGAATATAAATGGCCAATGTTTTATGTCTCAATTGATCCAGATGCAGATATTTCACTGTTGTACAAATTTTATTTTTTTACAATTATGCTGTCTTAGAGGTTGAAATTAATTTCTTCCACTTCTGCAGAATATATATGGCTTAGTTATAAACAGCAATACTGAGTTTACAATTATCAGTTTTGGGTTATTATTAGACAACACCTTCTTCAATGAAAAATGAAAGTGAAAAAGAACACAGGAAAGAAATATTAATTCCTAGACATCACTCTAAGATCCCAAATGCATTGAAGGTTTGTTGAAGATAGAAAAGAAGCTCAGTTGACAATTGATGAGGTGCTGACTAAATTTATGTATAATATGGAAATGGAAATCAAAGAGGATGTAGCAGTTATTCTATCTGACTTCTAAAAGAATACAGCACGGTTGAATTATATTTTGATACCAAAATAGAAAGAAAGAAAGGCAGGACAGAAATTCAGGAGCCATACGTAAGTCAGAAATAGTAATTCCAATAATGACATTGTGACAAAAGGAAAATCCTGTACAGTGAGTAAACAATCCTGTGCAGCTTAGGCCAGCTCCATTGGCATAGAACAGTAATGCAGTTATCATGGCATATGGGATTTAGATTTAGTACAGTTACGTCTTCTGGATCTGACATGGGGATAGAGGGCATGGCTGTCCTTTGGGATGGGGCCATGACTGGTTCTTTTCTACTGCTGGATGACTGTGTCTGTATAAATGGTAGCCACCTATTGGGAAAAGCATGTGTAGTAGCATACACGTACTTCTTCAAGCAGGTGACTGCAGAAGTCAGGACTACAGTGGACTTCAGGCCACATGTGAACCGGTCCACTATCTAACCTCTGACAACTGCCTCTGAGTGACTGATCTGAATGTGGCACTTCAGAAAACAGTTGGAGTGCTGAGTGCACCTTAACTTATTTCTTCTGAAATTAAGCACCTACCTGATAGGGTAAGGAAAAAAGCTGAGTGATAGTTAAAGAGGGATAGGGGCTGTATTCAGTTTCTTTGCAAACAATTGTATTTTTAGAAGAAATAGTTAATGATGCCTGTTAGACTAGTAATGTCTGCTATGACTTTTTGAGAAAGAATTTGGTAATGGTATGTAACAGGAAAAAGAGTTCTGTTGGTAAAGGGCAAGCCGCCAAGATAAAGGCAGCTGCATGTCATATGATATAAAAGGCACACTTTAGAAATGCCTCATTGAATGTAAAACATCCACTGCAGTATCTGTGTTTCTTGCTGAGCATTCTGACAAATATTCATATGTTACAGCATTTCTTGGTTATTAAGCACCATGTCAATGCATTAGCAACCCCTGTATGAGTGATCTCACAGAGCAAGAACCAGTGTTTATTCCTGAGTAGACAATGATGTAGGCTCTCTGTGGCTACTGTGCTTTTGTGTGGCCCATAGTCAAATCCACTGATGATTGATTAATTCATAATGATATTAGCTGGCCACAAAAACTTCTATCATTACCTTCACCCTCCTTCTTTTTCTCAGATACGCAGATCTTGCAGCACTTCAGATTGAGCAGTGAACATGAACCGTCATCCCAGGAGCCACAACCACGCGGGAGCTGCTCTCTTCAATGGCTTCACCTAACTACATGTGAACTGATAGGAAGTTAGAAACTAAACCTGGAATTTAAGGAGTACAAGAAAACATGTCAAGGCTTTACTGGGAAAGTTAACTTAGACTCTGCCATAGAGTTCTGCGAGTGAAAGGTTAGTTTGCTTTCTTTATATTGCTTTCTTGTAATTAGTTTTTCTTCACTGCCTTCTTTTACTTTTGTATATTGTACTGTATTTTCATTACACTGTGTTTTATTTGTTTTCTGCTTTCATTTATATAGTTAATCTGGGAAATTGACCAGAGCAGTGTCTCTTGCGAGTCACACAGAAGTTAATGTTTTCCCATCCCTCCAACCTTATAGCTGGTGTGTTTTTAAACACGTGTCTCTAGTTGCCCCACCCCTTATGTTAATTTGTCCATATTTCCTTCCCTCTCCTCTTTCATTGGCTTTATTCAGTAAGCATAATCTTATCATTCTGTCAAGTCACTCACCCTCAGCTATTTACATTTATTGGTCCCCCAGTGTATTCCCTACAGCCAAAATACTTAGTATCCATCCCCATCTAATCTCTTGTGCACTTTTAAAATGAGTGCCTCCCAGCTTACATTGCTAAAGCTTGAATTATTACCTCATTCATATCTAACTGTTTAGTGCACACTACAACTCTTAGGATATTAATCCATCTTGCCTTTAAAATCTGCAACATCTGGTTCTAGAGCACCAATCAGTGGAGAGCCCACACTCTGCCTCTTAGTAGTCATCTGTCAATTAGTGCTTTTGTTTTGCTGGTGGTGAGAAAAGAAGCAGAGGGACATTATTTCCTGGAGACTGCTGATCACCAGAAAGCTTGATAACTGCTTCATAGGTGCCAGCTTGCAATGTATGTGTATATTTTCTCCTGTTGAAAGAATGAGCAGAAGGCATTGATCCCTGACGGTCTCTGATTGGTCCGTGACTGTCTGTCTGGGAACTTCCAGATTGGTCTGGTTGCTGTTCAAGACATCTACCAGGAAAAGGCTAAAACAAGCCTACCAAGCGCTGCATCATCTGGGACAAGACTGTTGATCACCAAAGAGCCTGTGGCATGATTCTCATATTTCTCAGCTTGAGATTGGTGCCACATTTATGTTTCTGGTGAGATAAAAAGCAGAGGGGCATTGTATCCTAGCAGTTTGAAGCTGTGTGAACTACTGCTTGATTAACTGCTGTCTAACCTAACTTAAAAATATCACCCTAAATATTTCATCCATGAATCATCAGGGTCTAGTTTAATAACTTCCTCTCAGGTGGTTCGCAGTGCCCAGAGTTGCAAACCAGATACTCCTGACATTAATTTATATTCACCACAACTGTCTAATCAATAAAAAGGGCCTGGTTTTGCCTCTTAAGAGGACTGCAGGTGTTCTTGTAGAAGATGACATCAGCAGGCCCTGTGGAGGACAAGAGGTTGCAGGGCTGTGACAAATGGATGATTTTGCAAGCACAAAAACACTGCAAAATCATGCCATTTGACAAGGCAGTGTTGGCTACATACTCCCACTCTTCTTTCTGGAGACAGACAAACAAACACAGCAAGTTGACTACAGGGAGATTAGAACCCCTACCCATCTAAGGTTACAGACTACAGAACACAGTACTTAATGCATGCACCAAGGGACAAGTCTGAAATTAACAGGATTGCAGATATTTTTGTAATAGATTACACCAGCAGGCCCTGTGTGGGGACAAGAGATTGAAGGACTGCTAGACATGGATGTTTTTGCAAGTGCAAAAACTCTGCAAAAAACATTCCATTTGACAAGGCAGTGCTGGATACACACTCCCACTCTTCTTTATGGAGACACACACACACACACACACACACACACACACACACACACACACACACACACACACACACACACACACACACACACACACACACTACTGCAGGGAGAAGCAAGCCCCTACCTAAGTGGACAGACTACAGAACACAGATTTTAAGCAAGCACCATTACACAAGTCTGATTTTAATGAAACTACATGTGAATTTATAGTAGATGACATCATCAATGAATGTAGGGAACACCAGCTTGGGAGGCCTGCATAGGCACATCACTCCTTAGTGTCATCTGAGGCTAATGCACTAATAGTAGTATATTGTTTAGAAGCCATAGCTGTGTAACAACACAAGTCCCTTATTGAGCATATTTGGATGTTTGACTTTGGCACAACTTAGTGCCCAACTAAATGGCCATGTCCATGAGGGAGCACACAACATTATATATTACACAGTGGTTTTGTGTTAGATGTATGCACTGTAGAATTAAGGGGATTCCATGGTTGTACTGATTGTTGTTGAGGTTGGTTATAAGGAAACACATGGATGGTTATTAAGTTTCTGTACAAATAGTTATACTGTGTCCTCAGTTTGAAATCCTTCCAAATGTAGTTTAGATCACAAAAAGTATCTGTGAAATATAGAACAGTAAGAACACAGATCTATGTATGCGATGTAATAGTTAGCATACCACTCAACCTCTTAGAGCAAGCAATCTGTACAAAGCTATAATTATTGTAGGAATAAAGCAGCAACAATTAAGTCAATGTTTAAATATTGGCCTTACAAACCTAGAATGTTGATGGATTAAAAGGTTTTGTATTTTCTGAAGGGTATGACATCCACAAATCAAATGTATGTCATTATTTTCTGACTTCATTCTCAATGCTTTAACAATAATTTTGTAGAAAGCAATATTTTGTGAAGAACACACCACAAATATTAAGTAAAAATATGGGCATTCTTCATAAATCTGGACAGCTGATAGCTATAATAGGCATAGTAAAAATGCAATGATTATTGTGCTAAGTGTACATGCATGCACATTTCCCCTCTTTTACCTGTTTGTGTGTAGGTATGCAGTGAGTAAATGCAAGGCACATTGCTAACATCCAGCCTTCCTATTATGTAATGTATGCATCTTACTGCAGCCCTCTCCTATCACTATACCAGGCTGTGATTTTACAATTGCTACAGGCAATAATTAAGTGTATATGGGGTCTACTATTGACAGTCTGACATAACTCATATTTACTCATTTCCTTTTTCTGCAGCTTTGTGCTTTGCACACAATATGTAAGCATTATTAAAACTGTTTTCAGTATGTGATGCATTGAGCAAATGTGTACTACAAATATACTGATGAAAACATTATAGGACACAGTCAAAGTCTGTAAAAAACTAGCTATTGCAAAAACATCACCTAAACTTCAACTTACTTCATAATTTGAACCCTCAACACCATTAAAGCTTTCTCAAGCAGGATGGATGCCTTAGTCTTTTTGGCCACAGAAGCAGCTTTCCAGAACTGGAGTCATTCCTCACACAACCTTCATAAAAATGTACACTGCTATCAAGCCATGCACTGTATATTGTACAAGTGCTTCTATGACTTATATTTGGACATAGACCAGTTAGCAGACATAACTCCTGTCATAATTATGATTACACATATACATCTCTCTGTCTTTCAATCATGTTTTTATTGGTAGGGGAAAACACATTTACTCTTAGGATACATGCTAGTCTGAACTCAGAAACTGTAATGGACTAGACTCACTTCCTAACTTCTCTCTTCCATAATGTGACAGTATTCAGTTGTGGCTGGACTGTGTGAGTGTTTCATGTCTGATACATAAACATTACATATGGTAACATTTTAGTAATATAAGTATGTGTATTCACATGTTAAGTTATCTACAAAAGCACCACTGTATATTTGTATAATGTAACAAGGTAAGACATATACAAGGATATGTCTTAATAGTCATCAACACTAAAGACTGGGTTCAGGCCTTACTTTGCAAATGCGGCAGTTGACACAGCATTAGTTCAGGGCTGACTCTGATGCAAGCAGTACACAGCTAATACATGTATAGGTAAAGGCTGTGTATGTTACCTGGCATCAGTTTTAATATAGGTATGTGAGTAGGAGGAAGGTATTAGACCCTATGTGGTCAGTGAATGTGGTATGCATTGTCTCTTAGCCAAAGCAAGGTCATACTAAGCACACCTATGTCTACGTACTGGGACAACAGCTGTGGTTTCTCCTCCGAGTCCTCCTGTTACTGTGGCTGTTGTAACCTAGACATTGGTGGGAGGATATGCATCCATTCCCCTTGCTGATCCTGCTGCAGCTGTTCCCACAGGATTAGTTTGTGTAGCATTGCACAGATATGGGAGTCATGATAACTGCCAGGGTTGCCAGCACATACATTCAGGATAATCCCCTGGGCATTGCACATGACTTGGCAGTTGATGGAGTGGTATCCCTTGAGATTAATATAGATTCTACCCTGCTCATCAGGTAGATATGTACATGAATGCAGTCTGTGGCACCCAGTATTTCACTGTCATACACTACATGACAGAAGTGTTGCAAATTGCTGGTCCTATCCTCAGCAGTAATGGGAAAATATATGAGTTCACTGGTATGCATAAGCATAGCATCCATGAAATGGTGGAGGATCCTGAATGCTGATGCTTGTGGCACACCCATCATGTCCCCAGTAGGTCTGTGAAAAGTACCTGTAGCTAATATTCTAAAAGGTACACATACCTTAGTTTCCACTGGGATGAATTCCTCTCAGTTGGCTCTGGCTCTGAGTTGAGGTTGGCAGATCTTACAGAGTTCTTGTAATGTTTCCCTGTCCACCCTGTAGTGATCTACAATCTCCAGCTCAAGTAACACCTGGAAGGTTACCCTGGGCCTGACCACTCTTCTCCTTCTCAGCCTAAAGCTATTGTCAGCAGCACCAGCAGCATTGACTTCAGCCTCGAACATATACAGATGTAGGATAGGTGCAGTAGCCCCTAGCATTATGTCAGTTAAATGTTCCAAGTCTCTACTCCAGTGTGTTGAAGTATCATGGGAAATCAGAATGTAGGCTGTATGCATACTTTATACATTTCTTGATTAGGACTACCATGTGCTATTGGCTAATTTAAATGACATTCACTTGCTTAGGATATAATTAACATGATTTAAAACTCCTGCTGAAGTGAGCAGTATTGCCTTCTGTGCACAGACGTGCAGCAGAGTGCAGCTGTGCATAATGACGGTAAATCATGTAAAAAATCATATAATTTCATTCCTATTGTCATGATATGTACAAAATATGCTAAGTACTGTTAATTGCACTTCATTTCTATGACCTACAATGTCAGCACAGTATGATAAAAGTTGACATAACCTGTATTTGAACCCAAGACTATCCACACCTTAATCCAACACCTAACAGCTGTTGCCACAGGAGTAGTCAAGCAAAGATCTCTAACTAGAGGGATTAGCAGAGCGCAGCTCCACTTACTGAGTTTGTGCTATGCCCAGAAGTTCTCAACAGTATTGATTGAATGCATTCAGTTTCTATTTTTGAATGTTTAGCTCATATCTGGTGCAAGGGTGGTTTGCTCACACAAATAAGGATTGCATAATCATTGCCATTTGCGTAAACTGGCTTACTGTGCAAACATGCACAACAGACCACATGAAATAGCAACAAAGTTACCTGACACCCCCCCCCCCCCCGATGTCATCAATATCCATGAAAAACATAAACATCACATAGAGGTTTACATGAAGTGAACAGCCCTATATGATCCCTGCTTTTTGTGATTCCACAAATCCACTGCTTTTTTACATCTTTTACATAATAACCATACCAACTGCCAGCAAACTACATGGACAGTAATCGTTTAAGCTGGGCAACAGTATGGGAGCACTGAGTTAAAGACACAATGCAGGGTATTACTGTACTTGGAGCAATGCTTCATACCCATCTTTTCAATTACATTTGTATTATGCATTTTCAAATGTTTTGCAAGTAGTGGCACACTGCGCAAAATTCTGCTAAAATAAAAATCATAAAATTTATAGTGATCTGATATACCACTCTGATTCTTTTGGACATTCTCGGCCATTAAATATGTGTTTTTAGCTTTTTATGGGCATTCTGTCCATATTTCATGACTTGTACATGACCTTGCTTCCATGTAGGCTCCTGTACGTGGAAAATTTACATTTACATTTCCAACACAGATACGGACCCTACACAGTTATGTGTAGGGTTGTTGGATCACTTCATCATGTTGTTTTACTTCATTAGCATAAAATTCAGCTACTTATGCTGAAATTTGCATTTCATGAAACTTTCCTTTGAAGTACATGAATGAGCTCTACTACATGGACTTTACTGAATCTAAAACTCGCTGTGCCCGTGTTCGCATTGCACCACAATGCAAACACGGAAAAAATGACCATGTATTCTTTATTGAATTTGGACGAAGTATCAGGGTAATTTTTAATTCCAATTATTTAAAATAAAATATTTGTTAGAGCAGCATTAATAACAAAGAGTTTTTTTCTTTTAATTTCAACCATAAAGTAACTTTGCCTGTATTAGGGAATTCTCTATGTAAACCTCCTATGATCCTGATTGGAGCTTGATGCTGTTGCCAAGTATAAAATTACTCTGAACTTATAAAGCTGAAAATTTTAAGTTATGTTGCAGTTGCAGGGGCATTTAAACATTCAAAGATTCACAACATACCAGAGCCTTATATATATTTTTTAATGTTTTCTTTTTCTGACCAGTGAATATAAATGACCAATGTTTTATGTCTCAATTGAACCAGATGCAGATATTTCACTATTGTACAAATTTTCATTTTTTACAATTAAGCTGTCTTAGAGGCTGAAATTAATTTCTTCCCTTTCTGCAGAATATATATGACTTGGTTATAAACATCAATGCTGCGTTTACAATTATCAGTTTTGGGTTATTATTAGACAACACTTTCTTCAATGAAAAATGAAAGCGAAAAAAAACACAGGAAAGAAATATTAATTCCTAGACATCACTCTAAGATTCCCAAATGTGCCTCACAGCAAGAGGTTCTCCGGTTTGATCCTTGGCTGGGGTGCCTTCTGTGTGGAGTCTGCATGTCCTCCCCATGGTCACGTGGGTTTCCTCCGGGTGCTCCGGTTTCCTCCCACATCCCAAAGACATGCTCCAGGTGGATTGGACACTCTAAATTGGCCCTAGGTGTGAGTGTATGCATGTGTGTGCCTTCTGTGGAAGGTTGTGCGCCAAGCTGGCAACTCGACACTGTAAACTCCACTGCCAATCATGAGCAGACAGGTGATCTGCTGTGGCGACCCCTAACCGGGAAAAAGCCGAAAGAAGGAGAAGAAGACTCTAAAATCCCAAATGCATTGAAGGTTTGTTGAAGATAGGAAGGAAGCTCAGTTGACAATTGAAAAGGCGCTGACTAAATTTTTGTATAATATGGAAATGGAAATCAAAGAGGATGTGGCAGTTATTCTATATGACTTTTAAAATAAATGCAGCATGGTTGAATTATATTCTGATACCAAAATAGAAAGAAAGAAAGAAGGGCAGGACAGAAATTCAGGAGCCATATGTAAGTCAGAAATAGTAATTCCAATAATGACACTGTGACAAAAGGAAAATCCTGTACAGTGGGTAACAAATCCTGTACAGCTTAGGCCAGCTCCATTGACATAGAACAGTAATGCAGTTATCAGGGCATATGGGATTTAGATTTAGTACAGCTACATCTTCCGGATCTGACATGGGGATAGTGGGCATGGCTGTCCTTTGGGATGGGGCCATGACTGGTTCCTTTCTACTGTTGGATGACTGTGTCTGTATAAATGGTAACCACCTATTGGGAAAAACATGTGTAGTAGCATACACATGTACTTCTTCAAGCAGTTGACTGCAGAAGTCAGGGCTACAGTGGACTTTAGGCCACATATGAACCGGTCCACTATCGAACCCCTGACACCTGCCTGTGGGTGACTGATCTGAAAGTGGCACTTCAGAAAACAGTTGGAGTGCTAAGTGCACCTCAATTTATTTCTTCTGAAATTGAGGGCCTACCTGACAGAGTGAGGAAAAAAGCCGAGTGATAGTAACAGTATTCAGTTTCTTTGCAAACAATTGTATTTTAGAAGAAATAGTTGATGATGCCTGTTAGACTAGTAATGTCTGCTATGACTTTTTGAGAAAGAATTTGGTAATGGTATGTAAAAGGAAAAAGAGTTCTGTTGGGAAAGGGCAAGATGCCATTATAAAGGCAGCTACATGTCATGTGATATAAAAGGCACACTTTAGAAATGCCTCATTGAATGTAAAACATCCACTGCAGTGTCTGTGTTTCTTGCTGAGTATTCTGACAAATATTCATATGTTACAGCATTTCTTGGTTATTAAGCACCATGACAATGCATTAGCAACCCCTGTATGAGTGATCTCACAGAGCAAGAACCAGTGTTTATTCCTGAGTAGACAATGATGTAGGCTCTCTGTGACTACTGTGCTTTTGTATGGCCCATAGTCAAATCCACTGATGATTGATTAATTCATAATGATATTAGCTGGCCACAAAAACTTCTATCATTACCTTCACCCTCCTTCTTTTTCTCAGATACGCAGATCTTGCAGCACTTCAGATTGAGCAGTGAACATGAACCATCATCCCAGGAGTCACAACCACGCAGGAGCTGCTCTCTTCAATGGCTTCACCTAACTACATGTGAACTGATTGGGGGTTAGAAACTAAACCTGGAATTTAAGGAGTACAAGAAAACATATCAAGGCTTTACTGGAAAAGCTAACTTAGACTCTGCCATAGAGTGCTGCGAGTGAAAGGTTAGTTTGCTTTCTTTATATTGCTTTCTTGTAATTAGTTTTTCTTCACTGCCTTCTTTTACTTTTGTATATTGTAGTATATTTTCATTACACTGTGTTTTATTTGTTTTCTGCTTTCATTTATATAGTTAATTTGGGAAAGAGACCAGAGCAGTGTGTCTTGCGAGTCACACAGAAGTTAATGTTTTCCCATCCCTCCCACCTTATAGCTTGTGTGTTTTTAAGCACGTGTCTCTAATTGCCCCACCCCTTATGTTAATTTGTCCATATTTCCTTCCCTCTCCTCTTTAATTGGCTTTATTCAGTAAGCATAATCTTATCATTCTGTGAAGTCACTCACCCTCAGCTAATTAAATTTATTGGCCCCCCCCACTGTATTCCCTACAGCTAAAATACTTAGTGCCCATCCCCATCAAATCTCTTGCACACTTTTTAAATGAGTGCCTCCCGGCTTACATTGCTAAAGCTTGAATTATTACCTCATTCATATCTAACTGTTTAGTGCACACTACAACTCTTAGGATATTAATCTATCTTGCCTTTAAAATCTGCAACATCTGGTTCTAGAGCACCAATCAGTGGAGAGCCCACACTTTGCCTCTTAGTAGTCATCTGTCAATTAGTGCTTTTGTTTTGCTGGTGGTGAGAAAAGAAGCACAGGGACATTATTTCCTGGAGACTGCTGATCACCAGAAAGCCTGATAACTGCTTCATAGGTGACAACTTGCAATGTATGTGTATATTTTCTCCTGCTGAGAGAATGAGCAGAAGGCATTGATCCCTGACTGGTCCGTCACTGTCTGTCTGGGAACTTCCTCATTGGTCTGGTTGCTGTTCAAGACATCTACCAGGAAAAGGCTAAAACAAGCCTACCAAGTGCTGCATCATCTGGGACAAGACTGTTGATCACCAAAGAGCCTGTGGCATGATTCTCATATTTCTCAGCTTGGGATTGGTGCCACATTTATGTTTCTGGTGAGATAAAAAGCAGAGGGGCATTGTATCCTAGCAGTTTGAAGCTGTGTGAACTACTGCTTAATTAACTGCTGTCTAACCTAACTTAAAAATATCACCCTAAATATTTCATCCGTGAATCATCAGGGTCTAGCTTAATACTTTCCTCTCAGGTGGTTCGCAGTGCCCAGAGTTGCAAACCAGATACTCCTGACATTAATTTATATTCACCACAACTGTCTAATCAATAAAAAAGGGCCTGTTGCCATGGATAGGGACTTTCCTACTAATTCCGTTACCAGCTTGGTGGATATAGGCATCCTGAGGCAATGTAGGAATTGCCTCATGTTTACTGACAATCACCTAATTCTCAAACAAACTGATAAGGTATGTGAGAGATGTATTTATACAATGTCACTGGAGGCAAAGCTCTCACATAGAATCATTCCTTATGTCAAGCATGCACCCATCACACATAATACAAAGCAGACACACAGAGCCACATATGCTGAGGCACTTAAATGTAACCTTCCTAAACCCCAAAGACCTTCTAGAGGACGTACACATAACACATGCCATCAGCATCCCTAAATGCATTCTTTCAAAACAATACACATATCAATACATACAGCCACATCTCATGGAGCCTCTACTTCTAAGCTCATAAGGCAAAGCACCACACAATCCACCATTATGTTCATTGCAGACTCCATTGTGAGACACATTAATATCCCTTTCAACAGGCTGTATAAGGAGAAAGAGACCATCAGTTGCTTAATACTGGCAGGGATCCTCCACATTATGCATGCACTCAGGTCATTGGACCACATGTACTAGTATGATTCAGTCATAGTCCGTGTGGGTGTAAATGACTTGAGACATATCTCCCTAGATGATATGAAGACAGACATCATGGAGCTCTCAGAATGTGTGTCCCAGGCTGGCATGAGCCTAGCACTGAGCAGCATTTTACCTTCTCAGAGGATGGATGCCATAATATGAACAGGAAATGATTAACTTTAATAACTGGATTATTTTCTGGTGTCATTCTAAGGGGGTGCAATATTTGTCAGCATGGAAGAAGATGGTCAACAGACCACACAGCTTTGCCAGGGATGGTCTGCACCTCTCCTCTCTAGGCTATCAAATATTAGCAAAAACATTGTCCTCCCCTATAATTCCATTTTTTTAGGCAATGCCAAACTGAATGTACTTCCAACATGGAAAATAAAATCCAAGGAAATCTAAAGGTGTTAGTCTTCAGTGCTAGCAGTCTAAACAAGAAACTACACTCCAGTTACCCTGGAGAATGCTGATGTCTGTATTGTCATTAAGACCTAGTTTATAGTTGTGGAAAGTGCATCAGCAGTGCAAGGCAATAATGTCTTCCATGCATTTAGACTAGCTATTACACAAACAAGATGGATGCATCTTGATTTACATAAAAAATAAATATACCTCAAGACTGATCAAAATGGATGATGCACTGGAGGTTCTCCATGTTCAGATCACTATAGGCAAAATCCAATACCACTTTCTTGCAAGATATAAGTCCCCCTCTCTGACCCAGGAAACCAGTAACACATATTTACCTGAAATACTCACCATCCAACCCAACACCATATTCACTGGCAACTTTAATTACCTCACTGTTAACTGGGAATAATATATGACACCAAGTGTGCAGGCACAGAGATTCCTAGATTTTGTAAATATAACTCTGGACCAGATTGTCAATACATCAACCAGGGGCACAAACATACTGGATCTGGTCCTCACTAATATGGGAGTTCACTGCATATCACTAGTGTAACATCCTCTCTGGTAAGGTCAAATCACAAAATGGACTCCTTTAAAGTTAACATAAAGCCTGAAACCCCAACTACTTCTGTAATGTCCAGAGACTACACTAAGGCTAACATCCTACTATTAAGTGATAACCTGGCAAAATTCCATGCCTCCATAAATCCTGAAAACACTTATGCTTATATCAAACTGTTCACAGAAACCCAATACAAGCATGTTAATAGTTGCATTCCCACCAAGAATAAATACAACACTAACTCAAAAACAAAGCCACTCTGGTGGAATCACATCAATAGCTGTATAAAAAGGAAAAAAATGATGACAAAAATTAGGATGTGTAGCACCCAGTAGGATAAAAGTGCACTCAATAAACTAAACAAACAACTCAGAGGATAAATATAGTCTACCGAAACCAGCTTTCTAGTAATTTGGCCTCCCTGGCCAAGGACAACCACAAGGCATTCTTTAGCTATGTCTGCAACCTCAAAAGCAATACACAATTCTGTGCAGAGCTCGTTGTTAATGGAGCCATGCATACAGAACTGGAAGCTGTAGCAATAATTCAAAACATGTTATTCTGGCAACTTTCTAAGTTTATAGAAGCAATATTTAAATTATCTGTCTGTATTTTGGGCCTTTTTATCCCCATTATTTCTGCCTTTCTCCAGATTTCTTGCACTGATAGGTAAGAGGTATGGCCCCATTTCTAGACACCATGCTTATCTCTGAAACTCATTCAGTAGGTAAACATACTAACATCACTGCAGCCTTCCAACTTTAACATTTCCTCAACTTTATTTACTAAATCAAACGTTCTCACCTTACCTGGCAGAATGAGTCAGTATCGTGGTGGCGGCAGCAATGCTGCTTTTTCTTTTTAGAGATACAAGCACATCTCCAGCGCAACAGCTTTTTCCTTCTTTCCTTCACTGTAATATATCTGCATTGTCACCACAGTCAAAAATTACACGTGTAATCGCATTTAACAACATTTTTTCCATTTGCATTGCATATAATTCAATGGCATCCAGCACTAAGAAAACATGTCTTATGACATAGCAGTGCATGACTCTTGCAATGTCTGGAACAGTTGTGCAAACAGAGTGCCATGAACAAACAGTACAGGCATCACAGGAACAGAAAAGAAGTAAGCACGGGGTTACTATCTTTATGGGCTAAGTTCTGTAACTCAAATGTGTGTGGGTTGTGGGGAGGGCTTCAAGCCCTATATACTCTAATATTAAAAATAACCTCCTCTGAGATTGCCACTGCTCAACAAAGTTGAATCATTTATTTTCTCAGAAAACTCAAATATGCATTTTTGAAATCCAAAAACAGCAGTGTAATGGAAGATGTTAACTTAAGCAACTGTATCTCATACTCTGTATGACACCAGACTAAAACAATCCCATAGGGGTGCAAGTGCTGGAACTTTAGCAGATTATGAATGACAGGCTTTGGAATCTTACTGTTATTGTGAGCAGCTACCTCTTTGCTACATCAAACACATGTACATTATACTTCCTGCTACAGGTTTCAGAGTTACTTTTGTGATTCTTCATTATCATAATGGCCTGAAACTGTTTCAGTTCAGCTGCCTGCACCCCAATAGTTTTCTTCTTTCATAATTCATCTGTTTTCTATTAAATGCTAGATGACATTGTTACGGCATCATTAGAAGTTCTGTATTTTAAATGAAATTAGTAAAACTTGTTCAGGAAAGTTGCGGTCATTTTTTATAAACTCCCGCATGCTAAGACTTTTTAAATTTCTTTTCCACACAACCTTATATCATTGTCATGAACATCTGTTGTTTAGATGTTTTTGCAATTCAAATCTTCATTTTTTTTAAACATGACCATTAAAATAGGAAGCTGAATGGGAGACCTAACTAATTAGTCTGCCATATGTAGTAAGCATTGGCCAGAATACAACACCTGCGTACTGTTAAAATGTTCAGACATAGTTCTGCTCTCAAAAGCACATATACCATTCATGGGTACATATTTGAATAATGTGAGATGAGCATCGGTTTGCTTTCATTTTAAGCACTTAATTCTTGAAATGTATAACTAATGGACAGAGTTTTATCTCAAGTTATAATTTTTAAAATGAAATAAGGAGTGCATTTTTGGAAAGCTGCTTAATTGTTGACACTGATGGTTAGATTGATCACATTTCTGCTAGTGAAATCATTAAACTGTATTATTAGTGGGGACAATAGAAACATACTTTACATCCATCATGCTAATGCATTATTAGTACTAATATCTGCCTGCACAATGGCTCCTTAATTTAGTCCAACTGCAATAACACACGAAGTTGAACATTAACTGAAATGGATTTGAGAGATACTTGTTTCTTTTCTGAGTCAAAGTTTGTTTTGTTTATTAAAACTCTCTCTTTCTCTGTCTTTCTAAGAAATTTTGCTCTAAATGTCAATGTTCCATGCAGTTCCATCAGGAAGTCACCGGAGTCGTGTGAAAAGTACAACACAGGAACATTTCCATTTATACTGATTTGACATTAGGCAGTGTAGATGATGTTGTGTGACTCATACATTTTAGGTGGAAGCCACAATTTGACTACATTTCATATTTATGCTAGCTGCCTGATTCATGTTACTATATCAGTACATGAAGTAAGTCATTCCATTTTTCTGGCCTTACTATCCATGGTCACCACGTGACTATTACACTTGCAGAGAAGTCCTTCAGCACTCTGCTGCACATTTTGCATTGTGTTGCATTGTGTTGCCTCCCTTGACGTCTGCTTTAGGCAGGCTTCCACCCATTCTACTGCATGGTAGCAGCATGCACATTCTCTAATGCCATGTGATTATCGTGGCATTAACTGCACCTCCTCTTTGTGTGTACTGTAATGGTGTAGATAATCTAATGCCATGTGATTATCATGGCATTAACTGCACCTCCTCTTTGTGTGTACTGTAATGGTGTAGATAAGTTACATTTTCATCACTAATACTTTAACAGCTTTGTTGTATGACTGAAAGCGACAAATGAAACAACTCTTCTGATTTAGCTTTGACTATCCTGAAATGCAATGAGAATAACTGACAAAAAAAAAATCAAGGAATTGTAAGTGTACTTCTCATAGTATGCAAATGCCAGTCATGACTTTATCAGGAAGTCGACTGATTAACTAATGGCTGAGAGAGGGAAAATATAACTGAAGAAGACATGTATAATATAGATTATTCTTAGTAGAATGCAGGCTAATACCAGTTATTCAGGCAAGATCAGCATGGCTATGAAGATAACAGGAAACCTCATTAGTAAAACTGGATGTCATCAGCTAATGTAAGAAGGAAATGTGAAGCTTCATGATAGTAAGTATGGCCAAGCACTCAATAGAAGGGTGCACGACAAAAGGAAATTTAAAAATGAGGACATTACTGCTTTTAAAAGAAAGTCAATAGAGGTCAAAGTATAATTTTATTCTGAAATGAAACCTAACTGAGAAGGGTTGAGGAGATAAATCAGGTTATCATATTAAAAGTCTGCTAATGGTGATGCTAAGAAGGAAGATACTCAACATTTTTGCTTCTAAGCAACACTGCATAGCATTTCAATTTCACCATGCCACAATATGCATTGTATTTATTTATTTATATGTAATTTTTGCACAGGATAAATAAACAGGAGCTGCAGCTTGCAAATGGTATATACCTAAAGGAAGTCACAGCAAATCATACCTCTCAACCTGCAGACAGTGGGAATAGGAATAAAAGTCTTGGAGCAATAGAAACATCCAGCTAAATATCTGGGCATCTGATTAGCATTAGCATAACATTTAAATACCAAACAGCATATAACTCTTCCTGATTCCAGGAGGAATGTGGGATACAGCTCAGAAACATATTTAAAAAACATATAGTAACAAAAGTAATGTAAAAATGTGAACACCTTATTAAAGTGGCATTGAAAATGTATAGACTTTAATGGTGTATTGTAAAAGTCTACTGCACAAAGTCATTTATTTTTGCTTCAGAAAAAAGGAGATTTTGAATATGTGCCCACTTTCTTGCAATTATTGTTGTGTCTGGTATGTTGGTCATGTAGTGTGGTTTTCTGTGTGCTTGACAGCTGTGATGAAGTCATAGGTGAGAAATCAAGTTCCTAATCCTTCAGTGCAAGATAATTTATTTATTAGACAAATTACACCCCCCCCAGGATTCAGAGAATTGCTGTCTGACAATGCTAACTGTCCAATGTGGATTACTCAATTAGCATTATAGAGAGAAATTGCAACTCAAAGATAAGGTATAACCTCAATCAGAAACATGTAATTTGTAGTTCACTGCCAAATACTGTGATGTCAAATCTGACTGCCCTAGTGATCTCCTTAGCAGCTCATGCATCATGTTAGCCAAGCCCCCCTCACATACACACACACACACACACACACACACACACACACACACACACACACACACACACACACACACACACACACACACACACACACACACACACGCACACACACATGCACACACACACACTCCAGTGTACTACTTACTTACCGAAACTACCCAAGCAGACAGACATACAGACATACAGAACACATGCACACACACAAACACGAACACACATATATACATACATAGACACACACACACACACACACACACACACACACACACACACACACACACACACACACACTCCAGTCTGCTACTTACTTTCCGAAACTACCCAGGCAAACAGACATACAGAACACATGCACACACACACACACACACACACACACACACACACACACACACACACACACACACACACACACACACACACACACACACACACACACACACACACACACACACACACACACACACACACACACGATCCATGCAAAGTTCCTATAATCACGGCTGCACAGGTAAAAAACATACTCTCCAAAGCCAAGAACACAGCATCCATGGGACCTGACAATATCCCAGGCTGCATTCTACATGAACTACAGAATGAACTGGCGCCCTACCTAAGTACCATGTTCAATCATAGCCTCACCTCAGGCTTTGTACCCACTGAATGGCGCACCGCGACAGTTATCCCACGCCACAAAGGGGGAGCCACGACGGACCCCGGGAACTACCACCCCATTAGCCTGACGAGCCTGGTCTGCAAGGACATGGAACGTATCATCATGGAATTCATAAACAAAAACATTGGTAATCTCCAAACTCTGGACCATACTCAGTTTGGATTTGTAAAAGGCAGATCATGTCTCCTAAACCTGATTGACTTCTTTGAAGCAGTCACCAAAGCCATAGATAAGGGTAAAATGGTTCACACAGTTTATCTAGATCTCGCCAAGGCTTTCAACACCATCCCCCACTCTGGAATTATAGATAAGCTCACTAAACTAGGTATAAATCCCTATGTCACAAGATGGGTTGCCAACTGGCTCATGGACAGAACCCACACTGTGAAAGTAGCAGATTCCAAATCCAACATCAGACCAGTGACAAGTGGAGTACCACAGGGTTTGGTCCTGGGTCCTCTCCTGTTTGGTATCTACTTCTCTGAAGTGCAGACCAACAAAGAAGGTCTTTGGCTAGCAAAGTTTGCAGATGACTGCAAACTAGGAGCCATAATCGAAACTTCTAATGATGTGGACAAACTACAAAAGGGCCTCACTGAGACAGATACCTGGTGTCAAAGCCATGGCCTGAAGCTCAATGCCAAAAAGTGTATTGTCATCCCCTTTGGTAAAAACTCTGTACCCATGAACTACCACATAGCTGGTAGTCTACTTAATGCCGAAAATGTGATAAGAGACCTTGGGACACAGGTGGACATTAGTCTCTCGTTTGATAATCACATCGACACAGTGGTCAGGAAATCCTTCTACGTGGCTTATCTCATCACAAAAGGATTCTCATCCAGAAAAAAAGAGGCCATTGTTCTCCTCTACTCATCACTCATTAGACCCATTATAGAGTACAACGCCAGTTTTCATATGTACCTCACAAGACATCTACAACAACTGGAAAGACCACATAAATACCTCACAAAGAGGATTACTGGCCTCAAACAGATGCCCTATGCAGACCGTCTCAAAAAGCTACAGCTTTACTCCATCGCATATCGCCTACTCAGGGGTGATCTCTGCCTAACATACAAAGCTATGTCAAACCCAGAGCTGTTGGACATGCTCCACTTAAAGAAATCCCAATCCCTCCGAGCTACACACTCTAGGGACCTTAACCTTGTCACCACAATAAACAGAACATGCTGGAAGGATAGATTCCTGTCCCAGAGACTTCCCATATAGATTCTACCTAGAGACTACCTATCTATGTCAAACAGAGCTCCTCATTAGCACTCTTCAAGAAAAATCTTGATGAGTGGATGGGAAACGAGAAATTCACCCTGGGGATCACTTCTGTGGCTCTGCTCGACAGGGGCACAGGAAAATAATTTTCTTGGGTGGCGAAAGTCAGGGTACATTTTTTGGCTAGGCTTATATGGGCCCTAGGGCCGATAGCCTAGTACCTACCTATGAACCAAAACATATATGTGTGTGTGTGTGTGTGTGTGTGTGTGTGTGTGTGTGTGTGTGTGCGCATGTGTATATATATATATATATATATATATATATATATATATATATATATATATATATATATATATATATATAGGTCCCTATTATAAGATCGCAGTTTTAAAACTTCGAATCATTAAAGATCGAACCCTATTGATCGAAGTTTTAAAACCTCGAATGCTATAATGGAGATCACAGTACAGTGCGGAAAGGGAAGATTTCCCTTTTCTGCACTGTAGTGCGATCTCGGAGTTGGTATATTTAAGTAGCGGGGGTGTGGGGGATGCAGGGTGGGCTTGCCCCCTGCTTAGAGCATTTTTTTTTTATTTTTTACTTTTTTTATTTTATTTTCGAAGTTCCAATACATCAGTCATTAACGTTCGCTCTTTAATGATTCAAAGTTTTGGAACTTCGATCTTATGCGAGTGACCCATATATATATATATATATATAATATATATATATATATATATTTATATATATATATATATATATATATATATATATATATATATTTTTTTTTTAATGATTTTCTGTCAATATATTGAAAAAATGAACAGTGAATGATTGAACACAGAACACAACTGGTCAATCATCAGCCGATCACAAATTATAACAAGAAAGAAAAGTAAAAATGTCTTTTGCAGGAGAGCTGTTATTTTTTTCTCTTTCTCTCTCTATATACAGATAGATATACAGATATATATATATATATATATATATATATATATATAATTGCTCTGTCTATATATATGTGTGTGTGTGTGTGTGTGTGTGTGTGTGTGTGTGTGTGTGTGTGTGTGTGTGTGTGTGTGTGCATAAATTCCCATATCCTGTACATGCAGCAAGCGGATTTTCAATTAGCTGTGCCAGATTTTTAGATATATATATATATACGGGTCTACTTTGTTTCCATTTTGCATTCACCCACAAGTCACAAATTTGTGTATTGTGCCAAGCACAGCTTCTCTTACTGTGCATTGGTCAAACTGGTATCATGGAACATCAGTGAATACTTTACAGTATGTGATAAGCTAAGCAGTACAACTGGTGCATAATTAAAGCATACTTTCGATCCTGCAATAGGAAAAGTATATTTCTCCATTCTTATAGTGGTTCACATTTACTGCAACAATAACATCAGTGTTGTTGTTAGAAATTACTGAACAAATGGATATCCTAGTATAGGAGGGCACTTGTCATAATGTGCATTTCACCAGGTAGGGTTATTGTTAGAGTATTATTAAAACATAGTCTCGTGCCTGTACTTAAAAATCTATATTGACCCATGTGTTCTATATTCATCTTTACTAAGATATTTGTCTTGTGCAAAGTAATGCTGCTTCTAATGTGTATTAAGCATGTGGGTAACAATGAATAGCATTTCATAGATTATAACATGTGTTGCACAAAGTAATCTGTTTTCCGTGTAATATTAAAGCATCCTATCATGCCTGCACTTGGAAATCTGCATTTTCCAATCCATTTTGCATTTAAGTTTATTTCACAAAGCTCTATGTTATACAAAGCAATACAACTGCTAGTGTGTTCTAAGCAAATTGCCATCTCAGCTCAGTAGTACATTCACGGTAATGTCGGTTACGTAAAGTAGTGCTAAGACGAGAGTAATATTAAAACATACTGTCAAACTTATATTTAATGAACTATATTTCCCATCTATTCTGAATTCTTCTTTACAATACAAACCTGTATTACTGTAATATTGTGCAATGTAATTAACTCTTACATAGTACTATATAATATTATCTATGAATGAGAAAACATTGACATACTAAGCATGTAAAAAAATTACATGTGACCTACCTTGCTTGTTCTCCTTGGTATTTAATAGGCTAGGGTATTCTTAAAAGCCATTGTGGATCCTTCTTCAAAATATCTGGCATTTCAATCTGCAAAAAATGAATTGTTTTTTTCAGGGCTCCAGCACCTCATTATGAAGAAGAAACAGGATGAGTTGAAGAACAATAGTAATGCCTCAAAACAACATGTGTGAGGGCTATAGAACAGATATGCAGCCATGCCAGGTATAGAAAAAAGTATATAATGAAAGCTGGTGGTGTAAAACAGAAGTCCACAAAGTTATTAAAACAAAGAAGGAGTGCAGGACCAGGCTAAAAGGATCTCTGGTTAGCTAACAAAGAGGCTAAGAGAATAGTTGCAGTAGTAAAGAACAAGGCACCAGAGGCATTCTACCAGTTTCTAAAACATGAATCAGCAGACAACACAAATAAACTCTATCAGATTTCAAGGCAATGATAAAAAGATAAGGAAGACAATCATCAGATACCCTTCATAAGGGATGCCACCAACAGCCTGATCATCAATCCACAGGACATCAAAGGCAGATGAAATGAGTACTTACAGCTACTTCTGAATGAAAAAAAAAACAGAAGATATACTGCCCCAGAAACAGGCTATAATGAAAGGAGAAGATGAGGAGTCTACTCTAGAAGAAGAAAGAACAGCACTAAGAAAAATGAAGTCAGGAAAAGCAAATATAATCAAGATGTTGTGGTAATTAGGGGACTAATGCTCCAGAGAGTACTCATAGCAGTATAGAGAGAAATGCATATCCCAGATGACTGGAGAATAAGCGAGCAATACAGAAATATCAGACTTCTGTCACACTGCATACCAGTTCTGGAAAGGTTGATTGATAAATAAATATGCAGAGATGTAGAAATTAAGACAGGAGATGAGCTGTTCAAATTCAGATCAGGATGCACACAACTGTCCCAATTTTAGACTTGGAGAAACCATATGATAAGGTTCAAGAAAGCTGATATAGCGAGTCATACAATGGTTTCGACCCTAGAAATATTGGTAGAATTAATGCAAACTTTGTAGAAGGACCCAATGACCCAGTTACGAATAAGGTTCAGGTTCAGGGAGGCATTCCC
Source organism: Protopterus annectens (assembly GCF_019279795.1). NCBI lineage: Eukaryota > Metazoa > Chordata > Ceratodontiformes > Protopteridae > Protopterus > Protopterus annectens. The sequence continues at coordinate 295,635,939 of NC_056738.1, read as the reverse complement.
ATTCAAAGTGGTTGTGCATCAGGGTTCAGCTCTGACCCACTGCTGTTCATAATGGTAATGAAATAAATTAACAAACAGATTGGAGGGAACAGATCAATAAAGCTGTTGTATACAGACAATGTGGCATTACAGGTAGACTCTGAACAAGAATGTCAGCAAATGATTGAGAAATGGAATGAAAAACTGAAGGCAGACAGGATAAAACTAAGCACAGATAAGATAGTTGTGGAAAATCAAAAGAAGATGAAAAGTGAGACAGTGGGCAAAATAGTGGAACAGGTTAACAGCGTTTAGGATCTGGAAGATGTGATTGAGGAGAAGGAAAGTCTGAATGAGGAAATCAAAGATAGTATCAGATGGGCTGCAGCCAATTGACACAGAGCGTTAGGGGGGTAGTGTTTGATAGAAGAATGCCAAAGAAGCTGCAAAGTAAGCTGTAAAAACAGTGGTGTGACCAGTACTACTATATGATACAGAAACTTGGGCAGTGAAGGCAGTGCAGTTGGGGAAGTTAGAGGTGATTGTGGTGAAGTGCCAGAGATGGGTGGCAGGATGCACACTAGGGGACAGATAAAGAAATAAGGACATAAGAGCAGAAAGCTACAGTTGTTTGAATTGCAGAGATGGTGAAAGAAAATAGATTAGGGTGGTGCAGGAATATGTGAGTAAAGCAGTACACAATCTGGTGAAGAAGATTTGGGACAGAAAGGAAGAAGGCAAGAGGAAACAAGGATGTTCAGCACAGAAATGGATGGATTATGGGTGAGAGAAGACCTGTGACAGTCAGTTATGAAGAAGGTAGGAGAGTGTCACTGAATCAAAAGACATGGTGGTGAAAGTTTACCTGACACCCTGACACCAAGTCGAAAATGGGGAAAAAGATGTTGATAATGATGATGATGATGATAATGATGATGATGATGATGATGATGATGATGATGATATATGTCTACCTATCTTTTTTTTCTGCAAACCTTATCCTGGCCTTCGTGCTGTGATCTAGTCATATTCCTGTAAAATACACTTACAATTCCTTAATATGTAGATGAATATTGGTATATAAGTTTGTCAAGACTTCAGTCAATAGAAAACAAGCTGTGTATGTTTGTGACAGTGAGGGTTGAGTGTGGTAAATGGAGGATTATGCTGTAGAATGATTAGTTACTTGTTGATTCTACAGGTCTGGAAGTGACATGAGGTGATGCTGCCATGGGAGACATATTTTCTGTACAGACAGACAGACAGACATGCACTGCACATACCTACATACATTCATAAATCTTTATTTATATGTGATGCATCACTTATGTCTGTAAAATTCTCAAAGCAATTGAGGCAAACTATTGATTGTATTAGGTAGTTAATATAAAATTAAGTGAAAATCAGTGGGATATAAAAAGTTGTAGCATGAAGAAAAGAGATTAGAAAGTTAATTTCTAAAGTGAAAGCATAATTATTAGGAAGAATAGAATCCATTTCTTATGATTTGTTGTCACTTAAGTTGAACTGTCCATTTAGATTTTATTGTGCATATGGTCTGAATGAAATGCATGCAAACTGCCTGGTTATGGCCTGCAGCCATGACCTTTTTTTAGCAGCCAGTTGCTGCAAGGACTTATCAGGCTGAGTCTGTGTGGTGGTGCTATATTTTGGCCTGTAAATCTTACTTCTATGGTACTGTAAAGACTGTAACAATATTAAGGCTTTGGTTGAAAGAAAGTCAAGTGAACTATCTTTTTGTTATATTTTTCAAATGAGTGCCTTCAGTAGTGTGTACATGGGTAGTTTGACCATTGACTTGCCAATCCAGGTTGCTCACTGGTCTTCTGCTACCATATGATTAGTCTGAGCTAGTACTCTTGTAAGACTTTGCAAAGCCACAGGTGTGTTTGCTGCTGTACTGGGTTTGGGAGTGACTGTTTTGTTTTCCTGCTACATTTCCTTTTCCAATCACTGGATCCAGTCACTCAGGCAATACCATGATGAAGAATTACTAAAAGACTTGTTGGACTCTAAGATGGCGAGTGATCAGATGCTGGTGCAGGTGAAACAGCAATAAATCATTGTGGCTAATGTAATTTCTACCCTGCAGGATTGTACCCACTCTTAAAAAGTTAGCTCTAATGCCCAAGGGGCACATCAGAATGGGTCAAAATTCTTTCTTCCCAGCTAACCAGATAAGTCTTGAAAACCTATAGGGATATGAAATGTACACGTTACACTGATAGTAAAACACTTAAAAGGATCCATTAGCAAGAGACTAGTAATTTCTCAAGTAAAGCTGTAAAATTAACAACTGTATTTCGGTGAAAACAAACCAGTAATGGTTATATCTTGATACTAATAAAATGAAAATGTTAGGGGAATTCTAGTGGTGGTCACATTCAAAATAACATTACTGCAGTATGAGGAAGGGGGGTGCTGCAAAGTGACCCTGTGATATCTGTCAAGTTAGTAACTGTAGAAAAGCATTTAGTAGTAAATGATAGTGTTAAAATGAATCTTGTGCTTCTAAACTTAAAGTTGCAATAACAGATGTGCACCCTTCTCTGAAGCAAAATTTACCAACTAAAAAATTCATTTGTATAAAATATGGAATGTGTGTTGTGTCACATAGCCAGAGTCTGTTCAATGAATACAGAGAACAACAGTATAAACTGTGCTATAAATGAAACTCTTCCTATTAACTGTAATAATACCGAGGACAAGATTATTAAGCCAGAATTATGCATTGTATTACAACCAAGCTAGTAAAGTGTGATATATTTTGGAAGGGATAGAAGTTCAGGGTTACTGAATATTGGATCATGCCTACACTTGTCAGAGGTTCTTTTGTCTTTAACTATAAGATTTAAAAGCTAGAGATGATATGTGTTCTTGGAGATAAAATGGAATATCATCTCACATATGTAGAAATTCAGACAGTTCTAGAGAAAAATTACATCCTGCAGCCATGGTTCCAGACTTGACTCATGATGTCATATATATAATAGTACTGTGATAGATGTGGAAAGAGGAAGCATCCATAGAAGCAGTGTCATTGTAGCGGGCCAATGCACCCAACAGGAAAGAGACAAAGCAACAACTTGATTTGCTCTTTCATTATAAGACTTTGGGGTAGACAGAAATCAGGACAGTGACTATCTTGTTCAGATACAGAATAAAATCAGGTGAAGGGAATTAGCATATGAACTATGAAAGACATTAGCAATAGGTTATGGTTAGATAATAAAAAGGATCCTGTGTGCTAGCAGAAACAGGAAGCATAGAAAAGGACACCTCCAGGCTGGTCAAACAGTATGATGCACAGGAAACACTACAGGTGCAGTTAATCATTGACAAGACCCCTATACAAATCATAGCTAGCTAATGGCCCCCAAATCTGACTCAAGATGCCCAATCTGCCAATCTAGACCCCTTTCAGTCTATCAGGTTCACCCCTTTACCCTGATCCTGGGTGACTTTAACTACCCAAACATAGACTGGAAGAACTACTTATGCCAGAACACAAATGTTGAGAGATTCATTAATTTTGTCAAGGCAAATGCTTTGGAATAGCTAGTCGATACCCCCACATGAGGTGATAATTTCTTGGACGTGGTATTAACCAACATGAGTAACCATTGCAACATCCCTGCAGTATCATCTTACCTTGTAGGATCTGACCATGAAGCAGTCACATTCAAAGTCACCATCTCCCTCGATCCCCCTCTAGATAGGGTCAAACAAATAAACTTCTCCAAAGCTGATTTCAGCGTCCTGGTCAATGGTATAAACAGCTTCACAGCCCCCCACCCCCTCTTTAGGAACTGGAACCAGTATCCAAAACTATACCAAATTACTATACGCACATCTATATAGATGCATGGATTCAGGAATACCTGACAGGACTAAATCATCCTTCACAAGAAAGAGTAAACCTGTCTGGTGGACATCTGCAATAAACAAACTCTATAACAAAAGAAAGAAAATGCTGTCCAGGATCAAGAAGGAGCAGGTGCCCAACTGGAAGCAATCTCTCCTTAGCCTAAACAAGCAAATAAGAGCACTAGTGAAATACTCCAAAGCAAACTTCAAGTCCAAATTGGCCACATCTACTAGAGACAATCATAAGGCATTCTTCACATATGTCTGTAATCTCAAAAGTAGCACCCAGATCTGTTCAGAACTGGTGGTCAAGGACACCACATATACAAATGCTGTAGATATAGCAAACTTGCTGGCTGGCAGATTCCGTGAAAATTTCACCCCTCTCTGCCCCATCAGTAAATCAGGATATTCCCAGTACCTGCCCCCTTCCCTTATATCTAGGGATCAGATCATCACTGCTCTCTCAAAGGCAAAAAATACAGCCTCCATGGGACCTGATAACATCACAGGCTGCATCCTACATGAACTCAGGCAGGAACTTACAGCACCATTAGGTGCCCTATTCAACTAAAGCTTGAGTACCGGCTTTGTCCCAGCTGAGTGGAGGACAGCCACTGCCATCCCCTTACACAAAGGTGGAGCATCCACCGATCTGGGAAATTATAGACCCATCAGCCTAAATAGCCTGATCTGCAAGGCTATGGAAGGGATTATCATGGTCCTCATTAACAAGGACATTGGCAATCTCCAAACACTCAATCCCACAGTTTGGCTTTGTTAAGGGGAGGTCATGTATGTTAAATTTGGTTGACTTTTTTGAGATAGTCACCAAAGCCATGGATGAGGGGAAGACAGTGCACACCACCTACCTTGACCTGGCCAAAGCTTTCGGCACTATTCCCCACTCAGGCATACTAGATAAAATCTCTCAACTAGGCATCAAGCCATATGTTACCAGATGGGTAGCTAACTAGCTCACTGATAGAACCCAACTAGTCAATATAGGGAAAGCCACCTCAAGCAGTAGACCCATATCAAGTGGCATACCCCAAGGTTCAGTCTTGGGGCCTATGTTATTTGGGATAAACTTTTCTGAGGTGCAGGCCAAAACTAGTGAGCTATGCCTGACCAAGTTTGCAGATGACTGCAAGCTGGGCACTGTCATCAATTACCCCAGTGATGTGGATATCGTCCAAGAGGGTCTCACCCAAACAAATGACTGGTGCCAGAAACATGGCCTCAAGCTGAATACAAATAAATGTATCATCATCCCCTTTGGGGAGAGTGACATCCCCACAAATTATCACATTAATAACCATGTCCTAAGCAAGCAGTCAGTCATGAGGGATTTGGGCACCCAGATTAATAGCAACCTGACTTTTGACCACCATGTTGCTTCCATTGTATTGAAAGTTTTCTATATGGCTCACCTTATAAGTAAGGGTATCTCGTTCAGGGACAAGGAGGTCATAATATCCCTATATTCTTCCCTTATTAGGCTCATTAATGAGTACAATGCTCCATTCAGCATGTACCTCACAAAGCACATGCAGCAGCTGGAGAGACCACAGAGGTTCCTCACCAGGAGAATCCAAAGCATCAAAAATCTACCATACACAGATAGGCTAAAAGCCCTAGCCCTCTACTCAGTTTCATACAGACTCCTTAGAGGTGACCTCTGTCTGTCATACAAGGTGATCTCTTACCCTGCCTTGATGGGACTGCTGCATATCCGCAAGTCAAGCTCCACTGGTGTAACTCACACGCGTGCCTCAACCTGGTCTGTGACATCAAAAGGACGTGTCGGCTGGACAGATTTGTATCCCAGAGATGCCCCTTTCTGTGGAATAGACTCCCTCTTCACATCAAGCAGAGTACCTTTTTACCCCATTTTAAATACAACCTGGATAACTGGATGGGAAATAGAAAATACATCCCTGGGATTCCACCCGTGTGCCTGCTGGACAGGGGCATCAGGTGCTGATTTGTCTATACATGGGGTATACTCTTGGCTAGGCTTATAAGGGCCTCAGGGCCACAAGTCTAGTAATGTCCTATGATCCTATAAAAGTGAACTGATAGAAAACACAGGAGTAGAAATCAGCACAAGACAGGTGTGCACCTGGATATCTACAAAAAATGTTAGCCCAGAAGCAGATAGGGTAGAAATGAAAGATGAAGGCTACTTTAATGAGGATACTCAGAGCAAAAAAACAGAGAGTACTATAGGAGAAAGAGTACAGGGATAAACCTTTGAGTTGAACCTCTTAGGAAAGTTTGCTTATGCCCTGTATCCTTTTTTGTGAGGAACCTCTGTCTACATTCTAGTTGTTGCATGCTCCTGGTCAGGTACTTACTGAAGGGGATTTTTTACTCAATGATTGGTCTGATGAGGGCTGAATACATTGGTATGATGACTTCCTTGGACATAGATGCCTTACCCTTGCTTATAAATTGTGCAGCATAGAATGATTTCCTTACTACATTGGCCACATGATGGTCGAAGTCCAGGTTACTGTTCACATGTGTCCCAAAATCCCTGACTATTGAGTCTACTCGGGGGGGGGGTTGTTATTAATGAAGTAGTTTCCAGGGATAGCCAACCTCCAAAAGAACACTATTATGCATTTCTTGACATTAAGCCTTAGACCGTGGCTCTGACACCACATATTTGTCTGAATCACCCCCCTCTTGTAGGTTATTAGAGATTCTGCACTTAGTTTGCAGTCATGTGCAAACTTGGTCAGCCAGACTCTCTTGACATTTGCCTTGACTTCAAAAAAGTAGATGCCAAAAAGGCATGAAGTCAGCACAAAGCCCTAGGGTATTTCATTAGTGACTAGCCTTTTTATGGATTCCCCTATCCTAACTTGATGTGTCTTATCTGAGAGTCACCTGGCTATCCAGTGGGTGGCATATGGTTTACACATAACTCCATGAGTTTGTCTATAATGCTCAAGTGTGGTATTGTATCAACAGATTGGCCCTGGTATGGTCAGCATTTGCATACCTCTCAACTGTTCAGATTTTCACAGGATGTCCAGATATTTTCATCTGTTCCTCATAAGATGTGTGGTTTTCTGAAAAATCATTGAGGACTGAAGTCTCTTAATAATGATTTGTATTTGCGTTTCAAACTTCATATCCTTCGGAAAATGCATGATAACACAAATCGTATTATCCTAGCAACTTTCTAAGTTTATAACAGCAATATTTAAAATCTGTCACTATTTTTGCGCCTTTGCCCCCCCCCCCATTATTTTAGACTTTGTCCAGATTTCTTGCTTTAAGACTTTTAGAGTATGATCATTTTCCTTTGTTTATTGAAAGAAGTTCACCAGGCTGAGTAAGCATGATCTGCCCTTGATAAAATCAAACTAGGCTGGATTCAGTGTCTGAATATTTCTTATTTCATTGTTAATCATTTCAATGGTAAGCATTTCCGTGGGTTTTAATAAGACACTAGTCATACTTATGGACCTGCAGTCACCTGGGTCAACAGATCCCCCCCCCCGTCTTGTATAGCGGGATGACCGTTGCAATTTTCCATTCATGTGACTTGAAGCCTGTCCAGAAGCTGTAGCTAAATGGTGACTCAAAGTCCTGACTGGTAGTGTTTCATGCTGTTTAGGATGCATCCTGGGATATTATCTGGGCTCACTGATGCAGTATTCTTGGTCTTGGAAAGTGAGTCTATGACCTGTACTCTAGTGATAGTCCAAGCTGCCTATGTTCAGTGGTATATCCTGAGGGGAGGTTGCAGGGAGAGAGAAGCAAAACTGGAGCTGAATTTATTGGCCAGTAGACTTGCTACATCTTCTTGCTCAGTGTAAGTGACTCCATTTTCAAATGTTTCCGCACATTGTTCTGTATTGCATTTGCGATTGTGGACATAACTAAAGAAATCCTTATGGTTGTCATTGGCCTGGGTGGCTAGTCTTTTCTCAAATATGGTTTTAGTAGACTTGATTTGCCTGCTGGACTGCTTGATTAGATTGATGAGTTTTTTTTTTTTTTTTTTATCCTGCTGGGTATTGATATGACTGTCTTCCTTTTGTTATATAACCTATTTATGTTAGGATTCCACCAAGGTAGCTTGTTTTATAACTTTATTCTGGGATTATTCCTGGTAGGTACAGTTGTCCCTATGCATCTATTAACATGATTATACAGTGTCCCTGTAAACAAGTCTGCATAGACAGCAGTGTTCTCAGGGTATGGGGCTGGGGATGAGGCTTAAAATTTTCCGAAGTTATCACTTAATAGCATAACACTTAATTTAGAACTGTTCCTAAATGTTCAAAGGTCAGCAAGGGTTGTATTTTTATTTTTATTTTGAAAGAGAAAGCTTTATGGTCCATCCTTAAGAGAGAAGACATTAAACTAGGGTGGGTGCAGTGTTCACCATGTTAGTGAGGACCATATCCTGTATGTTCGCACCCTCTGGAGGGTGTATGGACTACTTGGTCAAGGGTGTTTGTGTTGATAAAATCCAGAAATCTAGGCCTGCAAGTATGGCAGGTGTGTGTGATTCTCATTTTATAGTGGTGTAGTTAAGCCTCCTATGAATATGGCACTGGGTGGAATGGTAAGTACCTCCAGTTAGTTTAAGCAGGTGGTATGGGTTTCCTGGGACATAGAGGGGGGACCTATAGATTGCAAGGATATGGTTTGGCTTTGCCTATGGTAATTTGGGTATGGAGAAACTCAAGCACATCCTCCTGTATGAACACTCTTCAGGTATGTTTGTTTTTATGTAAACTGAGGCACCTCCATTTTCAGTCCCTACTTTGGCAGTAGCTGGTCTAAATGTGTGGAAGGCATTGCAGCCTGTATTGCTGCAGTGCTCTCTATGGCTTTAAACCATGTCTCATTAAATGCACAAGAGCCTGCATTCTCCAGGATGAGGAGAGCTTGGAGGGACTGAAGTTTCTTGCTTAGACTCTTGGCACTGAGCAGAAACACCTTTAGATTTTTAAGGGCAGGTTTTGTAATGTTGGAATGTTTGTTAGTTTGGCATTGCCTAAAAATGGCACAATGCAGAAGGACAATGTCATAGCTAATATTCAAAAGCCTAGAGGAGAAAAGTGCAGAAAATCCCTGGCAAAACAGTATGACTTGTCAACCAATTTCTCCCATGCTGACAGATAATGTATCCCCCTTGGACTTTAACCAAAACTTAAGCCAATTACTTAATTATCTTCTCTTCATATTGCAGCGTCCTCCTTGGAGAAGGCAGAATGCTGCTCAATACTAGGCTCTTAGTGGCCTGGGATAAATAATCTGAGAGCGCCATCATCTGCCTCTTCATATAGTCTACAGAGGTATATCTCAGGTCATTTATATCTGCATGTACTAAGACTGAGTCATACTGATACATGTGGTCAATTGACATGAGTGTATCCATCATCTGTTGAATCCTGGCCCCTAATAGACAAGCGACCATTACTTTCTCCTTACTCAGTCTGGTGAATGGGATATCTGTTTCTCTCACAATATAGTCCCCTATGAACAAAATATTCAGTTATATGGTGGCTTGCCTTATGGGCTTAGTAGATGAGGATCCATGAGATGTGGCTGTACTTGATGTGATGGGTGTTGTTTTGGTGTAGTGCTTTTGAGGATGCTGAGGATATGTGTTGTTGGTACAATGTCTAGGAGGTCTTTGTGGTTTAGGAATATTGCATTTAAGACGCTCAGCATATGAGGACTGATGTGTCCGAACCTTACTGCATGTGTTGGGTGTAGTGTGTGCATTACTGACAACCTTATTGGTAGGTATTATGACTTCTTACTTGTGAGAGCCTCCAGTGACACTGTGTAGTCATATCTCCACATATCTTATCAGCTTGTTTTAGAGTTAGTCTGTTGTCAGTAAACATGAGTCAACTGCTACATTACCTAAGAATGCCCATATCCACCAAGCTGTAGTGGAGATGGCAGAAGAACACTTATCCTTGGTTACAGGTCCTTTTTACTTAATCAGAAGATTAATAAAGCATTATAGAATAAAAACAGGGGTATCTAGTATAAATTTAAGTGGAATGGTAGTTTCCTTTGCCAACTGGGAAAGTTTCAAGGATAGTTTTATAGAGAAAATGTCAATTCTATGCACCTGCATCTATACACATCACTGCTAAAACCCACTGTGGATTTAGTAGAGGCTTGCAAAGGTCGACTTTATATAGGCATAGAAAATTGGATAAATACACAAGATAGCCTAGTGGCTAATCACAGGATTATGCTTGATCTTTTTTTTTTCTTTTTAATTCCAAGCTAAGAATAGACCAGGCTGTCCCACAAAGCCAGTAGAGCACAGTCTTGAGTCTCTTTAATAGAAACTGCAAAGACAAAGCCCAGAGGTGTGGAACTAAACTACAAACAATTGAGTAAACACTCTATTAAAAATTATTGAAAAACAAGAAACGAGGTGATATAACTGGAATGTACGCAACTTGAACCACAAGCAATTGCAGATATCAAGAATTCTTTCCTTTTTAACACACTTTCTTTATTTGTGTTTTCGGAGACGGCTATGCGTTTCCTTCCTCAGAAAAAAGCAGCAAAAAACAGACATTACAATGGCAGCGTTCAGCCCTTACTTTTAAAACTAAAAAGCATCATGTGATGCTAAATGAAAAAACATTTCAATTCAATTAGTAACTAATTGCTTAACTTAAAAGTTCCTGAATAATCACGAATGAATATTTTAACTAAACAGAGATACTGCGCAACATTCCATATGCAATGCATCACTAATAATACTATACTAAAGATTAGCAGCATTAAGAATGAAAAATGAAAAATAAAAAATAAAAAAATGAATAAAACTATACAATTGTACTAATAGTGAGGTAATGTACTCTCTTAAAAGACATATAAACAGACGTATAAACAGCCCCACCTATTACTTAAAATTAAACCATTATAATAAATTTTTATTCTTAATAATTACATAATGAAATGTGTGACTATTTAAATGCATTAATTAAATGGCACATTTAACCAATTTTTCTAAAAATGACCATTTAATCGACCTATAAAAATGATAAAATTAATATTAATAAATCAAAAAACAAATGGTAAATACATATTAGGTTACCACCAATAATGTAGCACTAAATCATTAGATAAAACAATAATATAAACTCCCTTAAAACAAATCTACACCTCAACATAATATACAAAGAGCAAAATCAACTTATCTATTAATTGCAAGCCTTTTCAAAACACATGTAATAGAAACGTGGTCGTTGAGACCTGGGGAAAATGTAGATATAATTCTTGTATTTCCAAAACAATTTGCCAAGGTCCCACATAAGGAGCGTCTTCTACTTTCTTCAAGACCATAAAGACAAACTTATGATTTGGAAATTCCAAGATGTGGCAGGCTAGTGCGTTATTGGTGTCCCCTTTTGCAACTGCATAATAGTGCTCATAAATGCGCTGTTTTAACCTATGTAAAACGCATGGCACATTGTGCAAGTTGCTACATACACTATAGCTCTGGTATTACAGTTGAATTTACCTATGATTTTATACTTAGTGTTATTAATTAGGGCACTAGTTCCTTCTTTAATAAATTTACATTGACCACAACCACCACACTTGCTCATCCCATTCATGGAACTTTTTATTTTATTTATACCAGTCTCCAAAAGAGTTTTCAGATTCGCCCCTCGCCTAAAAGTTATGGCCGGTGGGCCACCACAAATTCTTTGAACTTGTTTGTCACTTGAAAGGAGCATCCAATTTTTGTTTAAAATTTCTCTTATGAAATAATGATCTGTAGAGAAAGTACATAAAAACCTGGGACTATTGTCATATTGACTACATTTAACCTTAGTAAGACCAGTGTCTCCCAATTCATCAGTTTGATTAATAATATAATGGGATGACAAAATGGGACTAAATTGTCCCATTCTACGTTTGTGCTCAACTTCTTCAAGAACTTCATCTATCAGTTTTCTTGGATAACCCCTGTTACTGAACATCTCAGTAAGTTTATTGCATTCTACATTAAAATCATGGACATCAGTAATCATTCTGGCTGCCCGCACCATCTGCCCTTTTACAATAGCTCTCTTTTGATGGTGCGGGTGGCAACTTGAATAATGGAGAAAGCCATTTGAATATGTTGGTTTTCTATAAATGCTGCTCTTAAATCTCATATTCAATTGATCTTTTTGCAACCAAATATCCAGAAAACTGATTTCCGTATGACTAAAGTTGAATGTAAATTCTAGAAAGTTGGTTAGACTACTGATGGACTCAATAAATTGAGGAATCAGGCCCACTTGCCCTTTCCACAAGATAAACATGTCGTCCTGGTACCTAGTGTACCAGGCTGATATTTTGAAATAGCAGTGTGTTTTCCCATTGTGCTAAAACACAATTAGCGTATGCTCCCCACAAGGCGAACCCATGGCTAGTTTGTTTATAAGTACAGCCTTCAAATTTAAAAATGTTGTTACAAAGAACAAGTTCCAAAAGTGTTTCGGTTAAGTAAATAATATTGTCAGTCATTTTCCTATCAAATAAGAAATCCCTTACCCACTCCAAACCAATGTTGTGTGGAATCACAGTGTATAGATCTTTTATGTCAACTGTAAGCAACACAAAGGATGGGTCGAATTGAATTTTATTAATAGCTTCTAAAAAGCCCCATGAATCCTTGCAGATCTGATTTTCCTTAGCTAAAAAAGGCTTAAGCAGGATGTCTACATATTTAGCACATGCACTGGTGATTGACCCTCTACTATCCACAATAGGCCTGAAAGGTGGATCCTGTATTGACTTGTGGATTTTAGGTATTCCAAAGAAGGCTGGTAGCTTAGGTGATACCATAGTTAAATAATTATGTAAATCGGTGTCAATGTGCCCTTCCAAAAATAGATCTTCTAGAATATATTGGATCTTTTTATAGGCTATATTCACTTCATTGACACTAATCTCCTGGTAAGGTCCCTGTTCAAGATGTTTTAACACCTTCTCTACATACGCAGAATGGTCCATAAATATTAGCCCATTCCCTTTGTCAGGTTTGGTTACTCTAATATTACAATCTTTGAAAGTGCTAATCAAGTCCCTTTCTTGTGCTGTAATATTAGGTTTACCTTTTTTATATATAGGGCGACTAGTGGCCAAATGCCTAAGGTCGAGTTCACATGCTAATTCGAAGGCTTTAAGACTTTGTGAGAGAGGGGGGTTAAACACACTGGCTACTCTAAAAGGATTCAATAACATTGGCATATTGCCTAGTAAAATGCGTAAGTTCATTTTACGTAAAAATAACTTCAAATCTATTATTGTTTTTACCATGTCCAAATGTGCGTCCGGAACAAAATTGAGTCCTCTTGAAAAGAAGTCACACGTATCCTGGTCAACTACCAAGGCAGTAAAATTATATATTTTAAAATCCCCTTCTGTACTATAAATAATGTTCAAATCTGTTGCAGAGGAAGTTATTTCTTCCTCGGATTCCTCTTGCTCTTTGGAGACTGGTGGTTCATATTGGATCTCAGGTATCTCTGATTGGTCCCCTGGCCTTGCCGAAAATCCTGAGCCTGGACTTGCTCACTCATGTTGTCATTGTTCTTGTTCTGGATATCACACTAGCCCCCATTATTTATATAATTATCTTCCCCTTGAACTTGGGCAGAATTCACTTGGCTTTTACCCCGTATACTTTGCCCATCCGACCATGATGTATTCAAGTGCTGATCAACATCAGGAACAGTTTCATCACACTCCCTTACAACATTAATAATGTTATTCCCTTTAATCGGATATTTAGGCTGATTGATTAATGGGGGGAGTGGATAAGCCTTGTTATTAGAGTATTGAGCCATATCACGTTCAATCTTCTTTTTCTTGTTTTTTGATAATTTAATCATTGTGGCATCAATACTTGAGAAAATCCTTGAATACTCATATCTGTACCTGTTGAAGTGTAAATTATTCTTTATATCCTGTTCTAGCAGTTCTAAATCATTCTTGTATGCGGCTATTTCTTGCACATAATGATTTATCAAAATTTGCATAAATTCGAACCCTTGTTTGTCAAATAGGTTCAAAAGCTGTTTATGATAACTGGAGCCATTCATTAATCCCACTGGAAACCTCCATTGTCTGAGGCCCTTAGGGACTATCTGCTTATCCAGACACTCTTCTAGGTAAGCCACCTCCAATTGTAACTTTCTACATTTAAAAAGTTTATAATCAAATTCACTAATAATAGAAGTAATGTCAATAAAAGTACCTTTGTGTTCCTGTACTCGGTCTGGCACTTCTCGAATGTTAGTTGAAAAAAAATTCCTTTTACTTAAAAAAGAATTCAACGATGGTGAAGAATTATGCTCATTCTGCATTACCTCAACACTATTGCTTATTTGACCCGGTTGAGGCGTGCTTTGAGACTCGGAAGCTGGTGCAGCAGCATTTTGTACAAGGCAATGTTCCCCATTATTTCCGTTCATGGAACTTTTATTTTGCCTAGCCAGGATAACAGTGCTGCTGCTCCATACTTGCAGCAGACACCGTATTAACCTTCCCACCTTTAATACTGCTGTCTAAATTTTCAAATCTCTGTGTCAAGTAATCCAAACGGCCCATTATCATCTGTATTAACAGAGTCAGGTTTACATCGTCGGCGTTCGCCTCCACGATTCCTTGGGCTGAACCATTTACTGCATTGTTCATAGATACTCCTTGCTCCGATTGCTGGGTAAATAACGGAGGGGGTGTTAAGTCAGGTACTCCGGTTCTCTCCTCGTTAGCCATTGACAAACTACGTACAAAAAAGCTTCACAAACAGTTGAAAAACAAGAAACGAGGTGATATAACTGGAATGTACGCAACTTGAACCACAAGCAATTGCAGATATCAAGAATTCTTTCCTTTTTAACACACTTTCTTTATTTGTGTTCCTTCCTCAGAAAAAAGCAGCAAAAAACAGACATTACAATGACAGCGTTCAGCCCTTACTTTTAAAACTAAAAAGCATCATGTGATTAAAAATTATGCAACAATTTAGTATCCAGAAATGAGTTCAGCAAAATGCAAAGGCACTTTATAATGATAAAGATCAACAAAATATAACAAATAGTATAAAATATAGTAGCAACGCAGTCAAAATAAGTTATACAAGTGCAAAAATGAAAATAATTAGTTATCTTGTGCTTGTATTGCACTGGATTCCAGCCAAACGCACTGAAAACAAAAGCAAGGTCACCAGGTATTTGTGAGCTTTGTCAGAAAGAGCCAAGAACCAGACAAACAGGTACAGGCACAGAAAACTGATAAACACACAAAATAACCTTAAAGCCAATTACAGTGGCAAAGCTGAACTTTTTTCTCTGGGATTCCCAGCTCAGAACAGGCCAGATCCCCCCCCCCCCACACACACACACACATTCACACACACCCACACACACACTGACTACAGAACAGTCCTGAGTTTACCACAAAGACAAAGCACAGAGGTGAGGAACTAAGCTACAAACTGACTAAATCAGTAAACACTAATAAAAATTACTCAAAAGTACAGGAGCCAGCAATGAGTCAATGAAATTTAAAGGCACTTAATAAAGATAAAGTGTAACAAAATATAACAAATAATATGAAAATATAGAAGAAGCACAGTCAAAATAAGTAAGTAAGCAAGCAACTGAAGGTAGCCCATTAAAAGGTCTACATCAACAGAAAGTGGCCCACAGGCCTGAACTAGCTAGTAGGATGGGTTATTGAGGTTCTATAACCTATCATTGTGAGTCTAAACCCAATGCTATTGAGTAGGGGTGGGGGTATTTGTAATGTGAATGGGTATTTCAAAATGCTTAATGTGCCTGAAAACGAGTGTATGGTGACTAACATATGGATAATTCTCACAGCACTTCAGCCAAGAAATTGAATTTATTATCTAGCTGATTGCCAGTTACTACTTGTATGAAAGATTAGCTAAACAGCAGGAATACAGGAAGTCAATTCCTCAGATGGAGGTTTAGTATATGTTATATAAAGGCTTACCTGAAGATCAAGGAATAGTGGAGTTTGTCACTCCAACCAGGGCATCTTATGGATTTAACTTGATGGACTACCTTTTGAAGAAGTGTTGGAACAAAGGCCTGGTTGACACCTGCAGCTACAGACTACTAAATACAGCCTGCTTTTAAAAGAAGCTATGAGAGACTGAGACTGTGTAACATAATGTTGGTAAAGGTACAGCTAAGGATTGAAAACTTGCTTGTGTGATACTCTACCTACAAATTTAAATTAAAAAATATAAAAATAATTAAACTTGATATTGTGATTAGTGCATTTTTTGGACCTAAGGGTTGGAAGGGTTCGCTGCTTTCATTTCCTTTAAGAGAAACAAAATTGGTGTGTTTATACACCTGTGCCTACAGAGTTTTTTCATAATTACAGTATATATTCAGGACCAGTGCTGCATGCTTTTTCTTGAAAAGAGACTGTATAACCAGACATATGGAGACTAAATATAATGAAAAGGATTAGTCTGCATCAGTGAAAGGCACATGAACCACTACATTTGGTATCTATGTAAACAATGCCACATGTAAGCCTTTTCTTGAGACTTCATAACAAAATGTTGACTGTGATGCCAGGATATTCACACAAAACTGCACATAAACTTGCTATATTTCTTTTTGGGATTTCGAAGCAGCTGAACACTGGAGCTGAGAGCTACTTTTGTTGTTTTAGATTATGGGGTTTGAACCATTGCATGCTATCAATGAAAAAAAACAGACTTCTTTGCTTGTGAAATATATGTGATTGTTTACACTTAGGAATAAAAGTCAACATAATTTTATAATGAGTTCTACTTAATAACCACAACAAGCATGCACTCATACTTAGTGAAACCATAATATAAGAATGGCATTTCATCTTGATGAGTATGCAAAAGCAACATTTAAAACCAAAGAGCTGCGTCATCAAGAAGTATCAGTCTGGGATAGAAATGTGATATAGAGGAACTTGAGCAGGAGTGTATTAATATATGGAAGTAGGTGAAGAATTTGCAATAAAACATGAACAGATGAGAATAAAATTTAGGAAGAAATATTTCAAAAGAATAACACTAATATTGAAAACTACTTTGACATTTAAGATTAATGTCCAAACTATAAATTGATTTGTTCATCCTGTTCTAACTTACAGTTTGGTGGTGACTGATATGGCCCCAAATTACAACTGTAGGACTGCATAAATATCTGCTGACTTCATCAGATCCACACATACTTAAATTTTTAAAACATCAGAAGTCTAAGATGACACCATTTCTTAGTTTAGCATAATTATTTTAATATAATTGGGAATGGAAATCAAACCAGAACTAGACAAAAAGAAGACAGACTGAATGTGGCAAAAAAAAAAAAAAAAAGAAAAAAAGGAAAAGGATCCAATGAGAAGGAAATATAACTGGAAAAAAGAGTAGCAAGTATAGATATCTCATTAAACAACCTCATGTTGGCCAACATTTGACACATGAATGATTAAGTAGAGGTCAACTGAAACCAAAGGATGAAAGGTTAACAAAGGAGGCCCAGAATGGTGGACTATGTACATGGTGGTTTGCAAAGTCTATTGAATAGGTAGGAGAAACACACAAATGCAGATAAAAAAGAACTGAAATAGTCATGCAACTTGTTACTGGGTATGACACACTCATGGCAGAGGGCCTGTATCTTGAAAGGCACAGTAATGTGGCAAACCTGTTGCTTTGGGGATTACACAAACAGTAATGCAAATAGTGCGCTCTGCTAATGCATCTCTCACTAGTGTCATAACATAGTTAGGTAGGGGTTTGAATCCTGCAAGTGCCCAGTGTGTGTGTGACTGTGTATGGAGGAGTAGTGTGTGCAATTCCATGTGTATGAGAAATGTCCCTTTACCCCGGGTATCACTTCTGTGTCACTGTTAGACAGAGGCACAGTATACTAACCTCAAAAAAGGGCATAGCAAAATTTTCGGAAGCCAAACACATTCTGGCTAGGCTTATGAATGCCCTAGGGCAGATAGCCTAGTATGAACCTATGAACCTATGAACAAACACTACAATATAGAAGTAGATGAGAAGCATTGGAAACATGAACCATAAATATTATTGAGAATGATGAAGTTTATTTCACATGGGCTTACCCAAAAATGATGATGTTTATATCACATGGGCTTACCCAAAAATGAAGTTTATATCACATGGGCTTACCCAAAAATAATCAAGTTTATATCACATGGGCTTACCCAAAAATGATGAAGTTTATATCACATGGACTTACCCAAAAATAATGAAGTTTATATCACATGAGCTTACTCAAAAATGATGGTTTATATCACATGGGCTTACCCCAAAAAAGGGGGTCCTGATGGACAGATGAAAAGTCAGCAAGCAAAGGAGTGTAGTAGTACTGAAATTGAATTCATCCTCAGGTCTTGGTAAGTACCTTCGCGAGGTGGACCCTGTTTTTAACAAAATCTCACCAAGGTGACACTGATATATAGACTGTATTTATATAGCATATATCATGGACAGAATTAAATGAAAAATAAAAAAGATAGCTAGGTGCGCAAGACCCAGGATAAAAAAGTGCCCAATCCTGGTAGGCGCACAGGTGCCAGGACTGGAAAAACTTCCAGTGTAGAATCCTCAAAATACAGAAACAATCCTACAATGGGGCCAGGCCAGGCTTAGGGGAGGATGCCCCCCCCCCCAGTTGTAGAAGGAAGTAGTAATCTACAAAAACGACAAAAATTGATTGGCCAAAGAAGAGCCATAAAGACAACAGAGTGGACTATTGACGATAAGAAAGAAGTTATGTATTGTTACTATTATGTAAAAACCCCAGAATTTCCAGGCACAAGTTATACAAAACGATTAAGAGAGAAATTAGAGGAAAGAAAAATACTTCCGCAGGAAAAACTGTCAGAAGCTTCAAATAAAATTTGCTTTCATTAATACAACAGATTTTTGAAAAACAATATATAGATCAAGAAACTTTGATCTCTTTGGAAAAAGAAGCCTCTGGGGAAGTGAGAAAATATAAACAACAAAACTTAGAGGTATTTGAAAAATATAAAAAAGAAATATGGACATGGGAAAGAAAGAGAGATTTGATATGGTGCAATATTTATGCAAAGGAGAAAGCCAAGTTAACTAATATAAATAAGGCAGTTTCAAAGATATGGAAAATTTCACAATAAAAAGACTAAAAGCACAAAGATTTGCTGTAGAAAAGATGATTAGTAAAGTAGACGTTAAAGAAATATAAATTGAAGTTATGGAGTGCCTGCAATGTGGAGGATTTAATGTAGAAGGTCTAAAACAGACTACATCACAGCATGATGGAGTGAGTCCCCAGAATAAGGAAAAGCAAGAAGATCAGGAGACATGTGAAGAAATATGGACAGGGGAAAGGAAAAGAGATTTAATATGGTGTAATATTTATGCAAAGGAGAAAGCAAAATTAACTAATACAAAAAGGGCAGCACCAAAGATATTTGAAGAAAAATACAGGCAAAGGAATCCAGATATGGAAAACTTTACAATACAAAAAATAAGAAGGCTAAGAGGAAAAGTAGAAAAATAGATTAGTAAGGGAGAAGTCAAAGAAATAGAAATTGAGGTAATGGAACAGCTGCAAAGAGAAGAGATCAGTGTAGAAAATCAAATGCAGAAAGCACCACAACAGGATAGACCAATGGTTATCCAAATTAAGGGGAAACAAGTGGAACAGGAAAAAACAGTTCAGGTGCTATATCAAGATATTTTGGAGCCTTCCACAGGAAACCAGTATAAAAGTTCACTTGAAGCTAGACAGGAAGGAAAGGAACAGGAAATTGTGGAAACTCTGATGCAGTCAATGCTGAGGGGTGATAGGCCAGTGAGTTTCCGTATGACAAAACAACAGATGACACAGGATGAAATTGAAGAGAATGTGCCACAAGAAGATGTTATAGAACTTTCTATAGAATCCCCGCAGAAAATGGAAAACAAGGGATGCGCCCTAAGTATGGAAGAAAAGGAGTTAAGAGAAGAGTTGCTTGATTTAATAGACAGAGACAGATATATCAAGATCAATGAGAGAAATAGATTGCAGAAGGTTAATAAAACCCCAAAAGTCAGAAGCTTGATAAAACAAATGAACACAGTAATTAGGACTGTCCATAGACAGACATGCGATATAACAGAAGTAAACAGAATATATTACTGTGCTGCTAAATTAATAACTGATAAAATTCTACCACAGGAACATAGGGTAGCGAGGGA
Organism: Protopterus annectens; assembly: GCF_019279795.1. Taxonomy (NCBI): domain Eukaryota; kingdom Metazoa; phylum Chordata; order Ceratodontiformes; family Protopteridae; genus Protopterus; species Protopterus annectens. The sequence continues at coordinate 295,615,781 of NC_056738.1, read as the reverse complement.
AAAGGGGGGGGGGTGAAAGCGAATATCATCATGGAAATACGAATAGAGAAAACTATAAAGCAGCTAAGACAAGAAGTGTCATTGTTAGAAGATTATAGAAGAGGGAACAGATCAACAAAAATATTAAGAAATATAGATGTGATAAAAGCAATGCACAGTATTAGAGCAGACCAGGATCTATTATGTACTATTGGAGACAACAAACTAAAAATTTCAAAACAGGTGGAAAGACTCAGAAGATATGAAGATAAATATAAGGGAAAAGCACAAAATAAGCAATTTACTGATGACCCAAAAAACTTTTATAGAGAATCTGAAATAAGGTAAAAGGAATTGATACACTGCCGAAAAAAGAGAAAGTAGATACATTTTGGAGAAGTATCCATGAAGATCCTGTGAAACATAACAAAGATGCTAAATGGATAAAAGAAGTAAAAGAAAGAATAAGATGTTTAAAGGTACAGGATATTAAATGGGATGAAATAACAGTCAGAGAGATTGAAACAAAGTTGAGAAAAGCCTCTAACTGGAAAACCCCAGGCCCAGATGCAGTACCTAACTTTTGGCTTAAAGTATTAACTTCTTTACACAAGGATCTAGCCATGAGTAAGAACTATTTATATGCACACCCCGAACAGACACCACACTAGGTAACAACAGGAAAAACAATGCTCTTACTTAAGAGTGAACCTGCAAGCTACCCTAAAAATTATAGACCAATAACTTGTCTTCCGATGACATATAAACTATACACGGGGATTGACGCCGACAGAGTTTATAGTAATTTAGAAGAAAACTCAATTATGGCTGTAGAACAAAAGGGCAATAAAAGAAAGTCATATGGAACAAAGGATCATTTGTTGTTAAATAAAGTTATTGTGGAGAACTGTAAGAAAGGGAAGAATCTAAGTATGGCATGGATTGACTATAAAAAAGCATTTGATAGTATCCCACATTCATGGATAAAGGAGTGCTTAAAAATGTATAAAATACATCCTACCCTGATTGATTACATTACAATAACCATGAAACAGTGGCAGACCACTTTGCAATTAAGCCATGATGAAGGACAGATTATTATCCCAGGGATAAAAATCCAAAGGGGGATATTCCAGGGTGACTCCCTTTCACTGTTGCTATTTTGCCTTGCCATTAATCCACTAAGCTGGCTACTTAACAGCTTAGGTCATGGCTATAATTTGGCTTGTAGAAAACAACAAAGTCTAATGACTTCTCATCATCTCTTTGTTGATGATTTAAAATTGTATAGCTCATCAGATGAGGAACTTAAAGCACAGCTGCAGGTCATCAAAACTTTTCAGATGATATTGGAATGGCATTTGGTCTTGATAAATGTGCAAAAGCAACCTTTAGAAAAGGAAAATTGCAGCACCAGGAAAATATCAGTTTGGGACAAGAATGTGATATAAAAGAACTTGAGCAAGAGGGGGGTGTATAAATACTTGAGAATTGATGAAGGATCAGCAATAAAACATGAACAAATGTGAATAAAGCTTAGTAAGGAGTACTTTAGAAGACTTAAATTAATCCTGAAAACAGCACTGACACCTTGGAATAAGATCCAAGCTATAAATCAATTTGCTCTTCCTGTCCTAACTTATAGTTTTGGAGTGATTGACTGTCCCCAAAAAGTGTTGGATAGACTGGATATTAAAACAAGAAGGATGCTTCATGCTCACCAAATGATTCATAAAAATCAGTATATACCAAGATTATATATTCCCCGTTCTGAAGGATGGATGGGCCTCCTTGAAATTGATTACATGTATAGATCTGCAATCATGGGACTCCACAGATATATCTACTGACCTCTCAAGATCCAATTGTGAAAGTTTTGAAACATGAGAAGAATAAATCTAAGATGACATCTCTGCTTAATTTAGCAGAAGCATATCGACATCAAGCAGGAATGGAAATCAAACCAGAAGTGGATAAAAATCAGGCAGAAACTGAATGTGCTAAAAAAACAAAAGAAAGAATATAAGGTGAAGGACCAGATGAGAAGGCAAGAAATGTGGAAAAAACATAAATATAGTTGCAAGTATAGAAAACTTCTGGAAGAGCCTCATGTTGATCAAGAACAAATGCAGGAATGGTTAAGGAGAGGTGAATTTACATCAAGAAATGAAAGGTTAATATTGGCAGCCCAAAATTGTGGGCTACATACACTCTGGTTTACTAAGTCCATTGAACATGAAGAAGAAACAGACATATGTAGGTTTTGTGGAACCGAATTGGAAACAGTCACATAACTTATTGCTGGTTGCGACTCTGTAATGGCAGAGGGACTGTATACTGAAAGCCATAATAATGTGGCGAGATTGTTACATTGGAGATTGTGCAAACATTATGGTATTGAAGTGGCTAAAAAACACTGGAAACATGAACCACAGAGAATTATAGAAAATGATAAAGTTTACATCAGTTGGGATCACCCAATGCCAACAGTCGAAAAGATAGATGCTAGAAAACCAGATATAGTGGTCCAAGAAAAGAAGACAAAAGTAGCATTGATCATTGAAATCACCACTCCTAATGACTATAGTGTCTTATGTACAGAGAGACACAAAGTCATAAAATACCTTGATCTGCAGGCAGAAGCAAGAGCCATGCGGAAGAAAGATACCCAGACAGTTGCAATAGTAGTAGGAGCAACTGTTCTTATAAAAAATAATTTACAATAATTTTTAGATATGTTACCAACATCATACAAATTGCAGAAGGAGTCATTACTGGGCACATTGCTGGTGCTGCAAAGAGCACTTTTGGCTAATATCAAAGAGTGAAACAATACTAATTTCATGAACTTTAATTGTACTTTGATTTAGGAATGGGGTCCATTCACGTCATGGTATTAAAAACCCGAAAGACTTGGAGAAATTAAAAAAAAATGATGACGTTTATATCACATGGGCCTCACCCAAAAATGAAGTTTATATCACATGGGCTTACCCAAAAATGATGAAGTTTATACAACATGGGCTTACCCATAAATGATGGTTTATATTTTATATCACATGGACTTACCAAAAATGATGAAGTTTATATCACATGGGCTTACCCAAAAATGATGAAGTTTATATCTCATGAGCTTACCCAAAAATTATGAAGTTTATATCACATGGGCTTACCCCAAAATGATGAAGTTTATATCACATGGACTTACCCAAAAATGATGAAGTTTATATCACAGGCTTACCCAAAAATTATGAAGTTTATATCACACAAGCTTACCCATTACCAACAGTTCAAAAGACATATGCAAGAAAAATCAATATAGTAGTCATTGAAAAAAGACAAATGTAGCATCGATCATTGAATTTACTCCACTGAGTGATTACAGTGTCTTACATACAAAGAGCCACAAAGTCCTAAAAAAGCAGGATTGCAGTTAGAAATGAGAGCAATATCGTAGCAGTTCCAAAAGTAGTAGTATGAGCAACACGTCTAACGAAAAAAGAATTTGCAGTCATACTTAAATGTGCAATTAATACATGTAACCCTGTAGGAATTACAGAGAGAAGCAATTCTGGACACATTGTGGGTGCAGGCAATATGTCTGCCGTGCGATTCAGGAACAACCTGCAGGAGCTTGCACGAGCGCTCCTGCACTAATCTTGCACGGACTAAGACCTGGTATGCAAATCACCCCATTTGCAGGTGAAATCCATGCAAATGAGGTGATTTTGCAATCCAGGAAGCTTGCAACAGTCCATGCAAGCCTAGTGCTATCTGCAGAAATGTACTTGGTTAGTAACCGAGTACATTTCTGCAAAATCCAAAACGGAGCTTTGACAGCTCCAAATAAAGGCTGCATATCATGTAGTAAGCATGCCAATGGCCAAGTATAAGGCCATTGGCATTGCAAACAATACAAAAATTTAAAAAGCAACTTTTTTTTTTATAGCCGATCTTGGCTGCTTAAGCGTAGGGCAGTGGTTTGCAAACGGGATCAGGGGAAATAATAAAATAAACCTAAAATAAGCATTCTAACTAAAATCAGTATTCTGCCATGCAAGTCAAAGCAGGCATAAGACAACCTGGCCAGTGAGTATTGGTTGCTAAGGGGGGAGGCTCAGTGTGAGACATGTAACTATGCATTGGCAGTCAATCCTATGCAAATGAGGGGAAGTATAGTGAATCCCAGTTTTCCCCAGCATGTGAGTCAGGTCCCAACAGTGTAAGAGTAGGAATAGCTTGGTGCAAGCTTAGGAGTTAGGTGACATCATGGGGGTGTGTGTCAAGCATACTGTAAGCAGATTGGAGCTCTGTGGCTTGGGTTTGCTCCTAGACTAGCACAGCTAAGCTAGGGGGTGTGTCTCAACCTGCCTAGCAATCTTTACAAAGCCTAAGCTGGTGTGTGCGCCGCGCACCGGGTTTTACAGGAGAAAAAAAAGAAGTTAAACAGGAAATAGCAGTAGTGTGCACATTTGAGCAATCTGCTTGTGCAACGCGCCCCTGGCTTAAACAGGAAGGCAAAGGGAAGGAGAAATAGCAGTAGGAAGGTAATCAAAGAGTACTAGCTTAGCTGGCAGGTGAAATGTATCAGAATCAGCCAACTACACAGGCAGCAGACCAGCCCAGCCCCAAACACTACTATAAACAAAGCAAACACTTTCCCCTCTGGTTTTTCCAACACTCTACACCACCGGTGTAAACAAGAGGGGAACTTTTAACACTCACAACAGCAAAATGTTAGGGGCTGCAATAGCTATCATACAACTTGTGAACAAGGTTGAGGGTGGTGAGGATGGAAATGCTGCCAAGCAACCCACAGTGAGAAGATGGAGAAGAGTGTCCAGACCCAGGGTAACCTACCAAGGGCTACATGAGCTGGAGATAGTGGAGCACTATAGGGTGGACAGGGACCACCTACACCAAATTGTTGAGCTGTGCTGGCCACGCCTGACACACAAAACTAACAGAGAGGAACCTATCCCAGTGGATACCAAGGTATGTGTAGGCCTAAGAATACTAGCTACAGGTACCTTCCAAAGGCCAACTGGGGATATGATGGGGATTTCACAGACAGCATCCAGGGTACTCCACCAGTTCCTGGATGCCATGTCAGCACATGTTGGTGAGCACGTATATTTCCCCAACACCTGTGAGGCATTGGCCAGAAATATGCGTCTCTTCCACCAAATAGCAGAATACCCTGAGGTAGTGGGTGCAATAGACTGCATGCACATATGCATCAAAGCACTACCTGGTGAGCAGGGTAGGGTCTACATCAACCACAAGGGCTTCCCTTCAATCAACTTCCAGGTTGTGTGCGATGCCCAGGGCATAATAATGAACGTGTGTGGTGGCTGCCCCAGAAGCTATCATGATTCCCATATCTGGCATCTGATGCATCTGTACCAGAGATTTGCCATTGGGGACATCCCACATGGTCACCTAGTGGGGATGCTGGATATGCACTGGAGCCGTGGCTGATGACACCCATCAGAAATGCACACACACCTGAACAAGAACTCCATAATGAGGCACACACACAAACAAGAATCATAATAGAGCATGTGTTTTGGATGCTCAAGTCATGGTTCCAGTGCCTGGACACATCTGGTGGAGCCTTGCAGTACTCACCAGCTACATGTACCCACATTGTCCTTGTATGTGCCATGCTACACAATATGATCTGGCAGAAACAGCTGCAGCAGGAACAGCACAGGGCAGGGTCACACAGCCCTCCACCATTCCTAAGGCCTGCACAGGCACAGTGTGACTTGGAGTAGGAACAACCTAAGCCTGCCTGCCCCAGTAGGCAGAAGGAGGTGTGCCCAGTATGCCTTGGCCTTGGCAAAGAGGCAACGCATAGCACATTCAGTGACATGGGAGTGACCCAGGGAATGACACCTCTCTCCGACTCTCACATACAGTAAAAGGGATGCCAAACATTATACTACCTGTGCCTAACCATGTGTAGGGAGTGTACTATGCGCATCTGACATAGGCAGCCCTGCAGCACCACCCTCAATACTGGGACACCCACAAGGTAAGTGACTCACACATGCCGGTCGGAGGGGGGTCACATACCCAACAACAGTCACAGCTAGCAGGACAGGTGTAGACAAACACAAACAAATGCTGTGATATGGCCTCTGAATGAGGTCTATGGTACCCCCCCCCAGGCCTACACAGACAGACTACAGCAGGTCAGTCAGTGGAATGTCAGTTCTGAAGGTTAGGAAGTCAGAAAATAATATGTAGGTAATTAAAATCTAAGATCTGTAGTACACTGGTATGCCTTTAGCCAGCATGATAGGTAAGACTACAGACTGAAATGGAGTACCTGACATACCAGTACAGGCCTAGCAAATGTGTACAAGTGTCAAGTGTGCCCCCACAATCCTACGTAGAAATATAGTAACAGTCAGTTGTGCATCACGAATCCTGTGTAGAAGTGTAGAAATAGTCAGGTGTGCCCCCCCATCCGACGTAGAAATATAGTAACAGTTAGGTGTGTCCCCCAATCCTGTGTAGAAATGTAGAAATAGTCAAGTGTGCCCTCCCCCCATCCTACATAGAAATATAGTAACAGTCATGTGTGCCCCCCAATCCTGTGTAGAAATGTAGAAATAGTCAGGTGTGTCCTCCCCCCATCCTATAAAGAAATATGGTAACAGTCATGTGTGCCCCCCAATCCTATGTAGAAATGTAGAAACAGTCCGGTGTGCCCCCCCTGCTATGCAGAAATGTAGTAGCAGTCAATGCCAAATGATCGATGGATACCCTGCAGAGACAGCATCCTACCTGTCGGTGTACAATACAAAGGTCAGCACTGCAGTACAAACCACCTGGACCTGATCCACATGTGCTATACAGATGGCCATACTGGGCATGCTCACGCACTTAAACACATGAAGGCCATGTCTGCAAATGCCACTGGACCAGACATATCTGACAGTCCCAGTTGTTAATGCAGACACTCGTCAGCATGCACCACTCATGCCTTGCACACACAGTGGATAGGAATACAGACAACTCACTATAATAAGCCAAAGGTAGATGGACATAGATGTGTGGAAGATGTGAAAAGGAGCCATTCAGGCCTGTACCACCCAGCACACAGCCAAGGGTCCACAAAACATGATGTGCAATATCACTCACTGCAGATACTAGCCACCAGTATCTGTCAGCATTACAGACTATGTGGTGCACGTGCCAGCTGTGTAACATGACTGTACAAGGAAGTAGTCATCTAGCAGCTGTATACACGTACCTGTGAAATATGACCCTGTGTGTGCCCACATGTGGCATGTCAACCTCTACAAGAATGGGTTATGCCCATGCACACACACTGCCCTCCCCATAGCTCTACTATGACAAGTCTGCTGAGGTCATCCAATGTGAAATACACCTTTGGGAGAGTTGTAGTCCAGTAATCTCCTGGGCGTGTCCCATAACTGTGCACTGCTGCAGTGTGATAAACTTGTTAGGTAGGAGTTTTAATCCCAGACTTGACAAGCGTGTGCGTGTCTGTCTGACTACGCAGAGAGCAATGCTTTTAAGGGTAGTCACACTCCCAAAAATTCAAATGTTCAACTTTGGCAAGGCTGCTGATGTCATCCACCTAGAAATACACCTCTGGGAAGATTGTAGCCCAATAATCTCTATTGCATGTCCTGTAACTGCGTACTGCTGTCATGTGATAAAGTAGTTAGGTAGGTGTTTTAATCCCAGGCATGGCAAGTGTGTGTCTCTCTGACTCTGTCTGTATAGAGAGCAATGCTTTTTACGGTACTCACTCTGTCTACAGGTTATATACCCAACTTTGGCAAGGCTACTGATGTCAGCTACCTAGAAATACACCTCTGGGAAGGTTATAGCCCAGTAATCTCTGTAGCGTTTCTTGTAACTGTGTACTGGTGTAGTGTGATAAAATAGTTAGGTAGGTGTTCTAATCCAAGACATGGCAAGTGTGTGTCTGTTTAACTCTGTCTGCGTAGAGAGCAACCCTTTTTAGGGTACTCACACTGCCTACAAGTCATATACTTAACTTTGGCAAGGCTGCTAATGTCATCCACCTAGAAATACATCTCTGTGAAGGTTGTAGCCCAGTAATCTCCATAGCTTGTCCTGTAACTGCATACTGCTGTAGTGTGATAAAGTAGTTAGGTAGGTGTTTTAATCCTACACATGGCAAGCATGTGTGTGTCTGTCTGACTCTGTCTGTATATAGAGCAATGCTTTTTAGGGTACTCACACTGCCTACAAGTCATATACTCACCTTTGGCAAGGCTACTGATGTCATACACCTAGAAATACACCTCTGGGAAGGCTGTAACCCAGTAATCTCCATAACGTGTCCTATAACTGCGTACTTCTGTAGTGTGATTTAGAACTGTGTTAGGGTTCCATCCCCACCCATGGTGGTTTTGGATGTTTTGTGTGTGTTACAATGTCTGTGTAGGGAACAATGTTTTTTAGGCTAGTCGCACACAGTACATTTCAAATGGCCTACTTTGGCAATCCTGCTGATGTCATTCATTGTGAAATACACCTTTGCGGAAGGGGTTTTCCAGTAATCTCTGTGGTGCATCCTATAACAGCTCCATGCTGTAGCGTGAGATAGACCTCTGTTAGGGGTTCTATACCCACACATGTCAGTTGTGGAAGTTTTGTGTGTATGTCACTGTGTAGGGAGCAATGCATTTTAGGTTAGTCACGCTCACTACAATTCGAATGTCCTACTTTGCCAATCCTGCTGATGTCATCCAATGTGATATACACCTTTGGGGAAAGAGTACTCCAGTAATCTCTGTGGTATGTACTATAGCTGTGTAGTGTAATAAAATAGTGAGGTAGGGGTTCTACTCCCAGAAATGACAGGTGTGTGTGTGTGTGTGTGTGTGTGTGTGTGTGTGTGTTTGTAACTTGTATTCTGTGTGGAGGTGGTTGTGAGTGTGTGGCACCTGTGGCCAATGTGGAGTGAGTTTTGCATATTTGTATATGGTGGCCTTACTATATATCACAATGCCCATGGTACAGGGATAGCAGATGTGAAATAGCTGTGAGGCTGGGGTGCAAAGCCATACCCATACATGGGAATCAAGGCTAGGCAATCACAGCAACCCCAGTATTACCCAGAGCACACTCTCAACCCATGTCTCATACACACACACACACACACACACACACACACACACACACACACACACACACATACATGCCCCGGCAGCAGCCAATATGTGGGTAGTACTCTGCATATTAGCCACTGATAATAACTATGGCATGATAGCAGTGGGCTACAGAGGGCATGGCACCCTGTCCATCTGTCCAATAGGCACGTACATGCAGACAGTGCACCTCCCCCATGTTCCCCAATGGACACTTGCAACACCTATGGTGCCATCATATGTGACCCACAAAGGACATACCATGACTGACAACATGCCCTGTATGGACAGATGCCACTGACACCAGGGAATGCCATTAATATGCTATCAATGTAGGTGCAGGGTAAACCTGCTGCTCATTACCAGTTCCCGCCAAAGGTGGACAAGACTAGCACATCTGATGATAATCTGTGTTCACAACATGGGCCAGACACCCCAGGTACAGTTCCACATGTCACTGTACATGCATGTAGGAGGTATGCACATCACAGACACCATCCATGTCATGGACTAAGGAACACATACATGGCAAGTGATGCACAGCATTGGTCACACACAATAGTCACCCAGGTGACTGGATGGTGGATACAATACCCACCTGTGTGGGCTAATGCAGAAATTACAGCCTTGATCCACAATGCAGACCATTGTCAAGTGACCTGATGCCAAGGTATACCCATCGACTAGCCTTGTATATCCGTCTGGCACAGTCGACCACCACACACCTGTGCAGACATGCACTCATGCATGTCTGTACTGGCACCCTGTGTGTTTGTGTGTGTGTTGTATGTTCACATCCACATGCACTACAACCCCCATTGGCATACTGCAGCATGCTGTCTGATGTCAGACACCTACTCATACCCTTTGCCCATACAACCTCCTTATGACCCATGTGGTGCATGTGATACCTGCACAGTGATGTGTTGTGGCAATTCCAGTAATGATGAGTTGCAATCCTGGCTCTGCCAAGTGTGTCAATGTGTGTGCGTCCCTGTAAGAGTGTGGCTGTGCTGACGCTGGTACCTGTTCATGCAGACAGGCATGTGTACGTCAACTAGCATATAGCTACTGTATCCCTGCTGCAGATGTCACTCACCATCACATATATGTTCTGAAGCTCTACAATAAGTAACACATGTGGTGCATCCAATAACTGCATAGAACTGTGATAGCACAACATATTCATCAGGGATTTGATACCCTGTGCTGGTAGTTGTGTGACGCAAACATGCTTTGGTTTCACTCTCTCATCCCTCCTTGACTTGTCTTTGCCTCTGTCTGACTCTCCCACTCCCTATCTGTTGGATGTGTAGACCTACACCTGCTTTGCTTAGGCAGCAGCATGTGCATTTTAAGTGATGCTCATGATCAGCTGATGGGCTCTGCATGAATTGTAGCCCTCCCCTAGCTGATTGCTTGTGGAACAGTTGGGGTAATATTCCCATAGCCAATTGCATGGAAACACATTCCAATATCTAGAAACATCATGTTGGTGTTGGCCCTTTTCATTCACTGTGAGCAGGAACTAGATTTGTTGTTTGGCAAACAGCATCTCAGATGGATTGGGGATTTACCTCTAACAACATACACTGTGGAAACAGGGAAACACACAGGAGGGGGATGTGCCTGACCTGACTACAGACTGTAAGAGCTGCTATACTGCATCTGAAGTAATGTTGGTTTAATAGTCTGTGTGCGGATATGGCTGTCCTACATGTCTCAAAACCTGCCATGTCAGTTCTATGTTTATGAGGAATCCCCATCTGCAGGGTCATCTGCAGACTGGGGAGTGTGTTGTGCCTTTGGTTTCATGTGTTACCCATGGCGCATCTATCTGTGGACTGCAGAAGGTAGTGTGAGGATTGTAGTCTGTAGATGGTGAAAGCCATGACAGTTACTCACTACATATCCATCATAGGACATATGTTGCAACAAACCCTGTTACAACAGTAAATGTATGAGGTTATCAACATGTCAGTATTGGCCCTGTGTATGTGCTTCCAGCCACAACTCTGTCAACTTTTGTACATATGTCGTGCATGAAGAGGTGCATATGTGCTGTACACCATAATGAGTGTCATCATATCTGATAACAAGCCAGGGAGATATCAGACTGCTACACATGTTATGTACAGTAGGGGTTATATTTGATGAAATAACCAGGACATACTGTGGTTGTTTGTACAGTACTGAAATCTGTGCACTTATGGTGAATGTCAACAGTGTGTGTATTGTTAATATGTACCTTGGCCTGTGTACAGACTGTGGTAGTTGTCATCGTCCTATGTCCCGCACTATCTGATGTTACATGCTGCTCCACTGTATGTTACTGTATTGGCTTACATGTTTGTAGGGCCATACACAACACATGTGCCATACCACAGTTAGCCATCAGACCAAACTGTGTAGCAGCCCAGTATATGTACGGTTAGTGTGTGAGTGACACATATAAGGATGGTGTTAAACAGATAGTCCATATACTGTAATATTATGCTAGCTTGCCATATGTGGCTGTGGCTGTGTTCTCATTGGTTGTGGTTATGCGCTTTCACACAGGTGTATCTTACCCTGTGCTGTGACATGCCTGTACAGCCTTCTATATATGCAGGTACATGTGCATTCCCCCATAGGAGATGTCGGCCAGTGTTGAGCCAGTCTGCCTGTAGCCTGCACAGTACATTGTTACATGCCTAGCAGCTTACTGTACTTACCCAGTGAGCTGTCATGTGCAGATAGTTGCCAGATGTACTGCTGCTAGGCCTCTCTTAACAGTCATGTATGTCAGACAGAGCAGTGGGATGCTGTACAGATGTATGTCAATATCTAGTGGGTAGTATGTGGCCAAGGCACCCCTGTACCAGTGGTTATTATGTGTTAGGCCAGACAGGGGTGTGTGAATGCATAACCTATGGCAGCATATGTATACCAGTTGTTATGTGTTATACCCATCTACATGGCTGTTAACATCCATATTGTCAGGCATGGTACACATGTTTTGCACTAAGGGGTTCTGTGTATACTTCTGGACTGTACAGAATGTGTCAGAATGTCCACACATATTGGCCAATATATATGCTGCAGTTGGCAGGGGCAATACGTGCTAGCAGCAGTACTTTACTATGATGTCCTTAGGATGTCTGTCAGTAGCCAATGGCTCACATGTGGAAAGCAGATCTGACCTCCCACACACACCATGTCTGTGAAGACAATCCCAATTACAGTAGCAATAGTATATAGAGCTGTAATAGTACACAAACATAGGTTTTCCATTCCTGCAAACCTGTGTGTGGTGTTTTTTCCTATGACCTCTCTGTGGGTATATGTTGCAGGCAATGATTGTCATTTGTATGGGTGGCCCATACACTGTCCAGTTGTTCATGTGTGAACTGTAGACATAGTGGCTGTTCCATATTTTGTGCACCTTCTGCATATGTATCTTACTGTACATATCTCTGCATGTGTATGTGTAGTCACATGTATATCTATATATATGTAATTATATATATAGGTATATCTGTATCTGCAGATATGTGTCTGTGTTTATGTGTCCTGAGGATGTTGATAGCTTCCACATTTTACAATTTCTATGGGAGCCAGACTGTACTGCATGATATGTTATCAATACCAGCCTGACATAATACAGGTGGGGTGTATTACTGTCAACATATTGTGCCCATGTCATGGCAGGTCCTGGTTATGGGATCTACAACACTTGGTAGTGTATTGCAGGAGGATGTGTTTGGCTTGGGGGGTATGCCTATTCGTACAAGACGTATATTGTTTGGGGCCTCTCAACCCCATTAACGGTGCATGTGGGCATATGTGTTTTTGTTAATCTACCATTGCTGTCTACAGATGTATGGCCACATATACCTATATATATATATATATATATATATATATATATATATATATATATATATATATATATATATATATATATATATATCAGCTTACATATGTATGACTATGTCTATATATAGCTACATAGCTATATATCTGCGTACATATATGTACCTTGCTGTTTATATGTAGACATATAGGTGCATATATATGTGTTGATGTAGGCATTTGCAGGTATATATATTCATATATATGTATATATATGTAAATATATGTAAATATACATATATATCTCTACATATATAGATATGTTGAATCTGTTTAGATATTAATATGTTTATACACACACATACATCTAGATGTTGGTATATATTCTCTGTACTGTTGCATGATTTATGTATATCTGTCATGGTGCAGTAGTACATCACTTTGTGTATGGTATGTAGGATCCTGGGTTCGAGCCTTGCAGAGGCTGTTTATTTTGTTGCTGGTCAGAACAAGGGCCGTTGGCTACAGAATGATTAAGGCACTTTTAAGCAGTTGTAAGTGGGTTTGTGCAGGTAAGCATGGCTAACTTCCGGTTACACTTTCTTGTACTCACCTAGCTAACATATTGCTTAATCTGTGTAGGCAGTGCTTAGCCCCATGCAGACACACTTAAACATGCTTACTAGTGCTTACATATGCTTACTACTGCTTACTTGTGCTTAAACCTGCTTACTAGTGCTTTATTCATTATGACACTGACATTTCACATGTGCATTTCCTGCAGTACTCTAGCTCATAAATATGTGTTATTTAGTGGGTTATGCAACAAAAATATTTGTTATAATGTGCTTTGCCATGTCACATAGACTGTGCTGCAGTGGGACTTGAAACGGGAATGCCTGCTCAGTAGGTGGATGCTCTGCCCACTACACTATTGCTGTGCTGCTTCATTTGCATATATTTTCCATAATTTTATACCCATGGTTCCTCCCCCCGCCCGCCGAGCTTCACGTACACAGCAACCATCCATTCTCCGGTTGCTAGCCCAGCCATACCACACCTCCACACATTGCCCTCTCTCCACATCTCGGTACTAATCCAGTATAATGGCTCAACCCAAACTTCTTCAGGCTCCTCATCCATTTAGTCCACGTACATACAAGCCTTGCCTTGTTCATCTTTCGAGACATGTGTAAACATTGGATTGACTCACAATTTTTGGTTCGTTCTGCCAGGGGCGAACCTGTTTTTGTGTTAAGATTAGACTTACCTGGTCTACACTGTTTCTCCCACTGGTAGCATCCTGCCAGGGGTTTGAGAAGCAGCGGTTTGCTCACACACCTGTCGAGCCTCATCTCCCAGTTCCGCAGAACTGTCATCCCAGGTTTGACATTCTGAGCCTGAAGCACGCCCACACGCCCCCTCGACATGCACAGTTTTTTATTATTTTCTTATGTTTTTTGAAAGACTACTGTTCTCACATTATGATTGGACAAGAACTGTTTTGGTAATTTACATAAACTGCTCAAAATACTGTATTTGAGCAATGTACAAATAGTTGCTCATATTACTGTAACATGTCTGTCTGAGGAGGTCTTAATATTACATAAGACAACAGCGCTAAATAATACAGGGGTTGCTGGTGTTCTCCTTTTCATTCATTTTTAATGCTTTGTTGTCACGAAGTTCATTAAATATTTACATACCGGATCAGTCGAGGCCCAGGTTAACAACGACCACCACCAGTACTTTTAGCCAACAGGATGCTGGTGGAAAATGGGCTCCTTTTGGCCGAAGGAGGAGAGAAGGGGGAAGGCATGGCCAAAGGCCGGAAGAGAGGAGAAAGGCTAGGAATGTGGCAATGAGAATCGGAACTTTGAATGTTGGCAGTATGACTGGTATAGGGAGAGAGCTAGCCGATATGATGGACAGAAGGAAGGTTTGTATATTGTGTGTGCTAGAGACCAGATGGAAGGGGAGTAAGGCTAGGTGTATTGGAGGTGGGTTCAAATTGTTTTATCATTGTGTGGATGGGCGGAGAAATGGCGTAGGAGTTATCCTGAAGGAACAGTATGCTAAGAGTGTTTTGGTGGTGAAACGAGTGTTGGATAGAGTGATATTTATGAAGCTGGAAATTGATGGTGTAATGATGAATGTTGTTAGTGCATATGCTCCACAAGTTGGGTGTGCGATGGACGAGAAAGAAAACATTTTGGAGTGAATTGGATGAGGAAGTGATGGGTAGGTATGGTGTTAAACAAAGGACTGCAGAAAGTAAGATGGTAGTGGATTTTGTGAAAAGGATAGACATGGCTGTGATGAATACATATTTTAACAAGAGGAAGGAGCATAGGGTAACATACAAGAGTGGAGGAAGTTGCACACTGGTGGATTATATCTTATGTAGGAGGGCCAGTTTGAAGGAGACTGGAGACTATAAAGTGGTGACCGGGGAAAGTGTAGTTAGGCAGCATAGGATGGTGGTTTGTAAGATGACATTGGTGATCAAGAAGAAGAGGAGGAGTGTGAGGGCAGCACCAAGGATCAAATGGTGGAAACTGAAAAAGTGTAATTGTGAGGTGGAGTTCAGGAAAGAGTTAAGACAGGCACTGGGTGGCAGTGAAGAGTTACCAAATAGCTGGGTAACTACAGCAGAGCTAGTAAGGGAGATGTCTAGAAAGGTGCTTGGTATGACATCTAGACAGAGGAAGGATGACAAGGAGACCTGGTGGTGGAATGAGGAAGTACAGGAGATTATACATAGAAAGAGGTTGGCAAAGAAGAAGTGGGATTGTCAGAGAGTTGAAGAAAGTAGACAGGAGTATAGGAAGATGAGGTGTATGGCAAAGAGAGAGGTGGCGAAGGCTAAGGATAAGGCATATAAAGAGTTAGATGAAAGGTTGGACACTAAGGAGGGAGAAAAGGACCTGTACCGATTGGCTAGACAGAGGGACCAAGCTAGGAAAGATGTGCAGCAGGTAAAGGTGATAAAGGATAATGAGGGAAACATACTTACAAATGAGGAGAGTGTGTTGAGCAAATGGAAATAGTACTTTGAGGGGTTGATGAATGAAGAGAATGAGAGGGAGAGAAGGTTGGATGATGTGGGGATAGTGAATCATGAAGTGTAGTGGATTAGCAAGGAAGAAGTAAGGATAGCTATGAAGAGGATGAAGAATGGAAAGGCTGTTGGTCCAGATGACATACCTGTGGAAGCATGGAGGTGTTTAGGTGAAATGGCAGTGGAGTTTTTAACAAGATTGTTTAATGAAATTTTGGAAAATGAGAGGTTGCCTGAGGAATGGATAAAAAGTGTTTTGGTACCAATTTTTAATAATAAGGGTGATGTGCAGAGCTGTAGTAACTAGACAGGGATTAAACTGATCAGTCACAGCATGAAGTTATGGGAAAGAGTAGTGGAATTTAAGTTAAGAAGGGAAGTAATGATTAGTGATCAGCAGTTGGTTTTATGCCAGGAAAGAGAACTACAGATGCGATGTTTGCTCTGAGTGTGTTGATGGAGGAGTACAGAGAAGGTCAGAAGGAGTTGCATTGTGTTTTTGTAGACTTAGAGAAAGCATAAAACAGGGTGCCTAGAGAGGAGTTGTGGTATTGTATGAGGAAGTGGGGAGTGTCAGAGAAGTATGTAAGAGTGGTACAGGATATGAATGAGGGTAGTGTGACAGTGGTGGGAGTGATGTATGCATTTAAGGTGGAGGTGGGATTACATCAAGGATCAGCTCTGAGCCCTTTCTTATTTGCAATGGTGATGGACAGGTTGACAGATGAGATCAGACAGGAGTCCCCATGGACTATGATGTTTGCAGATGACATTGTGATTTGTAGTGAGAGTAGGGAACAGGTGGAAGAGACCCTGGAGAGATGGAGATATGCCCTAAAGAGAAGAGGAATGAAGGACAGCAGGACTAAGACAGAATATATGTGTGTGAATGAGAGGGAGGATAGAGGAATGGTGAGGATGAGTTTAAATACTCGGGATCAATAGTACAGAGTAATGGTGAGTGTGGAAGAGAGGTGA
Organism: Protopterus annectens; assembly: GCF_019279795.1. Classification (NCBI taxonomy): domain Eukaryota; kingdom Metazoa; phylum Chordata; order Ceratodontiformes; family Protopteridae; genus Protopterus; species Protopterus annectens. The sequence continues at coordinate 295,598,765 of NC_056738.1, read as the reverse complement.
AGAAGAGAGTACTGGCAGGATGGAGTGGGTGGAGAAGAGTGTCAGGAGTGATTTGTGACAGACGATTACCAGTAAGAGTGAAAGGGAAGGTCTACAAGAGGGTAGTGAGACCAGCTATGTTATATGGGTTGGAGACAGTGGCATTGACAAAAGGCAGGAGTTAGAGCTGGATGTGGCAGAGTTAAAGATGTTAAGATTTTCACTGGGTGTGACAAGGGTGGACAGGATTAGGAATAAGTATATTAGAGAGTCAGCCCAGGTTGGAAGGTTTGGAGACAAAGCCAGAGAGGCAAGATTATGTTGGTTTGGACATGTGCTGAGGAGGGATGCTGAGTATATTGGGAAAAAGATGCTAAGGATGAAGCTACCAGGTAACAGGAAAAGAGGAAGGCCTAAAATAAGGTTTAAGGATGTGGTGAGAGAGGACATGCAGGTGGTTGGTGTGATAGAGCAAGATGCAGAGGACAGGAAGAAATAGATGATCCATTGTGGCAACCCCTAATGGGAACAGCCAAAAGAAGATGATATATATACATATATGTATCTATCTATATATAGATATATATATATATATATATATATATATATGTATATGTGTGTGTATGTGTGTATATGTATATTATATATATATATATATATATATATATATATATATATATATATATGTATGTATATAGATACATATTTGTACATACACACACACATACACATATACATCTACATAATTACATACATTTCCTATACTGTTGAATGACTGTGCTGGATGATATGTTTGCGATAACATGCCATTGCTTAGTGGTAAATCACTTTGCCTATAGTGTGCAGGGTCTAGGGTTTGCAACTTGGGCGTCCTGATTATTTTGTTGCTGGGCAGGACAAGAGCTGTTGGATACAGTGTGACTAAGGCACTTTTAAGCAATTGTAAACGGGTTTGCACTGGTTTGCGCGAGGGTAAGCAATGCTAACCTCTGGTTACATATGCTTACAGTTAGCTTCAATCTTGCTTAACCTGTGTGTGCATTGCTTACCCCCCATGCAAATGGGCTTAAACCCGCTTACTAGTGTTTAAATATGTTTACTACCTCTTACTACCGCTTACTAGTGCTACATTTTAGACAGTAATATTATAATGGTTCTTGGGGAGCTTGGTGAATTGGAAAATGTATGGAGTTATCATTCATTGCACAGTTTACCTTCCATTTGTATATGTGATACTTTATGGGGCAGATGTGATTATCTGTGGATTTTGCAACATTATGACACTGACACCTCACATCTGCATTAAATTCAGTATTGCAGTTCACAAATGTATGTTATTTATTAGGTTTGCCACAAAAAATATTTATCATAGAGTGATTTGAAGGGAAAATGGAATGTACTGCAGTGGGGCTCAAATAGGGAATGCCTGTTTGTTAGGCAAATGCTCTGCCCACTACACTATTGCTGTGCTGCTTCATTTGCATATATCTTCTTAGTTATCCTCTTCAGCCTTTTAAGCTGCTATAACCGTAGCTAAGCAATGGGCACACCCGCACACCTATGGTTAGCTGTACTCAGATTAAAAACCCGCTTACTAGTGTTTAAATATGTTTACTACCTCTTACTACCGCTTACTAGTGCTACATTTTAGACAGTAATATTATAATGGTTCTTGGGGAGCTTGGTGAATTGGAAAATGTATGGAGTTATCATTCATTGCACAGTTTACCTTCCATTTGTATATGTGATACTTTATGGGGCAGATGTGATTATCTGTGGATTTTGCAACATTATGACACTGACACCTCACATCTGCATTAAATTCAGTATTGCAGTTCACAAATGTATGTTATTTATTAGGTTTGCCACAAAAAATATTTATCATAGAGTGATTTGAAGGGAAAATGAAATGTACTGCAGTGGGGCTCAAATAGGGAATGCCTGTTTGTTAGGCAAATGCTCTGCCCACTACACTATTGCTGTGCTGCTTCATTTGCATATATCTTCTTAGTTATCCTCTTCAGCCTTTTAAGCTGCTATAACCGTAGCTAAGCAATGGGCACACCCGCACACCTATAGTTAGCTGTACTCAGATTAAAAAAATAAATAAATAAAAGGGTTTCTTCTTTTGATTTATGTGTACTGTTGCTGTTGTACACATCGGGGACTGTTGGTGGGGATATGCAGACACCTATGATCAATCTCGCTCATTTCTTAACAGCGTCTGCTGTTCTACATTGCAGGGGCATGTTTATTCTGGAATCTTTGCTCTCAGACATGCCCCCTGCACTCGTACACGCTCTGTGTAAGCCTGGGTGCTCGGTCAGTGCACCCTCATTAATATGCATGGCGCGCTGCCATCCTGCTCTTACACAGGCTGCATGGAAGATTAGTGAATCCGGGGGGAAATGTCAGCTTGAAACCTTGAAGGCCATGTCATGCAGGCCTATTATTGGAGACTGTCAATATAGGGTTAATTATCTGAAACAGTTTAATGTTTTTTAGCAAAATGTTCTTGAAAGCAAACTTTATATTGTACTATAAATTGTAGTTAGCCTATGCTTTTATGGGCAGCAGTAATAGAACAGTTGCTTGCCAAACTTCTTTTCACTAAGTACATAGATGACATTAACTAACTCATCACAGCATATTCAATGATCCAGTCTGACAATCATATTATTTTTTTGATAAAGAAGAATGAATGCTATGTTTATTGCTATAGTATAATATAGCAATAACCCATGCCTGGGTGTGGGTAATGATGGATTTACCCACGGTTGGTGTGGTTTGGTCACGAGGGTGAAGCCTGAGTGGCCAAACAAAGCCAACCATGGGTAAATCCAGCATTACCCACACCCAGAAGTGGGTTACTGCTATTATACAATGACAATATTTAAGAAAAAAAATAATTACTTTTCTTAAATAATGGCATTGTATAATGCCTTCTTGCTGCCCTTCTGCAGCTGTCTGGTATTCTGCGGCAGTTCTGATGTACTGCGCATGCGTATGTCTACGCAGTATATCAGAGCTGTGGGCAAAAGCAACAGAGAAAGCAAGATCTCAGTTGCTTTTTTCAAACTGTTTCGCTATGTTAAATGGGTTTAACATAGCGAGACAGCTTTAAAGAAAGCAACAGAGAATCTCTGTTGCTTTTTTTAAAGCTGTCTCGCTATGTTAAACCCATTTAACATAGTGAGACAGTTTTGAAAAAAGCAACGGAGAAAGCAAGATCTCCGTTGCTTTTTACAAACTGTCCCACTATGTTAAAGGAGTTTAACATATCGAGACAGCTTTAAAAAAAGCAACGGAGAATCTCCGTTGTTTTTTTAAAGCTGCCTCGCTATGTTAAACTCATTTAACATAGCGAGACAGTGTGAAGCAATGGAGATCTTGCGTTCTCCGTTGCTGTTAAAAAAAAGAGTTATAGTAATGGAAAAAGTCTGGGCAACCAGACCTTTTTCCATTACTATAACTCTGATTTACAACGTGCACGCTGATCAATCAGCGTGCACGTTTTTGAATATTAATTGGGAGTTGTTGTATAATTACAATGAACTTAGTTATGCTTGAGTTTGTTTTTAACATTTTACAGTTTCTAAACACAACAGCCCCTAAGTCATTCTCTTCCTAGCTCACAAGAATGCATCTTTTCAGTCTGTCATATTATGCATGTCCATTGTCTAAGCACAATCTGGAGAATTTAGCAATCTTTGGGTATGGTGTAAGTATTTCATTTGCTTTAAAATGTTTAATTTAAAGTTCATGTTATGATCTCCTCAGAATGTGAACAACCAAAATATTTTACTTTCTGGTGCATATGTTAATCACAATTTCTTTTGGTCCTATAACTTTTTTTGCAAATCAGTAACATGTAAATTAAAACTACCTAATGTGGACCAATGGCTGTGGTGTGATTTTGGTTTCCATGTGCAGAAACAATTTGTTATAACCCAAAGCAGATAATACAGCCAGTGGTTATAGTTTGAAATAGTAAGGTATGAGAAAGATTGCTGCAACATGCAGCAGTAAAACCAAATGAAAAGCACATTAATTACTTTATCATACTGATTGTAAACTGAAGTAAAAAAAAAAAAAACATTTTGCATTTTAATAAGTTATAGTCTTACACAGAAAGTTTTTATTAATGATTATCTGAGATATAATCAAAAGCCACTCACACAAGGCAGGTCTTCATATACAGCCCTGTACAAATAAATGTACATTTTGTTTTTTGGCCTTTTACTTTAAGTTCCTAAGGGCTTATACACTGTAAGAAGGGGCTTGTCTAAGGCACACATTCACAGCAATGGACAAAACCATGGTATTAGTGGGTGAGGAAGACAAGTAAGAAAGCATGTTTGGATTCCTAATGCAAAAGTTAACTAAAAACTTTGTGCTCTAATTGCTGACAAACATAAGCAAGAAAAAAAAAAGACTGCGTCTTTCCTCCCATTCCATGAAGAAGAGAAAAGCATTCAAAAAACAAGTAATGGTTGAGCAGTGCAGTCATTAATATATGTGGTCTCATTCAGTCCCTTGTACTTCCTGCTCGACAACTTTGTCTGCTGTCTTAGACATGAGCATGTGCACCCATACCATTATAGCTGTCATAGTATCAGCTTCTGCTATAAACCAGCCATAAAACTGAATACAGCTATAAGCAAACCATAAAACTGCATACTGTTTTTTCTTGCAACTTCTCCTGACCCTATGCTTGTTATTGTTCAAAAGATTCCTGTTCTCCAGGAAATCAAGGAATCTTTCCCTTATAATCCCCTCCCTGACATTGCTTTTAGAATAACACTTCTATGTTGCATGGATTTATTTACTTCACTCTTTACACGTTTTAAAGAGTTCTTGTCTTTCAGTCATCTGACATTTCCAGAGTGTCCAGTGATGTTTTGAAAATCCTGTTGAGTGATGTTCCAGCATATGGGCCACATTGTTGGGAACTCTAGGACTCAAACCACCTGATTGCTGTCTTTATTATCATTCGGAGAAGTTAGTTCCCTCTGCTCTCACCCTTTCTCTGTCCTGGCATCTGTTGTCTGCTGTTTTCAGTTTTCCCTGCCTCTATCTAATATGGTGTTGTCCCCTCACTTTTCACAGGTTCATAGGTAGTTACTAGGCTGTCTGCCTGAAGGCATTTATAAGCCTAGCCAGAATGTGTTGGCTTTCGCCACCCCCTTAGATTAGTTCCCTGTGCCTCTGTCCAGCAGAGCCAGTGAAGTGATCCCTGGGGTAAACTTTCTGTTTCCCATCCACTCGTCAAGGTTTCTCTTGTAGAGTGTTAGCGAGGAGCTTTGCCTAATGTAGATTTGAATCTTGTTCCAAAGCATGGGAAGTCTAGGGGACAGGAATCTATCCCACCAGCACATCCTATTTATTGTTTTGGTGAGGTTTAGACCCCTAGGGCATGTGGCTCGAGGGGATAAGGTTTTCTTTAGGTGGAGCATGTCCATCAATTCTGGGTTGGACATGGCCTTGTATGTCAGGCAGATATCACCTCTGAGTAGGCAGTATGCAACCGAGTACAGCTGGAATTTCTTCAGTCTAGCTGCATAGGGCATCTGTTTGAGGCCAGTGATCCTCTTGGTGAGGTACTTCTGTAGTCTTCCCAGCTGTTGCAGGTGTCTTGAAAGGTACATCCCAAATGGGGCATTGTACTCTATGATGGGTATGATGAGTGATGAGTAGAGGGGCACAATGACCTCTTTTGATCTGGATGTGAACCCTTTTGTGATAAGATGGGCCATGTAGAAGAATTTTCTAACCACTTTGGCAATGTGATTATCAAAGGAGAGATTACTATCTACTTGGGTCTCTAGATCCCTTATTACGTTTTCCATATTTAGGGGACTACCACCTATGTGGTAGTTTGTGGGTACTTAGTTTTTTTCCAAAGGGGATGACTATGCACTTTTTGGCATTTAGCTTGAGGCCATGATTTTGACACCAGGTATCTGTCGCAGTGAGAACCTTTTGGAGGATGTCTGTGTCAGCCGAAGAGTCAATTATAGCCCCTAGTTTGCAGTTGTCTGTGATCTTGGTCAGCCATAGTCCTCCTGTGCTTGCCTGCACCTCTGAGAAGTATATGCTGAACAGAATGGGTCCTAGGACTGACCCCTGAGCAACACCACTTATAACCAGTTTAGAGTCAACCTAGCTCCTGCAACTCTTATCATGTGGGTTCAGTCCATGAGCCAGTTGGCAACCCATCTTGTGACTTAGGGGTTTATGTTCAGGCTGGTGAGCTTGTCTATAATACCAGAATGGGGAATGGTGTCAAAGGCCTTTGCAAGGTCTAGGTAGGCTGTGTGTACCACCTTTCCCTCATCTATAGCCTTGGTAACTGTCTCAAAGAAGTCCACCAGGTTTAGGAGGCATGATCTGCCCTTAACAAAGCTGAACTGGGTAGGGTCTAGTGTTTGGAGGTTCCCAATGTCTTTGTTAATGAGTTCCATGATGATGCGCTCCATAGCCTTGCAGACCAAGCTAGTCAGGCTTATAGGGTGATAGTTCCCATGGTCTGTTGTGGCTCCACCTTTGTGGAGTGGAATAACCATTGCTGTGCATCATTCTATTTGTACGTAACCTGTGGAGAGGTTGAGTTTGAACAGTGTGTTTATGTGAGGGGTTAGTTCATCTTTGAGCTTGTGTAGGATGCACCCTGGGACACCGTCCAGTTTTTGGCTTTGGAGAGGGCTGTTTTAACCTGAGTGTCTGTGATTTTAGGGGCTCTACATTCTTCTGGTATGGTTATGGGCCCTTTTGGGGGTGGGAGGTTAGTGAAGTTTGTGCTGAACCTGTCTGCCAGGATGTTGGCGATATCGGTTGGTTCAGTGTATTTTGTGCCATTCTTCACTAACTCCAAGCAGATCTGAGCATTGCCACTTAGATTCTTGACATAGCTAAAGAATGCCTTGTGGTTATCTTTGGAGTCCTTGGCAATTTTTCTTTCGAAGCTCGCCTTGGATGATTTTATGAGGGATCGTAGTTTCTTGCTGATACTGATCAGAGATGTCTTCTCTTCTTGGGATTTTACTCTTTTCTGTACTAGTTTCCTCCTTCTGTTGTATAGCTTGTTTATGGCAGGAGTCCACCAGACTGGTTTCCTTTTCTTGCAAACGTGAGTCTTGGTTTTTCTTGGGATAGCACAATCCATGCATTGTTGTAGGTGCCCGTAGAATGCATTAGTAAAGGATTTTGCAGCTTGGACAGCATTATACTTTAGCATGGGGGCTTTGAAACTTTCCACCTCGGACTTAAGTAACACGAAGTTTGCTTTTGAAAGGTTTTTCATGGTGGTTTTCTTGTCCAGGGGTTGTGGCGGAATGTGGATATCCAAAGTGATTTGTTTATGGCCAGATGTAACCAGCAAGGGTTGACCTCTAGTGTGGACCACCAGTCACCCATGTTGGTGATGACCAGGTCCAATATGTTGTCACCTATGGTGGGAGTGTTGACCAGTTGATCCAGGGTGTTTGAGTTTATAAATTCTAGGAAATGTTGGGCAAAGGAGTTAGCAATTGAGTAGTTCTCCCAGTTAATGTTTGGGTAATTGAAATCACCCAATATTAGGGTGTTTGGTAAGACCTTTATATTTCCCAGTGTTTCCAGAAATGCAAAATGGGGGTCCTGGGACATGGTGGGTGATCTGTAGAAAGCTACAATTTGAAGTGCAGTTTTGCCCATTGTTAGTTGCACATGGATGATCTCTGAAGCTTTGTGCTGTGCCACTAACCTGGAGGTGTGGGTATCCTTGCTGAATATGGATACTCCCTCACATTTTGTATTTCGTTCTGGGTTCTGTGGCCAAAATGTATGGTATGAGTTGTAGCCTGGTAGTGCTGGGGTGGTCTCTGGAGCCTTAAACCAGGTTTCTGTTACTGCACATATATTGATTTTCTCCATACTGAGGAGTGCCTCGAGTGCATGCATTTTGAGGTTTAGACTTCTGGCATTGAGTAGCATTACCCTCAGTTTTTTGTTACTTGTGCTATTTATGGCAGTGGGTTTGTCTTTTGAGCCTTGCCTAAAAAAGGCACTACGGGGGTGGCAAGAGCCTTGGCCAGTATTCGAAAGCCTAAGAGTGACAGGTGCAAGCCGTCTCTAGCGAAGCAGAGTGGCTTGTCGAACATGTCATCTCAGGCAGACAGACACTGGATCCCCTTTGAATGACACCAGAAACTTAGCCAATTGTTGAAATTGATAATTTATCTTTATACTGTGGTATCATTCTTGGTGAGGGCAGGATGCTACTCAGGGTCAGGGTCATACCAGCCTGGGCTATGTGATCAGAGAGCTCTTCCATGTCTCTTTTCATGTAGTCCAGGGAGGTACGGCTCAGGTCATTCACATCAAGATGGACAATGACAGAATTGTATTGGTACTTGTTCTGGAGTGACCTTAGTGCTTGTGTTATGTGGTGGATCCCGGCACCCGACAGGCAGCTAACAGTAACCTTCTCCTTATTCAGCCTAGTGAGTGTGACGTCAGTGTGCCTGACTATAGAGTCACCTATTACTAGTATCTTAGGTATGTTATTTTGCCTTAAGGGCTGTGATTGCATGGCATACTGGTTTTATGAAGTATTTGTTTCATGATTTGTGTTGGGGGGTGGAGGTTGCTTAGATGTTTGCTTTGGAGGTCTTAGTTGCTTTTGCAGATTTTTATTTAGAGCCTCCAAGTATGTTTTCATGTATTTATGTGTGTTATTTGCTGGTGCTGGTTTAATGGGTCTATGTGAGACTGGTGGTATGATGCAAGTATTTCCCTTCTCCTCTTGACTGTCTGATCCAGCCTTGGGTTGAGAGAGCTTAGCCTTCAGTTTGGCTGTATAATTGCATCTCTCACATGTATAAGTGTTTGGTGGTAGGAGGAGAGGGTTGTCTGTTTACATGAGGTAATTGTAACATTGCCTCAAAATGCCCAGATTCACCAGTTGGATTAGAGGGTAAGCCTGAAACTGCCCTTTGGACATGCCTGGATAGGTACAGTGAACTGTTTTACTGAATGGCTGGTAAGGTCGAATAGAGATCCTTGTCCTTCTGTACAGTATAGGAAGGTCTAGTGCTAGAGTTTATAAGTGTTTGCTATGAGTTTTGAGCAAGTGCCGGGCTGAGAAATGAATGGCTTCAGTGCTTAAGTTGAATGTTTGTCTAGTTTCAAGGGAAAAATTGAAGAGGAAACTTAGTGGAGCTGGAAATAGTTATACCCTAGCTAACTGGCACTGCCCAGCATGCAAAACCGAGCAAATGCGGTATTTATAGCAGGGAAATGAAAGAGATAGAAATTAGCCCAAAATTTTAAAGTCTGAAAAAAAAAACCTTAATTTGGACTTATGCTTGTTACCTGTCATGCATGATTTTTCTTCCACCTTTACTCTGTCTATCCACATCTGTCTGTCCATTCATTTTCTATTACATCAGGAAGTTTTTGTTCCTCCTTCATGACCTTTGTTGTTCTTCTGCTTAGTTACCTACCTGTACTGTGTCCCCCCTCTTCCCTACCATTCCACCTCTTTAATGCTCTTTTACCTGATTAAGAAAAGATAAAAGAGGAGAAGGCATGACCATTGTTATACCCCTCTCTCTCTCCTGTGCTATTCTATCCTTCCCTGTTTTCAAATTTTAAACATATCAAGATGTTGTGCCTATTTACATGCTCTAATGTACTGTACACTTAGGCAGTTAGCTTCTTATGGTTTCCTACAGGTTGCTCATTCATTTGATCAAAGCACTCATCCACAGATTCTAATGGCACAGTATGATGGACATTTAGTAACCAAGATGTAAAAGCATTTGTTATGTTGCTTAACCTGCAGGAAACTATGACCTAGATAACAGCTGTGCAAAATACTTGCAGAAATATGATACTTAGATACCAATTAAAGTTGACAATTATAATAAATAAAATGCTTTAACAATGCTAGTGATTTTCTCAGTCATTTGCTAAAAAGAAATCCTGCACTACACAAATGATTCAGGTAAGTTAACTGCTCATTGTACATCATGAATCATAGAGAGGAAAGAGAAAACCGAAACAAATATTTTTGTTCTTCTGCAGCTGGTCTCCTTTGAAGAGTTTCTAATACCTCTAGAAAGGCAAGAAAAGGATGAAATGCAAGCCTACCACATAAAATAAATTTTAAATTAAAAGTCTAAGTTTGTGTCTTAAACAAGTAGCTTTATTGCTTAAAAAAGGTACAAGTGGCAGTCTGATTTATTACTGCAAAATATCTTGCAATATTTTGGCAACTAGAAAGCTGAATGATTAATTTAATAAAACATGCACAGTTTTGTCTGTTTTATTGAAAGACATTGTGATGCCCCAACACTGTCCCAGTAATCAAGGAGCCTCAATCCTCACCACTAGCTTGTGGGGGACATGCACTGGGAGGATGACAAGTAGACACACAGTAAACTGCAATTACCTTAATAGCATACAGAGACCACATCAGTCTGGAGCTGGTTTCTCCTTCTTTCTCCAAATCCCCAATAAAACTCCCCACTGGCACAGCTATAGCGTTGAGATCTCAGCTGAGTGGCCAAGCCAAGACCTCCAGCACCCTCTCTGTCCAACCAGTACTTCATTTCCCTGCCCAAGTAGCTGACATACACACACTCTTGAGATTTGATTTATACACAGACACTCACACACACCTGGGAAAGGCTGTCACAGGTTTACTAGCTATGCCCGCTTTTGTCCAGACTATAAGGTCGTTATTACTGCCATCAGCCACCTCTTTATTAGCTACTTTAAGGCCCTTAACAAAGGGTGTGCAATCTTACTGTGTAATGTTACTATTAATCCAAATGGTAGTTTGACCAAGAGCAAGGCTATTAGGAGTGGCCTACACTGTCACCAAATAAATATGCAAGTACTCTCAGAGCTTAAAATGTCTCTCAAATATCAGTCACAATGAAAGGTTTAAATATATTTAATAATAAATAATAAAATAACAAGAAAATACTCAGTAAATAATCACAGTTACATCAGAGTTCAAAATCACAGGAAATATTTAAAACAAAACTGGAGGACAGTCTCAAATAAATAAAGAAAACATCTAAGCTATACTTCACTATATTCCTGGCTGTATCTAATGGAAAGGACTGTACCCTAATTAACTTACTTATAGAACAAGGCAAGGCAGATGTGGTGAATGCATTTTCCAACTGATGTTGTCAGGTTAAAGTCAAATACAGAATGCTATCACTCTCTCTCTCAGAGAGTTCTTAAATTAATATCCCAAATATTACTGTTGGGATAGCTTGCAGCATGACATCACTTCTTGTCATCTGACTATCCCAGGTGAAAACCCCCACTGATATAGCTGATAGCATTTAACATCTCCATGTGAAAATACATAGATCTTAGATCGTTTGGCAAATGGTGGATGTCATAAAATAATTTTGATTCCTCCACGTTTAAAGACAATACAAAAATTTCTCTAGTACAGACATTCTGTATCTTGTTGACTGAAACTGAAAGATAACATCCTTTTATTATGTGGTTATAAAGTGATTTAAGATTTCAGCTATTCTTCTGAAGTTAACTTCTTGTGTTTTAGTTTCCATTGTTGTTAAAATATATACATCTAAACAGTTACAGTAGTGCATATATATTTCTGCTCAGTACTTTACAAAATATCTCTTCAGCACACGTCTGTACAATATGACATACAGTTCTAATACATCTGTAACACAAGCATCTTACTTGAAGCATGTTGACATTCACAAATTACATATTGTTTACAATATTTCAGATAGCTGGGCTGGCAGTATCTCCTTTCATGACAGGTATAATTAAGAAATATGATTTAAAAATCATATGAGATTGTAATTTTTAATTTGTTGATATATGTGGATATTATGAACACTTACTCTATCCTGGGGATTCTGTTTGCAGATAACATTGTGATTTGTAGTGGAAGTAGGGAACAAGGTGAGGAGACCCTGGAGAGGTGGAGATATGCTCTAGAGAGGAGAGGAATAAAGGCCAACAGCAATAAGACACAATACATGTGTGTGAATGAGGGGGAGACAGAGGAATAGTGAGGATGGAGGGAGTAGAGTTGATGAAGGTGGATGAGTTTAAATACTTGGGATCAACAGTTCAGAGTACTGGTGAGTGTGGAAGAGAGGTATAGAAGAGAGTGCAGGCAGGGTGCAGTGGATGGAGAAAAGTGTCAGGAGTGATTTGTGACAAACTGGTACCACTAAGAGTAAAAGGGAAGGTCTACAAGATGGTAATGAGACCAGCAATGTTATGTCATTGTGTCTTTCGTATTTTTCCTGGTTAGGGGTCGCCACAGCGGAACTCCGGTCTGCTAATGATTGGCAGTTGATTTTTACATGCCGAGTTGCCAGCCCTGATGCACAACCTTCAAAGAAGGTACACCCATTCACGCATGTCTCCAAGCAGATGACGCTCTAGCTGAGAATCGAACCGGACAGCGTCATACTATGAGGCGACAATGCTACCACAGCACCAGCAATGTTATATGGGTTGGAAATAGTAGCACTGATGAAAAAACAGGAGTCAGAGCTGGAGTTGAGAGAGTTAAAGAGGTTAACATTTGTATTGCTTATGGCAAGGATAGACAGGATTAGAAATAAATATATTAGAGCATCAGCTCAGGTTGCACGGTTTGGAGACAAAGCCAGAGAGGCGAGATTGCGTTGGTTTGGACATGAGCTGAGGAGGGATGGTGGGTATATTGGGAGAAGTATGCTAAAAATGGAGTTGCCAGGTAAGAAGAAAAGAGGAAGGCCTAAGATAAGGTATATGGATGTGGTGAGAGAGGACATGCAGGTAGCTGGTGTGACAGAACAAAATGCAGAGGACAGGAAGAAATGGAAACACAGGATCCGCTGTGGTGACCCCTAACAGGAACAGCCAAAAGAAAAAGGAGATTCTATCCTGGGGGTTGAGAAAAAAAATGGTTGCAAGAGCTGAATCAAAAAGTGCTGTTTACACAATCTGGGGGGAGTTGTGATTCACGGACATGTTAAGTGCAAAAAAGAAAGACCTCATTATCAGCTAAAGTGCATGTTTTTGACTCATCTTTACTGCAAGTGGAAATCAGAACTTTCTTGTGGTAGTCAGCACTGGTGGTCCACACATCTTGTTGTTACAGGCACCCATCTCATTCCCTATCTCACCCTCACCACACACACACACACACACACACACACACACACACACACACACACACACACACACACACACACACCAGCATACCACATAACATTCTCTGAGCTGACAGAATGTCCCCAGTATCTCTTTTTATTTTTTTGTACTGGCAGTCATAAATCTTGAATCTTTACAGACAGTCAAGAATGCCAGAAATTAGTCTTTTTCTTCTTAGTGCTGGCAAAGTGAGTACAGATTGTAGAACTGTTGTTTTATTAACATTTTGAGTGAGTCTGAGTAGTAGTTTAAATATACTCTCAGATGTTATCTAGTTTTCTTGATGGCTTTATATTAAAACCTCCACCCATGTGGACTTACACCCATTCCTATCAACTGTTTAACCCTAATTTTACAGCATGCTCCTGATGTTTCCTATTATGGACTGTTGCAATCGGGAGCATGTCAATCCATCAAAGGCAATTTCAGTGAATGCAAAGAAAACAAAGCCAGTTTGCCAAAACTGCCATCGCCGAAAGAGGGGAGTGCCTTTTTCTTCACTGTTGTGCCACCTTGTTGTTGATACACACATATATATATATATATATATATATATATATATATATATATATATATATATATATAATTTTGGGGGTTCAGGGATGTCCTGCCACATGTGCAATGCAAAAAAATTGTTTCTTTGTTGGCTGAAAGCTACAATTATTGCTGTTGGTTAAGCCTGCTGTTTTCTGTCATAAATTTGGAGAGTTTGAAACTTTTCACCCCATTTAATTTGAATGTTTTTTTTTTCTCACAATTGGGTAATATGTAAATAATATCCCTGATGGCAAAAAAGACTATCATGTTCTGTGGGTGTGCCAAAGAGTCAGACACTGAATCTGTTTAAGTGACTTTAAGGTACAATATAATGAGATATCCATGGTATCTAGTGTCCACACTGCCCCACAGCTTTCATACTGCAAAATGTTGTACTACACAGTTTTTAAGCGCCTTTAAGGCATGATATAAAGAATTATCCTTGATGTCTAGTGCCCCCCCCCCATGAATGCAGGATTTGCTCAATATCCTTGCAGAGTGTGGAGATGGAGGTGTAGCTGGATCATCAAGCAACCCGTGCCATTCAGTGACCTAGAACCTTTCACAATTTCTCAGAAGTAAGAGCCAACAGGCAAACAAGACTTGTTTCTGTACCCCAGCTCTGCCCCTGGTCAGCAGAGGAACAACTAAAAAAGGTCTGCAATCAGATACTTAATGATCCTGAAATGCAGGAGCCAATCAGGTCCCATTTCTGCTCCCTACCTTCACACTCCTGCCTCAGATGAGACTCAAAAAAGCAACAACAACAAAAATTATTTTTCCCTCAAACTGTTGCAAACCGCTTGCTACATTTGTTGCAAGCAGTTGCTACAGTTTATGAGCAAGGAACAAGTAGCACATAAGCACTTAAGATACAAAAAAATAAATAAGTAAATAAAACTCTGTTTAAACTCTAACAAGCAGCTGCTTCCATTTGAACCACATATAGAGTACCACAGCACTCAGGTTTGAATCTTGGCCTAAAAAAGAAATAAACTATTTTTTTTCTTTCTTTTAAACTACAGCAAACTTCTTGCTACATTTGTAGCAAGCAGTTGCTACAGCTTAGACTACAAACAGAGGTCTACAGTTCCCAGGTTTGACCACAAATGTAATACCAGAATTTAAAAGCTGGTACATACTAAAGAGATATCAGGATCAGCAAATCAAGCCTATTACAAAAATGCCAGGATCAAGCCTCCTAGCACTTACCCTTTGATCCACCTTAGCTACACTACTGTTACAGACATGTTCAATCATGCACATACCTACCCTACATATACTCTAATGTATTCCACTAATGTAGCCTCCCAGGTGAGCACACACATAATCTCTCCTTACACCACTCAAACCACTATAGAGACTCACATGTGCAGCCACACACATCTACACATGCACACACACACCCCCCCGATACTACCTGTCTGCCAAACTCCCCAGCACTTAGCTCTAATACAGTCAGTGAGCACAAGCTTTTGGCCATGTTCATTAGCACAGGAAGCCAGTGTTCCTTATCCAGCCAAGCAATTGTCTGAATCACTCAGCTGTATAAATGACTTACTGCTGTAATTTCTGGGGAAACTCCATCACAGTGCCTCATTAGCATTCGAGGAAGGCTACAGCGACAGCCTGCAATGGTGTTGTATCTCTTTGTATTACAGCTCCATAGTAGGGATGTCTATAAATCAGAAATGGTTACCCTTAGGAGTATACCAGGTATACCAGGTCTACAACTTGTGGTAACCTATCTGAATTCAGCCCTTTATGTTCAAAGTATTTATACAACCAGTAAATGTAATCTACACTGAAGAATTCTGAGAATCAGCATGCATACAAAATGCATTCAGTACCATTTTTACAGCCTTGACCATATAAAGCTTATTTTGGAAGTAGTATGAAGATGCGCCTACAGCAACTCTTGTTCTTTGAGTAAGCTTCACCCCAAGAGGTACACAAATTCTACAATCAACAAATTCACTTGTTCCAGCTTATGGTATGTGTGAGCACTTTTATTTAGATAAAAAAGTTGCATGATATAATGGGTAATCTAAGACACTTTGCAGCATACAATTTGTAAACTAATATGTGTCATCTGATTCCATTAAGGGAGCAGCCATGGAAGATCAGGTGGCAAAAAAAAGATAACAAATCAGGCTTGTTTCTTACTTACAATATCCTAAACTGCAATGCAATGCAGTGCAATACAATGATTACCTAACATATTTATTGTTTAACTTCACCTAGAGCTAACTGACATTGCAAAATTTGAGTGAAGTACCACCTCAAACAATGTACTGCTTAAAAATAAGCTATTTTGAATGTTTATTCACTGCACCACTAACATTTCTAAATTCAGGGGCAGTGATCTTTCACTCTAATACAAAATCTAGTCAGTCTTAATAACATGCATCTTCTACACATTTTTGGATATAGATGTGTATTTATACACTTAAATCACTGGTTGAGATAATATACTGATAAAAGCATTGCCCAGTAACCTACCAGAAAATCTGACAGAATTTGTAAAAAATGTTTGCTCATTAAGAAATCAGTTTGCTGTAACTAACAAATTCATCAGGAGTTCACTGAGTCAATTTAAAGGCTGCTATAAATGCCTATGTTATGTTTTCTGTTTAAATATGTCAATGTACTTTTATTGTATACTAGACGTGCAGCATAATTAGTTATACTTCAAGGAATGTATATGTCACACACCTTACAAAGTTGATCTACTTGCAAAAGCATGTTACAAATCTGTAAACTAACCAAAACTTTAAAACAAAAATCTCTTGTTTCTCTAGCTACAATGTCAAAACCTTACATAAAAAAAAAAAATCCACACACACACACACACACACACACACACACACACACACACACACACACACACACACACACACACACGCTGGAAAGAGGGAATCACTCCAACTTTCTGTTAAGTACTTTCATTATCTTAATGACTTCAAAGGAAAAAAATCACACAAAACTTTTCCATTTAAATACATAATATAGAAGCATATGGCTGCTTGACTGCTCATCGACAACAGAGGCTGTCAACCAGAAGGCTTATCAACCAAATATTTATAAAACTGTTTCTTATACTTCATGTGAATGTTTATATCTACTGAACTTTCACACTAATAGGTTCATAGGTACACGGGTAAGTACTAGGTAGCTGCCCTTGTGGGCCATTTTACGCACAGCCAATTCCTGCTTATCTGCTTGAAATAACCTATTCCATTGGTTATAGATTGTCCGCGGTGGTGGTGCTGCGGTAACGTTGTTGCCTCACAGTAAGACGCTGACCGGTTCGACTCTCAGCTAGAGCGTCTTCTCTGTGGAGACATGTGTGAATGGGTGTACCTTCGTTGAAGGTTGTGTGTTAGGGCTGGCAACTCAGCACGTAAAAATCAACTGCCAATCATTAGCAGACCGGAGTTCCGCTGTGGCGACCCCTAACCGGGAAAAGCCGAAAGACACAACAACAACATTTGTTATAGATTGTCCTTATCTATTCCATGTTCAATAATTATATATCACCCCTAATGTGAATAACTGAGATCATACTACAGACACTTTGAGGTGAACCATTCATGGGATAAATCATTTAGGAGCTGTCTCCTTCCATTAGTAGTACAGGCAACAGGCATGGGATAAATTTCTTGTTTTCCATCGATAGATCTAAGTTGCACTTGAAAATGGAAAGGAATGAATTTTGTTTTATATGGATGGGGAATCTACTCCACAGCAGCTGTATCCTCTGCTAGAAATACCTGTCCCTCCAAACCATTCTGTTGATATTGCAGAAGAGGTTTAGCTCCCTAAACCAAGTATTTTTTATGATATTTGACTCTGTGGTGTACAGTAAATCCATCAGTAATGGGTTGGAGGATGCTTTGTATGCCAAACACAGGTAACCTCTTAGCAGTCTGTAGGATATCAAGTATAGTGACAGAGCTTTGAGATGGTCCAAGTAGGAAATGTTGTTTAGACCTTGTATCCTTTAAACAAGGTATCTCTGTGTGCAAACTAGTTGTTGCATGTGTTTGGACAGATACATGCCAAAGTGGGTATTATATTCAATGACTGGCCTAATGAGGACTGAATAAATGAGGATAATGACATTCCTAGATATAGACACAAACCCTTTTTAATAAACTGTGCAGTATGAAAGGACTTTCTTACCGCAATAGACACATGTTGGTCAAAAGTTAGGTCACTGCCCACATAAGTTTCCAAATCCCAAACAAAGTGGTCAACTCTTATGGGCATATTGTCAATATGGTAGTTCCCTGGTGTAGATGACTTCCCAAAGGATAGAATAATGCATTTTTTGGCATTTAGTTTCAATCCATGATTTGGCACTAGTTATTTATTTGGGACAGTCCTTCCTGAAAGATGACTAAGTAATTTAGGGATTCATGGACTTTGATAATAGGATGTGAAACAGGATTATAAGTAAAAGGTTTACTGATATTTCATTTGACAGAAACATCTTTCATAATGTACATCAAATTTAACTTTCATGTTAAATGGTTTTAATAGTAAGAAAACTAGGGATAGTGAGGCGGCCCTTGTTTTCAAAGATAAATCATTGCCTAGGTGATGTTTAAATATGACTGTTGATAGTGGAATAATTATAACAATCATACATAATAACTGGAAAGTTATAGAAGGGAACAGAGATTTAGTTAGTGTTTTGGGTAATACTTCTTACTTTGTTTATAAGAAAAATGGTGGTATTAAACAGATGTTAGAGGCTAATGACACAATAAATTCTCTTCCATCTACTCTTAAAATTTGTGGAAGATATAAGTGTAACAGTTGTAGCATCTGTAGGTTTATATATGAAGTGCCATAATTAGCATTTAGTCATATACAGTGGATATAAAAAGTATACACACTACTGTTAAAATGCTAGGTTTTTGTGATATAAAAAAATGAGAACACAATAAATCATTTCAAAACTTTTTTGACCTTTAATGCGACCTATAACCTGTACAATTTAATTGAAAAACAAACAAATCTGTTAGGGGAAAAATATAAAAAATAAAAAAATGTACAATAAGTCAGTTACATAAGTGTGCACATCTTTAAACTAATACTTTGTTGAAGCACCTTTTGATTTAATTACAGCATTCAGTCTTCTTGGGTAGCAGTCTATCAGCACGGCACATCTTAACGTGACTGAAGCAAGGAAGATGCTAAAAAAACAATCCACCAAAAGAAAGCAAGCAGGCAGACCTGGAACAACCACCGGATGGTACAGCAACCAAAACTCACAATAAGGTGCAACGTACTCGAAATTAAGCACCAAGCACTGCAAAATAAACTCCAAGGCAGCAAGGTTCCAAAAAGAAATCCAACAGCTTTATTAACGTCACAGGTACATCCACGTTTTCGTCGACAATGCAACTTCTTCAGATAAAAACACATTGCATACCCCTGGGTATATATACAAGTTGATTGATGAATAAATTGAATAATTGATAATTTGTATTTAATCAATGAATTCTTAAAGCTATAGTAGAATTGTATAAAAGTACTGTTGGAAACAGTTGCTAAAAACAAATATATCTGTTGCAATCAAAAATCCAACTATAATAAAATCAGCTCACAAATAAATATTGTCATAATATACATGCTAACCAAATATTTACAATAAATGTAATCAAAATTGATGAACTATAAACTATGTTTGTAAATGTCAATAAAATAAAATGAATATATAAATATATTAATAATGAAAATAAAAAATAAAAAATGGTATACACACAAAAACAGTAACAAATATAAAAGAATAACTAATGCCCATATGAATAAATGTTGTAATGAAATATCCATTAATAAACCACACTGTAAACTGTTGTAAACCTTATTACAATCTTCCACCTTACAATCTATCTGCCTTGAGTTTCAAATATGGCATGATAGAAATAGATTTGTTCTTAATGTGACAATATTTGCCCACTTTTCCTTGCAAAAATGATCTAAATTTGTCAGATTGTGAGGGCATCTCTTGTGCACAGCCCTCTTCAGGTCACCCCACAGATTTTCTATTGAATTTATATCTGGGCTCTGGCTCGGGCATTCCAAAACTTTAATTTTCTTTTGGTGAAGCCATTCTTTTGTTGATTTGGATGTATGCTTGGGGTCCTTGTCATGTTGAAAGGTGAAATTCCACTTCATCTTTAGCTTTCTAGCAGATGCCTGAAGGTTTTGGGCCAAAAGTGACTGGTATTCGGAACTGTTCAGAATTCCCTCCACCTTGACTAAAGCCCCAGTTCCAGATGAAGAACAGCAACCCCAAAGCATGATACTGCCATCACCATGTTTCACTGTGGGGATGGTGTCCTTTTGGTGATTCGAAGTGTTGTTTTTGCGCCAAACTTACGTTTTGGAATTATGGCCAGCAAGTTCAACCTTGGTCTCATCTGACCAGAACACATTTTCCACATGCTTTTGAGAGACTTGATGTATTGTTTTGCAAATTTTACCTGGACCTGGATGTTTTTCTGTGTAAAAAAGGCTTTCGTCTTGCAACTCTACCCTATAGTCCAGACATACGGAGAATACGGGAGATTGTTGTCACATGTAGTACACAACCAGTACTTGCCAGAAATTCCTGCAGCTCCTTCAGTGTTGCTGTAGGTCACTTGGCAGCCTCCCTGACCAGTTTTGTTTTGTGTTTTCATCAGTTTTGGAGGGATGTCCAGTTCTTTGTAACATCAGTGTTGTCCCATATTTTTTCTACTTTTTGATGACTGTCTTCACTGTGTTCGATGGTATATCCAATGCTGTGGAATTTTTTTGTACCCTTCTCCTGACCGATACCTTTCAACAATGAGATCCCTTTGATGCTTAGTAAGCTCTCTGCGAACCATGGCTTTTGCTGTAGCAGGCAACGGAGTAAATGTCAAGAGAATCCTGCTAGGACTACTGAACTTTATTTGGGGTTAATTAGAGTCTCTTGAATTGATGGTAGGTGTGTACCCAAGAAGACTGAATGGTGTAATTAAATCAAAAGGTACTTCAGCAAATTATTAGTTTAAGGGTGTGCACACTTATGTAACCAGCTTATCATACGTTTTTTATCTTTTATATTTTCCCCTAACAGATTTGTTTGTTTTTCAATTGAATTGTACAGGTTATGGGTCACATTAAAGGTGGAAAAGTTTTGAAATGATTTACTGTGGTCTCATTTTTTTATATCACAAAAACCTGGTATTTTAACATAGGTGTGTATACTTTTTATATCCACTGTACCATACACTATCAAAATTCCTGGAAGATTTTCTTGCAGCACCAAAATGTAGTTCATATTGCTTTATTTTCTGGCTGCACAGCATTTTACATAGGTGTGTCTACCAGATGTCTTAGTAAGAGAATTAAGAAACATATTTATGTACTTAAAGTAAGGGATGTAAATAATGCTTTGTATAGACATTTAGTTATGTGTGGCGCTTACAAAAAAATGTACTTTCACTATATCAGATAATATTTGTCAAGACAATAGAGGTGGTAACCTTAAAAAAACAACTAAAGAGAAAAGAGACAGAGTGGCAAATGAAGTTAGCATTTGATAGTGCCCCCTGAATTAAATGATGTCATACATATTAAATGTTTTTTACTTAACAGGAATTTGATTATTTAAATGTTCTAATTGGTCTTTAATTCTTTTGATTGGCTTATTGATTAATTTTTTAATGTGAACTTTTCTATTATTGGTTATTTTAAACTATATATTTTGCTGTTTATTTATTTATTTATTTGTCATTTGTTAACCGGGTTGGTCTAACTGAGCCAAAACAGACCATTTTTAGTGGAGACCCAAGGAGAAAAGCTCTAGTACACAGACTTAATAACAGAAAATAAAGCTCTGAAATAACAATGAATAAAGCAGAAATCATAAAAAATGTATAAGAATGACATACTAGGAAATATAAATAGATACAGTAAGAAAGCATACATGGTATATGGAGGCAAATACACTGTTAAAGAAATAGAGAAGTATAGCCTAGCTATGTTTTATTATTTCAAACAGTGGAGGTAGGAAAGAGATGAAAGTAGTATTGGTAGAGACTTATGACAGTAAGAAGAATAGTAAAGTGGGGTTAAGTTTAGTAAAGAGAAGATAGTTAAGTGAGGCATGGTATATACATATTTACATCGGTTGTAGTAGCATGGTATGTGGAGTAGAGAAAATAGGCAAAGAGCAATAAATTTTGATATGTATTCATTTTTCTGAAGAAGTATTATGACAAAAACATTAATTAAACTTTTACTATGCTAAAGATGTCTCCTTATTCAGTTCTTACTAGTGCTGCCAGTGATTTTTGGTTTCTGTTTTCAGAACTATATTAAAAAAAAGAAAAAGAAAGAAAGAAATATCACTTAGCTCTTTGAGGAAATGTCTATCTTCACCACTGTCTGCATTAAAGAAAACCATCTATATAACAGAAATAAATCAAATAGATCAGAACCAATTCAAAACAGGACAGCTTGCTGATATAACCTATACTCCTACTTTTTTTAAAGAGTTTATCTTTAAATATATATATATATATATATATATATAATATATATATATAGATATATATATATATATTCACACATACAGTGTATAAGGAAAAAATGTCTGCTGTCATCAAATGATTCTATGTTTTGAGTTTTCAGTGTTTTTCATTTTCTAGATTTTGGTCTCAATGTTTTGAATTTCAATGTTATGGGCTTTCAATGTTTTAAAGTGAATATATATATATATATATATATATATATATATATATATATATATATATATTTTGTTTTTTTTGTTTTATATATATATATTTTGTTTTTTTTGTTTTATATATATATATATATATATATATATATTTGTGTGTGTGTAAAACACATCTTATTTAATTTTCACACAAGTCACAAACACTGCTAGAGTTGGCAGTTATGAAGGGTTAAACAAGTTAGGCTTTATTAAAAGCTTAAATTGGGTACCCATATTAAGACTGCTTAATATAAAAAGCAAATTTTACTTTCTAATATATAATTTTAAGTCAACAATAATGTCACGTCAGTATAGCTTTTGCAGTGGGCAGGAAAGAAAACTTTTTTGTAAAATGTTCCATTGATATTAATAAAAATAGACATTGAAAATTATTTATTTCAGCATTTGTTTCAGTGTTTATTTTTTTTCTAAGGTTTAATTTTGAATGTTCCTTCCCATATCACTTCATTGCCAAAAAAGTCCATAAGGTACCCTTTTTGAGACAGTCCTTTCCTTTCTCTTCAAGACGTTGCTATACTGATGCATCTATTCTGTTTAGCATTCCTGTTGACAACTCATCCCTTAAGCAAGAGGCTTTAATGCATGTTTGCACCTTATTCTGCATCTCTGATGGCACACCTGACTATCCATTTATAATTTTTTGATACTGGAGGGTCTGGAAAATTAGGAGGAGTACTGCATCTGTTAAACGAGGGAATGCTACATTCCACTCATGTTTTCTCATGACTGGCCAAACAAGTAATAGTCCTTTTCTATTTGCCATTTAGGATATATTCTCGTATGCTTTATTATTACCACTAAAAGCTAGTGTGATTTCTTTTTGACAGAGCTTGCGGTGGTGGTGCTGCGGTAGCGTTGTCGCCTCACAGTAAGACGTTGTCCTGTTCAATTCTCAGCTAGAGTGTCTTCTGTGTGGAGACATGTGTGAATGGGCATACCTTCGTTGAAGGTTGTGCATCAGAGCTGGCAACTCAGCACGTAAAAATCTACTGCCAATCATTAGTGGACCAGAGTTCCGCTGTGGCGACCCCTAACTGGGAAAAGCCAAAAGACACAACAACAACAACATGTTCTTGCTTTTTAACCACAAAAGTAGCCTAAAAAAATGTTGATAAAAAAAGTATATGCCAACAGGAATAAACTCTGTGGTAAAAAGTAAGCTCATATTAAATTTAAAAAATGTTTATATTCTGTGTACTTTCTGTACCATACAAAAAATTGCTACTGTTCTTCATAATTAATATACTCTCAAAAATATTATAAGCAGGAAAACCCAGATACTGTTAAGAATAATGCTGGGGACACAGAGACACCATGTCTGTGATCGTGGCCAAGCTAGAACCTATTGCTTTAATGCACAACAAGGCTCACTGCTTATTACCTATTCATGCAGCCAAGCCATTGTGTATGACAAACAGCTCATTTGTGGCCAGATCATGTTAGATCACCTTGTGATCAGACTAAGGTATGAGCAGATAAGGTAATCATTGGATATGTATGAGCATGGCAGGTTGTCATTTCAGGGTCTCACACAAAGTCAGGAAAATGACATTGACATTGTTGATGAAATGTAAAGTAACATATATGAAGGTAAAAGGAAAATATCATAGATAGCTAAGGGTGGAGTAGTAGTTTAAACATAGCTACACAAACCACAGCAATAGACAGAAGACTGTAGAAGAAATGTCCTAATAAACCAAGGCAGCAACACAATGGAGATTGCAGTATGATAATACATGCATATAAAATGATGTCAAACTTAGGCGGCAGAAGTGGGATACAGTAAAGTGACATGATGTACTAACTTGTAATAGTCTTGACAGCATAGAAGTATGAACTGTGGACCAGCACTATAATGTTAATGCCATTAAAAATTAAAGTTTGATACCCTCAAAGGGAGTCACCCCATCAATTCAATCCACATGCCAGTATACCCATAGCTCCCTAGTGAAGTGGCTGAACTAAAAGGGATTACAAAACCCACATATCAGCAGATTGATAGCAGGGAAAGTAAGACAGATCTCAAGGGAACTGTGCTCATGACATGTGTACTGGATATTCTCCCTACCAGTGCATTGGCAAAGTGAGCCACTGAAGCAGTCAGGCTAAGAGGGGTCATAAAATGCACATATCAGGAAAATGTAGTACCTGCAAAGACTAATAAGAAAAAAGAAAGATAGGCCCCAAGGAAAAAGAGCCCATTATTTTCCATCTGATGTTTTCTCTACCAATATATTAGCTTGGAGAGACAGTGAAAGAGTCAGGCTCAAAGGCATCATAAAACATCCCTACCAGGGAAATGTAGCACATGTGCACATTGTAAAACAACATACAACCCCACAGGATTCAAACCATATTAATCAATGCATTGACACACTAGAAGTAACTCCATGAGTACACAGAGCTGTTGAAAGGGTTACAATAAAGGTGTTAACTGCACTTTATTTGACATTGGTTTGTTTATGTACAAGGATGTTTAGCTCATTTGTGCAATTGATTAGTGCATGTAAACAATTTTTCTTCATTTGTGTCATAAGTTTGTAGGATTATAGGAAGTTGTTAAGGTAATGGCCCTGGGGCCTTCACAAGCCTAGCCAAGTTACTCTTGTTTCCACAATTTGCACCTATTGCCCTGTCCAAGAGAGACACAGGTAGACCTCCCTGGGATGAATTTAATGTTACCCATCCAATCATTTAGATTGCATTTGAAGAGGGCCAATGAGGTACTCTGTTTGACATGAAGAGGGAGTCTATTCAAAATGTATGGTAACCTCTGGGAGACAAATCTGTCCCTCCAGCAGGTTCTATTAATGTCACATATGAGGTTAAGCTCTTTAGAGCGAGTAACCTGTGTACCATTTGACTTTCGGATATGCAGCATTTCCAAAAAAGCAGGGTCAGAGATAGAATGTGGCATGCCATTTATTTGTGGTTATGTATTGGCATCATTGTTGATCTCTGCCACCTGTCATGCACAACAGAAAGATGATGTTGAATAATAAACCCTCTTTGTGCATGTTTATGCTATCTTTATCTATTTTTGATCAGAATAAGGGTTGGAAATGTCAGGGTATGACAAAGATAAAAATAGTAAGCAAGCAGGGGGTAGAAAACAAGGTGAGAAAAAAGATTGAGCATGATTTGGGACAGAGACATACTTCTCAACTTTTTAGCCAGAGCATCTCAGTGATTTATAACAACATTTGCAATTATTAACTGGCTGATATAATCACTGGTTTGACAGACAACTACACTTGTTAAGATGGACAATCGGAGCCAATCATGTACACATTTTTAAAATATCTGGGAAACTGCGAGATATACTTGGGAGTATTTCTGTGGGACAGGTGTCCTTTTATTTATTATATTTATTTATTTTGAGAAGGGAAAATTCATAGGTTGGGGAAGGAGGTCAAAGAACTAAGTGTAGGGCTAAGATGGAAAGGTTAGGTCACAGGGAAAGACACACATCACTGACAAGGTGTGGGTTAACATAATGAGGGAGGGGAATAGTGATGAAGGAAACATCTGACGAACAAATGGAAAAAAACAGTGAGGGAAGGATTGTACAACATATAGGCATGGGCATAGACATAAAAGGGGAGGGGAGCACCTGGTTTGGGTACTGGATTAGATGTTCAAAGACGCAGTCTCTCCAATCCCTCCAATGAGAGATTACACAGCAACCTGAGAACTGTCACCACTGGGTGCAGCTTGAGAAGGTGAAGTCAGAGTTGGGAAGGAATGTGATTTTATGAGTCATTGGAGCATGATCTCCATATGCCTGAGGCAGACATCCAACCATTTGTCTATTATTTCTCCAACAAGCTCTGTCAGCACCTGATCAGTGACAAAAGTGTTAGCTCCCTTTGCACTGCTTCCAGTGGATACCACTGTACCACCCTCTGATGCAGGACTACCAGGTACAGGTGGTGCAGACAGGACAGGAGTGTGGAGTCATCTGTGGTCAGCTGACACCCAGATGCCCTTGGGGCCTCTTGTGGTGGTGGTAGCACTATTTTTGCCACCTGTGGGGGAAAATATGATTTGTCAGTAGGCTAGGTGCAGATTGCTGTGTTACTGCATATAATAGTAAAAGAAATGGAAACAACTATGGAATAGAAAGAACAGTGACACAGGTTGATGACATACCTGTATAAAAAGGTTATTATCCATTGCTGTACCATTACCACCATAACAGAATGCAAGTATTTTGTTTTTCTATTTCTTTCCCCCCTCCCTCATTGTCACTATTCTTTCTCTTCCATGCATTTTCCCTCCATTTCTATTATGTACTATTAGATGATGACAAAGAGGGTGGGGGGAAGTGAAATAGAAAAGCAATGAAGTAACCTTCCTTGCTCTGTTGATAATGATTCAGTAAAGCATAGTAACATTTTTCTCATAAGAGGTATATTGTCAACCTGTTTGCCTGATTATAACATGGGGAGATAAGTCAAAAGCTATCCTCATATGCATTCTGATATAAATGATTAGTAACCACAAGGGCTATTTAGGTTCATAGGTTCATAGGTTCATACTAGGCTATCTGCCCTGGGGCATTTATAAGCCTAACCCGATTGTGTTTGGCTTACGCCACCCCTTGATTTGAGTATACTGTGCCCTTTTTAAAGTTTAGTTTACTGTGCCTCTGTCTAATAGTGACACGGAAGTAATCCCCGGGACAAACCTACGATCCCCCATCCACTCATCAAGATTCTTCTTGAAGAGAGTCAGTGAGGTGCTCTGCCTAACATGAATTGGAATTCTATTCCAGAGTGAAGGGAGCCTCTGGGTTATGAATCTGTCCCTCCAGCATGTTCTATTTATTTCTGTGCTGAGGTTCAAGTCCCTCGAGCGCGTGGCTCTAAGGGATTTAGATTTACTGAGGTGGAGCATGTCCATTAATTCTGGGTTGAACATAGCTTTATATGTCAGGCATAGATAGCCTCGAAGTAGGCGGTATGCAACTGAGTAGAGCTGGAGTTTTTTTAACCAAGCAGCATATGGCATCTGTTTGAGTCCCTTGATCCTCCTGGTGAGGTACTTTTGGGGTCTTTCTAATTGCTGCAGGTGTCGGGTAAGGTACATCCCAAAGGGGGAATTGTATTCTATGATGGGCCTGATGAGGGATGAATAAAGGGGCACGATTACCTCTCTTGATCTAGATGTGAATCCTTTCATGATGAGGTGGGCTATGTAGAAGTCTTTCTAACCACTTTGGCAATGTGGTTGTCAAAGGAGAGATTGCTATCAACTTGGGTCCCCAGATCCCTAATTGCTTTCTCTGTACTTAATGGGTTACCACCTATGTGGTAATATGTGGGCACATTGTTTTTGTCAAAGGGTATGACTATACACTTTTTGGCATTTAGCTTTAGACCATAGCTCTGGCACCAGTTATCCATCTCTGCGAGACCTTTTTGAAGGATGTTTGTGTTGGCTGGAGAGTCGATTATGGCACCCAGTTTGTAGTCATCTGCGAACTTGGTGAGCCATAGTCCTCCCACATTGGCCTGTACCTCAGAAAAGTAAATACCGAACAAGAGAAGTCCCAAGACAGAACCTTGTGGGACGCCACTTGTGACCGGTTTCGAGTCTGACATGGCTCCAGCAACTCTGACTCTGTAGGTTCTGTCTTTGAGCCAGTTTGCGACCCATCTTGTGACATAGGGGTTTATATTTAGGCTGGATAGCTTATCTATGATGCCCGAGTGGGGTATTGTGTCAAATGCCTTTGTGAGGTCCAGATAGGCTGTGTGGACTACCTTCCCTTCATCTATGGCCTTGGTGACTGTTTTGAAGAAGTTGACCAGGTTCAAAAGGCAGGATCTGCCTTTGACAAAGCCAAATTGGGTAGGATCTAGTGTCTGTAGGTCCCCAATGTCTTTGTTTATGAGTTCCATGATGATCCTCTCCATAGCCTTGCAGACTAGGCTAGTCAGGCTTATGGGGCGATAGTTTCCAGGGTCCGCAGAGGCGCCACCTTTGTGGAGTGGGGCCACTGTTGCTGTACGCCATTCTTTGGGCACATATCCTGTAGTGAGGCTGAGATTGTACAGCAGTTTTACTTGAGGGATTAGTTCTTCTTGGAGTTCATGTAGGACGCAACCCGGGACACCATCTGGTCCCATGGAAGCAGTGTTTTTTGCTTTGGAGAGGGCGGCCTTCACCTGAGTATCAGAGATGTTTGGGAGGCTGCACTCTGCCGGGATAGATACTTGCTCTTTTGGGGTGGAGAAGTTTGCACTGAACCTGTCTGCCAGGATATTGGCAATGTCTGTGGGTTCAGTGTATTTTTTGTCATTTAGAATCAACTCAGAACAAGTCTGGGAGTTGCATCCCAGGTTCCAAACATAACTGAAAAAAGCCTTATGATTGTCTTTAGTGTCCTGTGCAATTTTTCTCTCGAAGCTGGCCTTGGAGGATTTTATGAGGGATCATAATTTTTTGCTAGTACTGATCAGAGATGCCTTCCCTTTTAGGGATTTTGTTCTATCATGTAATAGCTTCCTCCTTCTGTTGTACAGTTTATTTATGGCTGGGGTCCACCAGACTGGACTCCTGCCTTTGGATGATTGGGTCTTGATTTTGTTTGGGATAGCATGATCCATGCATTCCTGGAGATGTCCGTAGAATGCATTTATATAGGATTCTGCAGTTTGGGCCGTAGTTTCCACTGGCCCTGGGGCTTTGAAGGATTCTATTTCGGTTTTGAGAAGTGTGAAGTTGGGTTTTGAGAAGTTTTTCACTGTGGATTCCTGGGCTGGGGGTGGGGTCGGGATGTGGATATCCAGTGAAATTAATTTATGGTCTGATTTTACCAATGAAGGATATACTTCTGGTATGGAGCATAGAGTCCCCATGTTGGTAATGATCAGGTCTAGTATGTTTTCCCCTCTTGTGGGAGTGGTGACTAGTTGTTACATAGCATTTGAGTTTATAAATTCCAGGAACCTTTGGGCTAAGGTGCTGGGGCTTGAGTAATGCTCCCAGCCTATGTTTGGGTAGTTGAAGTCGCCCAATATAATGGTGTTCAGAGAGATCTTCATGTTCTCCTATGTTTTCAGGAAAGCCAAGTGGGATTCCTGACTTTGAGAGGGTGGTCTGTAGGATGCTATAAACTGAAAAGCAGTCTTGCCCATTGTCAGTTGCACATGGATGGTCTCTGATACTTCGTGCAATGCCACTAACCTGGAGGTGTGGATATCCTTGATAAATATGGAAACTCCCCCTCCTTTTGTAGTTTCGCCCGGGTTTTGGGGCTGAAAAGCATGATGTGAGGTATAACCCGGTAGTGCTGGGGTGCTCTCTGGAGTCTTGAACCAGGTTTCTGTCACTGCACAGATATCGATGTTCTCCATACTGAGGAGAGCTTCGAGTGCATGCATTTTGAGGTTAAGACTTCTGGCGTTTAGCAGCATTACCCTTAGTTTCTTGTTCCTTGTGCTGTCTATGGAGGTCGGTTTGACTTTTGAGCCTTGCCTAAAAAAGGCACTATGGGGGTGGCAAGAGCCTTTGCCAATATCCGAAAGCCCAGGGGTGACAGGTGCAAGCTGTCCCTAGCGAAGCAACTTGGCTTGTCGAGCATGTCATCCCAGGCTGACAGACACTGGATCCCCTTTGAATGACACCAAAATTTTAGCCAATTGTTAAAATCGATCATTTTTTCTTTATACTGGTGAGGGTAAGATGCTGCTCAAAGTCAGGATCATACCAGCCTGGGCTACATGATCATAGAGCTCCTCTATGTCTCTTTTCATGTAGTCGAGGGAGGTACATCTCAGGTCATTCACGCCAGCATGTACAATGACTGAGTCATATTTGTATTTGCTTTGGAGTGACCTGAGTGCTTGCTTTATGTGGCGGATCCTAGCGCCCGACAGGCAGCTCACTGTGACCTTCTCTTTATTCAGCCTGGTGAGCGGGACGTCAGTGTGTCTTGCAATAGAGTCACCTATTACAAGAGTATCAGGTGTGTTATTCAGCCTTAAGGGCTGTGACTGCTTGGCACACTGACTTTGTGTGCTATGTGTTGTACGTGTTTTGTTTTGGGGTAGCGTTTGCTTGTATGTCTGCTTTGGAGGTCTCTGTTGTTTAGGTAGATTTTTATTTAGAGCCTGTATGTTTTGTGTTTTATGTGTTTGGTTAGCCGTTGTGGTGGGACTATGTGATACTGGAATTGTGTTGTGTGAGGTAACCTTCTCCTCCTGACTGGTTACACCAGTTTTGAGATGAGAGAGCTCAGCCTCCAGTTTGGCTATATGGTTGCATCTCTCACATATATTTGAATCTGTTTGGAGGAGGAGAGGGTTGTCCGTGTACATGAGACAGTTGTAACATTGCCTCAAAATTCCCAGATTCACCAGCTGGACTGGAGAGGAAACCATTGACTGACCTTTGGACATACTAGAGTAATATAGGGAAATGAATTAAAATTGACCAATAGGGGACAAGGTAATTGTAGAGAGTATAAGAGTAAGTAGTGCTAATGGTTTATTAGTGCTAACTTGTAAGATTACTTATTTGGACCAGTGAGGGGCCTTAGAATGAGAATATGGTGTTTAATTTAAGAGATAGAGCAGTTCTAAGGGAAAAAGTGAAGAGCAGACCTTGTTAAGACAGCACATCCTTGCTTGTGGCCAATGATGCTATTTGGCATATATATAAGGAACATGCTGATCATGCAATAAATATGCCAGTCATAAGTTATATTCAAGGGGCAGACAGATCTACTGCATATTGCAAAATGCCCAGTCATCTACTACTTATGGATATGGACTTTTAGTGATGCATTAACATTACAAATATACTCTGCCAAGATAAAAACCTTTATTTTGGGTTGGGTGGCTAAAATGAACCTGCAGCCATCCTAACAATCTCTGTGCAAACAGACTTAATGTGATGAGCAACTTGCCTTCCTTGTCCACCTTTACAGCAAGAGGCATGCAGATGAGCATTTCTAACACTGTCATACTAATTCCCTTACAGTAATGCAAGTAATGATAGATGTTGTATATACTTATTTTTAATGGCTGCAACTGTTACTATGCAAACAAAGACAGCTTTCATGACAGCAGGTATAGTTAACCTGTCATTATCTTAGGCACGCTATTCTGATCCTGTGCATCTCCCTGTCCCTTTGAATCTCTGCAGAGGCTACAGACATAAACAGGTATAACGAGAAATCACCTGGTGGCACCTATTAGTAGGTTATTTATTTAGCTAAAACATGGTACACTTGCAGTACTGAGGTGGTGACTGCGCCCTAATTTCAACCTTCCATCAGCCAAGGTGATCAGGCTTTCATCGAATCAAGTCACTTTACTGCTGACAGTATATTCCCTCATCATGTGTATGTTACCAGTAACATGGGTGACAGTCTTGACAAAACTATTCCAGGCATCAAACTTATATTGTGACCCAATATAGGTCTTCTGCAGCAGCCTCTGGCTGTTCTGTCAATGTAATATGTCTAGACAAATCTTGAACTTGTCCTCACACAACCTCTGAACTCTAAAAGGGGGAATACCCTCATCTTCTTCAGCAAGAAAAATTTCTCAGCCTTCAAATTGCAGAGAATCGGTGCCTAAAGCTGTTCTCACATCTCAGCCTGTGCATAAAGACATGTATTAATAGGAATCTCATTGTCATGATACATGGCTAACTAATAAAATACAGGTACTATTTTGTTATGGTTTCAGGGTTCTCTATGGTGTGAAAAATGGCAGTCCTCTGTCCCTCTGTTTCTGCTGAGAATGAGTGCTCAGCAGTGACTCCATCTTCAGATGGTTGAATATGGGATGACAATTCTCTCCACCCTAACATAACTGGCTTCCTGTGTGTACACAATCCAGCCTGCAGATGCTCAGGCATGTGCAG